>NC_139723.1:80082171-80634671 GCF_964211835.1 Anser anser | reverse complement strand
CTCCATTTCCCAGCCCCTTTCTCCCCCCACCAGGGTTGAGGAGTCCCTGGGGAAGTCCTTGAAGCAAAGACTGAAGCAAATAAAGCATTCAGTATCTCCACCTTCTCAGCATCTCCCATTACCAGGACAACCCCCTCATTCAGCAAGGGACCTACATTATCCCTAGTCTTCCTTTTACTGGTCTGAGTCTATCTGAGTTTTACTGAGTCTATCAAATCTTGCTTTTTTTTTTTTCTTGTTCAGAGACTTAATGTGGTTGTAGTGCAGAAAAAGAAAATAGGCTCACATCTCACTGTAATGCTGTGTCCATTTTTGGACTCCCCTGTAGAAGGAGACACAGACATACTAGGCTACAAAGAGGGTGAAGAGACTGCAGCATTTAGCTTATGAAGAGAGGTTGTGAGAGCTGAGAATGGTCATCCAGTACCGTGGAAGGCTCGGGGAGATCTTATCAATGTATGTATGTAGATACCTTGGGGAGGATGGTGAAGAAAGCCTAGTGACAGGACAAGAGGACATGGGCACAAATGGAAATACAGGGAATTCCATTTAAACATAGGAAGAATTATTTTAGTTGTGGAGGTTGTCAACAAGTTGCCAGAGAGAGCGTAAATTCTCCATCTCTGAGGATGTTTGAATCCCAGCTGGGCATAGCCCTGAGCAACCTGAGCAAGTTCACCCTGCTCCAAGCAGTGGGATGGACTAGAGGATCTACAGAGGTGCCTTGCTATCTCACCTATCCTGTGACTTTATAATTATTCCTTGCTTTGAATTGCTAGCATACATGCAGAGAGAAAACAGGTTTCAGCCCACTTGGTTTTCCTTGCATCATGCTATTATTCTTCCAGAATTGTTGTGTCCATCTGTGGACTCTGGCATCCTTGTGTCCATACACAAGGTGACACCCCAGTGTTGGTGGCCCCCAACTTTCAAATCCCAACTAGTCGGCTTTTTCCTCTGTGACTTTGTGACAGTTCTTCTTTCTCAGAATCTCTGTGTCAACACATCTTTCCTGATTTTCTTTTTTGTTTTAAATTCTTTTCAATCAGCTTTAGATCCCACTAATGCTACCAGGATTTGAGTCTTAGTACTTGTGTAGGACTTGATCCTATCTCTTGCCTTTAGTCCTGTGAGTCATTCTCTCAGCATTAATGATTCCTTCTTGTTAGTTCACATAAGGCATGCAGGATTGGGCTCAATTCAAAACTCACATATAAATCCTGAAATGTTCAGGACAGAGTCCTATGAATTAGCAGAATGTATTTCATGAGTAAAGGCTGAGTAAATGGTTGGCAAATGTATGAGAAGTCTTCTAGGAATATCTGAGCAGTCTTACTGGTTTCAAACTGTTCTCAGAGGAGCTACTTGTCATGCATTCTAGTCAGCAAGATTGCATTTGTATTTCATGTTGGTACATGCATGGTGCTTATGGAAGAAAAAGATTCCTGTTCTGACACCAATCTCTACGGCTTTGGTTTCCTGTCCAAACACTGACATGTTGACAGATATAAAGCTCTCCATTTCTCAGGCAATATTGTTCTGATCATGATGGTTTTGACGAAATTCCAGCTTTATCCCCAATCCATTTTATTTTTATCATGGCGATAGCTTCCTAGTTTCCCTCAGATTACTTAGTAGCTCAGCATCAATAGAGAGTAGTACTAAAGGGAATACACTTTAGTGCTTGTACAAAGACCATCCATCATGGAGAGATGGATTTGGGTATTTTTATAGGATTCTCCTCCATGGTTGGCTGAGTGCTGTTCTGCTGCTATCTAACATGGGGGGATTATAGGTGTCTCACTGTTGTACCTGCTGCTTTCATATTGCAAAGCAGGGGGGTTATTAATAGCGATTGTTTTCAGCTGGAGCTTTTAA
Organism: Anser anser; assembly: GCF_964211835.1. Classification (NCBI taxonomy): domain Eukaryota; kingdom Metazoa; phylum Chordata; class Aves; order Anseriformes; family Anatidae; genus Anser; species Anser anser. The sequence continues at coordinate 80,632,793 of NC_139723.1, read as the reverse complement.
AGATTGTAATATCAAGACATAGGCTTGAAAGTTATTAAATGAACTGCCAGTTCTGCAACAGAGATGACAGTGTCTAGCCCTAGGCAACTTTTTTTTTTTTTCCTCAGTTTCTCTCTTTCCCTGACTATGCAAACTGTATGCTGAATGTGTTTTCACCATAGTGCCACAATGCTCTACTTTAGCAGGCTGCTTTCTAGACATGCTTGCAAACAATATTAATATTTTCTTAATTATTTTTTTAACCTTTCCCCATCCTTTCTCTGACAATTTATACGTATGGTATCAGCCTCTTCATCATCCTTCAGCTCACTCAGCCTTTCTTGTAGATGATAGATTTCTATGAGGGTCTTCACCCTGAACCTCTTGCCATAAGATAATTATCTGGACGTATTACTCTGTCCTAGAACTTCTTGTCCCTTATTTCCTTTTGCCTCACATACAGAACTCATTCTGACAAACGTGGGAACAGAAAGCTTCACTTTATTTATGCCATGATGGACTTGGAACTATTTAGAGATGAGGTCTTGGGATGATAAAAGATAATATTAAGAAAATATCTGCTGAAATTTAGTAGAATTGAGGAAGGCAAGAGAAAGAGAAAAGCACTGTAAATCTGCAGTACCCAAGCACACCATGCTGTGTGCAGTTCTACTTCCCTCAACTCTTAAAGCTAGTAAGAAAACTGGAAAATATATAGAAGAAAAAAAAAAAAAAAAAAAAAGCACAAGAAAGATCACAGGTATGAAATAGCATCCATGCATGAAAATCCTAAGCCTAAAAAAGAAATGACAGAGAGAAGATATGATAAGGGTCTATGAAATTATTGTTCACTGGATCTATCAAAACATGAACTAAGGCATAAAATGAAACTGGTAGATGGGAATTTATAAATGAACAAAGAGACACGCTTCTTGGAACTCTCCGCCACTGCATTTTGTGTATGCTAAATTTCCTATAGGTTTACAAAGAGATAGAATGAAATAATATGAGAGTTATTATGCCCAGAGATACTACCACTACATGCTTACCCCCTTCTCATGCAACATTTCTTGCCCTCTAGGTCCTGAGCATAACTGTCCGGAAAAAATAATAATAATAATAAAAAAAAAAAAAACATAAAAGGTAATTTCCATCAGAAACATTATTTCAGTTGAAATATTCTGTGTGTGTGTGCACGCATACATTCACGTGCATATGCAGGTGTTTGAAATACTGTTAAAAGTATCAGTTTGAAATACATTAGGAAAAAATTCAAGCATTATATGTTTTATTTAAACATCTTAATGGAATATTTAAATTTGACATTTTAAAACATATCTACACTAATAACAGAACTGTTTTATATGACACATGTAAAAGTACACATACTGACCAAATGATACATGTATACTTTAATAAACAAAAATGTACTGATAGACTTGAAGTGAGTGTGCTTGTGGATATTTGTTGGGAGCATTTCTAAATGTTTTTTCAGGCCCCATATTGACATCACATGGCAATGTTTCTTCTCCATGACATTTTGTACAGTAAAGACATTCACTTGTTTCTGCATAAATATATATATATATACATATTATATATATATATATATAATTATCATATAATCTTAGCAGGCAGAGATCATAAGGATCTCACAATATTAAAATGTCCCATTTCTCTCCCAGGGAAGGATTATTATCCACACTTACATTGCCTAGTGATTTTCTTTTCTCTTTCTAGTTTTAAAAATCCTAGCAAATGGGTTTACTGAAAAAAAAAATAATAAAGTAAGCTGTACAAATGCTCGAACTATTTTTATATAACTTTTTTCCATTTTAAATTGCCATTTAAGCAAAACCAAAATGTTTCTGGAATGTGCTAATTTTGATAAAATTCTCCATGAAAATTTTTCTAAACAGTTCCAGGTGGTAGTGATAGCTGTGTTTACTATGTTTCTGACATGTTTCTGACATTTCCCATTGCAAATACTCTCTTTTGCATGAAATCCCAGACTACATTTTTTTCTAAATTAGAACTGAAAAAAAAAAAAAAAAAGCATTTAGGGTTTGGGATCTTTCTGAAAATTTTATATTCTGGACAGTTATATCACTTCAACAATAAAGAGGATTATTAATACTTTATTTTTCTTTGATTATGAACCTTGATGACAAGATGAACTGGTCAACTGATACAAATATGGGTGGCACCTCCAGCTGACACCTATGTGAAAATATGCCCAGACAGTTTCATTAATTTCCTTATCATTATAAACTCTGTGGAGAAGCCAAATCTCTTATTTGTATCTTTGTTCTCATTCTTACTGAGCAAAACCATTCCACCCTTTCCGGTCAAGCAATCTGCCATTCTATGGCAGATTGCTGTGACTGTGGAGCTGTGGTGAGCCACACTAGAACCTCAGGTGAGAAGACATTTCTCCCTGGGGTTCCTAAGCCACACTCCAGCATGTCTTGGACGTCTGAGCCTTGCCTAGAAATGTTACTGTGCTGAAGGGAGATCAGGAAAAAACAAAACAGACAAACAAAACAACAACAACAGCAAACACTAGGGTAGCACAGATTATAAGACTACAGATTGTGCTAGAAGAGGGAATACAGTCAGAGTCTGAGACCCCAGAGAGCCTGGCTCAATACTGACTGTGCTGTCAGGGACAGATACCTGCAGATGAACAGAGTCCAAGTAAGCCTGTGATTTGAGCTGGCTCCGTCTATGCTCCTCTGTGAAGCTCTCTCTCAGGGAAATTAAAGCTTAAACAAAGATGAAACTGCAGCTACATAATCACAGGACACAAACCTATCTGCACCCAAGGGAGGATGAGCAATACAGTCTAGCCCTGACACTGTCTAATCTCTTCTTGAAAAGCTCTAGAGCAATGAAGTTTCACAACATTACATCTCCATCACAGTAAGTAATGACCTGACATTCACTGAATGATTGTATCCCCATTCCCTTTCCCTTCTGATCCTTCATGTGAGATGGGGAAATATTGTTAGCCTTGTTTTCGAGGGGCACGGAGAAAATAAATGTCTTGGTCAACATCACACAGCAAGGTAGAGCAAAAAGCTGAACCCATTTTGCTTAAATCCCACCCTCTAATCCTCCCATCCCTTCATAGCTGTCTTTGCCTCTGAAACAAGACGATTACTGTTACATTTTCTTATGCCCTGCTGATATCAGTTTCTTCCATGAAAGGGAGCATTTCACTGTTTTCCATTTGGGCATCCTCACCACGTTCCAGCATGAGTGGCCAATGCCATAGCCCAAAGGGACCCAAGCAGAGTAGGATCTCAGTCACGTGATCAGCTGGGAGATGCCAGCCACATTGGGTCTCAGGCAACAGATTCAGAATTAACTCTAATTCCTCTGAAACCTTAATCTGAGGCATTCAGAATGAGATGAAGAAGCAGGGTATGAGGAGGGGAAAGGTGAGGCATTTTGTCATTAACAATATAGCCTCACTTATCACTTACAACTGGAAGTGCAGATAGCAGTTATTAAAATATGTGCCATTAGTACAAAAGCTCATTAAAGCGCTGTAATCCTTGTAAGCATTTGTGACTGATACCAACGGAGTTGGCAGTGTGTAGAGGCTTTTTCTTTTCCTTTTTTTCCCCCTTTTTATTTTTTGTTAAAGGTATCTAGAATTGAAAAAGAAACCTGACAGTCGAGGATTTAAATATGTTAAGAGAAAATCCTGGTTTCAGACTAATTAAAAAGGGTATCTGTAAGTCTGTATAAGTGCTTAGGAGTCATGTGCCAATGTTTTTCCCTATCCTTCAAAAAATGGGACTGAATTCCCCTGTCTAATAAGAGGTAGCATCAACTAGAATGGTGCTTCTCAGTGTTTTTTTTGTTTTTTTTTTTTTTGTTTGTTTGTTTTGTTTCTTTTGATATGCCACAGCTTCTCCAACCACTTTTGTCTTTTCCTTAGGTCAAGATTTTTTTCTCTTTCTACGCATTAATGTGACACTTTAGTTCAACCATTGCCCCACGTTCCTTCTTCTCATCTGAAATGGAGATTTCTGACTTAAAGAAGAATTCTCAAGGTACAATGATGCAGTCCTTCAGGCATGTGATAACCTTACTCTGTAAGCTGTTGTTCTACCATGTACACAATTGAACCATTCTTCATCTAACCTGTGGCTCATTTCCAGCCATGCCATGAGCTTCCATTTTATTTATTGGAAAATTATTTCATTTCTCTATGTGTTCCAGTGCCTTAAGAAAGCCAGGGTAAGAATATTCCCCTGTTTTATAAAGCTCACAGAATCACAGAAAATCACAGAAAATCACAGAATGGTTGAGGTTGGAAGGAACATCTAAAGGTCACCTGGTCCAACCCTCCTGCTCAAGCGGTGTCACCCAAAGCACACTAGATCACATCCAGGTTGGCTCTGAATATGTCCAGAGAAGGAAATTCCACAAACTCTCTGGGCAGCCTGTTTCAGCGTTCTGTCACCCTCACAGTAAAGAAGTTTTCCCTCATATTCAGATAGAAAATTATTCAAGAAATACACGAGAAAAAGATCTATATTAAAAAAAAAAAAAGTACTACTGGTACTAATAATAACAATCATAATAGAGCTAAGATAAGACTGTGTTCCAAATGTTGATGCTTTAACAATAGCATTATACAAATGGAAAGGGAAGTAAAGAGAGAAAGGAAGATGGGAAACCCACGTGGAATTGCAGATTTCCTTCTCATAAACCAGAAAAATAGGTCTCCCTGACACTGTCTACCCAAAATACTATTTTGTTCAGTTCGAGAGAGTATAGATGGCATTTAGACTTCGTAGATTTAGGTAGTACAAGATGGGATCTATATCTGAGCTAGATGAGCGTGCGTCTGTTACAGTCCATACAGTTAATGGAGCCTAAAGAATGATTCAGCTCACACTAAAAACAACTTCATTTGGTCAGCCAAAGTCCTGTATTCACAAGAATTCCACTGCCCACAAAAGTGCCGAACCCTGGGGTCAGTTCAGTTTCCCAAATATAGACACCTGCTACCATTTGAGTTGCCTGCCCTAGGGTAGGGTGCTAAGATAAGCAGGGAACTGGATCCAGTAACTAATTCCAAAATTGTATGGATTTCCAGTAGGTATTGTGTTGCAATATTCAGCTCCAAACACAACTCACAGACACCTTAAAGAGTCTTGAGTGCCTCTAACTGTCCACACTTAAGCTGCTGAACTGAACCCTTGGCCACATGTAGCCAGCCACATTGGCAAAATCTGTATCTAGGTGTTTCAGTTGGGAGCCAAGTTCCAGTGCCCTATCAGACTGCAGTCCAGCTATCTCACAGTTTTATCGAGGCATTTATCTGCAATCATAAGCTATGGCCACAGTATTTATAAATGCTCATTCCCAATTCTCAGCTGCCTAAGTTCACGAAGCCATGCCAGCCCCATGAAGAGAAGATGCTGAGTTGCCTAGAACACTAACATCTTACATGCATGTGTTATCTTATGCATAAGTCAGTTAGAAAATGGAGATCTCTTGGTTTCAAGGCTTTCTCTGCTGCAGTTCAAGATCAATGGGCCAACTGAGTAAAATCACCTTGATTCAGGATGAAAGAAATGTGCTGATCTTTTTCTATTCCGAGGCTACAGACTGAAGCAAGATCAGTCAGTATGTCTGATACCTAACTGCTTGCTGCTGCTTGTTTCTCTTGTTTTCAGGATAAATAAATAAACAAATAAATAAATAAATAAAAAGCTTTTTCTTGGTTATACACAAGTTAATTCCAAGGGAATATTTAATTCATGTCACCTTAATGGATAGCAACACACTTTATGAGCTTGAACTTCAAACAAATAGTCAAGAGCACAAGGCTGCCAACACCTGACTGAAAGGCTGAAAGGCCACCACGGATGAATTTTGGATGCAGATATAAATCTCATTAAAAGTATTGATGTATTAAAGTTAATGTTTTAGCCAAAAAAAATATCCTTCAGGATCAGCAAAAAGAGTAAACAAGCTGTTCTTTGCAATAAAGCAGCTGGATTTTGTCAAAGCCCCACAACTAGAGTACTCAACAGGTTAGGAATATGTAATATGGAGGCTTCCCTGTAAGTAAAAAGAATACCAACATCTATAGTGTCCCTAAAACCAAAAGAAATACGCCAAGGAGCTCCAAAAGTGAGCCCAAGAAAAGACAGAGAGACAGTCCTTCTTGTAAAGAGAGCTTCCCCAAAAGTCAGGTGCACCATTTTGGTTAAGGTGACTGACTTATTTTTGGCCCTATAGAGCTTTAGGAAAGCCTGCGGGTATTGCATGTAAACACTCTGCTCCAAGAGTTTACCTGGCTTGGATCCTTGACATCTTAGCTCAGTCCTGCATGGCTCTGCAAGGCCCCGAATGTCATCTAATCCCAGCAGCAGGTTATGAGAGGTGATATGCATGGTCTACTTTGATGTGGCCCTGACTGCCAGAAATGAGAGATTCACCATGGAGATGGACCCACTGTGGGGAAAAGATTCCAGTGCTCCAATGACATCAGCAGTGGTCATTGCTAAAGGAAAATAAATGGCTTCAAAAGAGACATCACTGGGCAGGAATTCAAATACCCCTTGACAGAGAGCAAAGCCACAGTATGCTCCTCATCTCTCAGACTGTTAGGTTTGCCCACAGATCCCCGAGAGCTGTCACATAGCATCCTACTTTCCTGACACAATGGCTCAGCAGCTCTTTCTGCCTTATCATCACATCCTGCAGATCACACTTCTAATATTTCTTCTGAGAGTCCTTCCCTTTCCCTCTCCTCAGTCTCTCTCCTCGCCTGTCTCCCTCTCCTCCCCACCTCTCCCTATTCCTTTGAATGATTCATGTTGAAGTTAGAAGGATTAAACAATATGTTATCTCAAATGCTGGTAATAGCTTCAGGTTAAAGCCATGCAGTCTGCAAGAAGCACCTTGTTGCTTAAGTTATGCAGAGACCAGAGGCTGCAGAGCAATAGAATCTTTTTGCAGACTTTTATCATGCCCACTCCTGTAATGTATTATAAATCATTATCTTCCCACTCAGCATCCTGGAGCCACCAATACTCAACAGCATGCTTTTCTTTTCCTAAAAATAAATTAATATATATTAAAAAAAAAAAAAAGAAGGCCGAATTTACTGCTCGAAAAAGTGACCATCTGAGGAATGTTGTGAATGGATGTTCTCTGAATTCACACACCGAGCAGCCACCTCACAGCCCTGATGCCTGCTACAGTATGACTTCCTTACTATTTCTTGCTATTGGAGTGTATGTCATTCACCCCAGCACTGCTTTATTATTCTGCTGGTTTTCATCCTTTCCCTGCAGCCCTGTCAGAGCTCTTGAACTCTAAGCCTAACTCAAAGCCTGTTGAAGTTAAGGTAGTTTTCTCGTTGACTTCAGTGGGCTTTTGATGGGTTCTCCAGTGCTGATTCCCCCAACAAATTTTCCAGCACCCATAAAGCCTGTTTGCTTATATCTAAACTTTCTTTATTACTTGGAGCTACAACAGCTCTTACAGAGCTAATAAAGTTTGTCCCACATTTCTGTTTCCATTTCTGACTTTTGTTAGTTCATGGTGAATCCCAGACTCCTGGAATATGGGTTTAATAATAAAATTATTAATATTTAGTATTGAAGAGGTCTGGCTACGAAGTTATTCTGACTAAAAGAAACACAGAATCATAGAAACATATCCATAATTTGTATTGGAAGAGACCTTAAAGACCGCCTAATTCCAACCCCCTGCCATGGGCAGGGACACCTCCCACCAGAGCAGGTAGCTCCAAGCCCCATCCAGCCTGGCCTTGAGCACTGCCAGGGATGGGGCATCCACAGCTTCTCTGGGCAGAGTGTTCCAGATTCCATTTAACTAAAAGCTAGCAGTCTGCGATTGTTTCCAACTCCCCACTTCTCAGCTAAGATAAAACAGGGTGTGCCAGGTGTACAACGGGCTCCACCAAGAGCCATCTCTCCTTATTGTCACATATTCACTGTCTGATTCCTTCTCAGAACTGTGGCAGTTAACAAGCTACTTGAGGAGCCCCTCCCTGGGATGGGTGCTTGGTTATGTTAAATATATAAAAAAACTGCCTGAAGTCCATCATTCCTAAAGGTGGATATCTGGCTTTGCTAACATTGGAATGATTGTTTTTCCTCTCCTCTCTTTTTTTCTGAAACAGCACATATATGTAGGTCAGGTCTCTGCAATCACTGGACAGGGAAAAAAAGATACAGAAGAGAAGATGCTGTCCGAATGTTATCACAATGATCATAGCTAATAAAGCTTCTGTCTGACCTGACCTGTCCTCAGTTATACTTACTTTATTATGTGCTTGGAGTCCCTATATTCTCTAACATTGGGGACATTAGCTTATGTTTTTAGTATTAACTTGACTGCTTGATGATTGTGCAAAAACTAAAAAAAAAAAAAAAAAGTAATTTCTCCTTTTGAAATGAAAACATTTTATTGTATTTAAGTCAGTCTCAAAATAGTTTGAAGATTATTGCCTGGCATTCCAATATCAATGGCTACTTATTCTTACTTATTCTTTTTTGTCTTATGGACCCAATTAGTTCCAAGAGTTTTAGATGTTTCAAATATGTTAGGTCAACTTTTTTCAAACATTTTTCACACCTGTTCAGTCAAAACTGAAACAATAAATAATGGTAACAAACAAGTAAAATCATTCTTAAAGATTACATTCCTAGATAAATTTCAAAACTCTTGGAAATCTCATGAGACAGTGCTATGATTAAATTCCCAAAGTCCAGGTAAAGACGTCCAAGCAAGTTTGGATATACAGTGCTTAATAAGCCCAAGCTGTTCACTTTCTACTTGTAAGACATTTTAAGCACACACACTTCCATATTTTGAAATACTGACTTTCACCTAGTCTGTGACCAGCTTTTTTATCTGTTGTGGTCAGAGATGTAAGACATTAATAGTCATCACATTGAAAGCGCTGGGTCCTTTAGTGAAGGAGAAAGGAATTGGAGCTTTTCTGTCTCTGATTCACTGGTATTTGGGTCTGTTCGCTGCAGGGGCATGCTAGAAGAGTCTCTGGGCTAGACCTGTTTAGTCCACACAAATTTAGCATATAGGGACTGTTTAATGAGCTACGTGCAGTGGAAGGATCAGCATTTTTTAGCCATCCTCACTGAAAATTAATTGCTTCCAATATCTAAGACAGGTTTCCGTCTGAGGCTTAAATCTATCTCTACATGTCTTAAAACTGTTTCACAGTTTCTTTACACAAGGAGGCTCTCCAGTCACCTTACTATGTCTCAAGATCCCATTACATTATTGGACTTCATTATTTCTCTGTTATTGCACAGGAAAGGAGAAAGGAGGGGGAAGCAAGTAGCTCTTAGCAGAAGACCAAGTTAGGATCTAATCCTGAGACTGGTAGAATGTGGAATTGTGAATTGTGGACTGTGAAATTTGAGGTTATCATAGAATTACTTGGGACCCTTAGGCCTGCCTCAACCCATTGAATTTTAAACATTAAAAATTCTTTAGATGGTTAACCACTCTATTTCCCCCAATACCCAACAGAGAGAGAAGGAGAAACATCTGGAACGTGGTCTAGATCTGGGCTGGACTCTCAAGCCTAATCAAGAAAGCCTAGGACAATCCCACTCTTCAAATGAGCACATCCTCAGAAAAGTGGATGAATCCCACCCTTTGTCATGCACATTCCCCTTCTGCTGAGGGTAGATAAGAGTACTACCTGGCTCCTGTCCATGCTGCATAGTGCTAAGACACCTTGACAGTGCTGTGTGTAGGAGAGTTTGGTGTTTCTCTGCCACCGTTCCACAGTCCCCCTGTGTTTCTGCATTTCCCCCGTGTTTTCTACACCGTTTTCATTTTTTTCAAGTGCTGTTGCATGCAACACTGAGAATGGATTATTCCTTGTTATGAATTTATACAGTGCCCTAAGGGTCCCTTGATTTGTACTGTAGAGCATCTCATGAATAGATCTCAGCTGGGACCTGTGAGCTATGAAGTGAGGCTGAGCAGTTCACTCTCTTCTAGATGAACTATGAACAAGGGACTCCAATGATATACAGAGAGAAAGGCTCACTGCTGAGGAGAAAGGTTTACAGGAGTCTCTTCTTAAGAGACCAGCTGAGAAAGTGTTCAAAAAATAATGTGTATTTCCAGCCTTTTCCTTTGAGTAAATAGCACCCCCCAAATATACATAATTCTCTGCAAACCAGCCTCTAAAGTTAAGGCAATAAATACCTACTGCAGAAGGCTGAAATGACAGTCAGCCATGTCCCTTCCATACACATGTTCTCAGCAGTGAATAAGCAAGGAGCCTGGCTGAGACAGCGTGGGTGCCCTCAGAAGTGTGGGAGAAAGGTTGCTGCTGGGGCAATGGTATGAGTGTTGATGGCAGAGGCTTGGATCTGCCTCCTGCCTGTGAGAAAGCCCAGAAAGGCATAAAGCCACTCTGCTGAGCCACACACCAACACAGAGCACAAGCTAGCAAGCAATAAAAAGTAACTCATTTGGGGGAGCTCTTCACACAACGTCTAAGTTACACAGCTTCCAAACACAAACTAATGGGAGTTTACTCTCTGAAGACATACCCTAAGTGCTATATACCAAAGCAGTGTGGCCCTGGGAGATGAGCAAGTTCTTCTTCATAGGTCTGCTTGGTGTGCAACATTACATCCCTATTTATGCTCTCTGTCTTCTCTGTCTAAAGGATCTCTGAACTCTTGAGGACATGTAGTGTCTCTGCATAGCTGAGCTTGATTGTCTTCTTCAGGTATTGATTTTACTGCAGGTATTGCCTGCTAACGCCTCACAGAGAAATGGAGCTGCAGAAGGCCAAAACTAGTATATAATTCCCTGAAAAAAAAAAAAAAAGCCTATTCAATAAGACTGAAGTCATGCTTTCTACAGCAGCTGTTAAATATCATAGGAAAGGCAGTGGCACCTCTCAGCAAAACATTCCTGGTTATGGCTGTAGTTACTTTCGGATCACTGGGACATAGATTTCTGTACTGTAGCCACCACACCTTTGCTAATAGCAGGACCAGGTGAACCAGGACAGATAGCTAGAAAGAATTCCTGTTTGCTTGTTTGTTTGTCCATTTGTTTGCATCATTGTTAATTATAGGAGGGGTTTCTGCCAGCACTGGGAGTGAGGTCATATTTTACAATACTGCTACTTAGTGCAGCTGGCATAGTCTGTATTCCCTCCTTCTCCAGGGAGATAGGTATTCACAAACCAGCTTGGAGAAGGAGCAAGAAACTGAATTCAAGCCTCTGATATTTCAGATGCTAACAGCTTATGCAAATATCTATCTCACTGAATGAAAAGACGAAGTAGAAGGCTCTCAGCTAAAGAATTTCCTTGCATCCTCCCCTCTAAAAGATGGAAGAAGGGTAACCCAGGATTTCTGCTTTGGAAAGGGCTTTTGATGAATGTCAGGTTGTTTAAAAAAAAAAAAAATCATCTTGGCGATACATTAAAATGAGAGTGTCAGGCCCATGTGTTGAATATATTCTGGCACCACTATTATCCTCACTAATGATGTTTCCATGAAAACATAAAGATCAAGGAAAGAAAAAGGAATAACAACAACATCTTTCATTGTGTTGCTGTGTGTCTGATAAAGTCATTAGGGAAAACAAGAAAATGGCTTTTTGATGCTGATGCTGCATAAACATGTTTTCTGAAGGAAACTGTTTTCACATTATCCTAAGAGGTGAAAAAGAAGAGAGATTAAACTCCCAGGCCTCCCACACTGAGGGGTGATTTCCTTTAGCACCCTTTATAAAGGGGTGAATGGCTTGGGTAAATGACAAGAGAGGTGTGTAAAGGGGTAAAATAATCCCCTGTCTGCAGGAAGTGCAGAACAGCAAGGAGAATGATTCACGGAGGCCAGGAAAAAGTACGGCTTGTGCAAGGAGATACCATCAATCTAGCCAGCTGAGCATTTCACCTGAAACGGTTACTTGAGCAAGAAAGTCTGTCTTATCATCATGATACTGGGACATCAGAGAACTTGCTTCTGATCCCAAAACTCACACAAAAATACCTATTGTCCTCTGTTGGGAAAGGCTGGGTTCTAACACAGACTTCACATTTCCATATGGTCTCCATGGAGGCATGGACTGAAGCCAGGCTCTGCAGTTCCCATGTCAGGTTGCATCCAAGAATTCTTTATGCTTGAGCTCAACCTACAGACAAATCAGTAGTGGGAAGACCAGGTGTCCCAGTGACCAGTGTGTTAAAAGCCATCCTTGAAACAGTGGTTCAACAAAAGACCAATTATTAAATGTTATGTAGGCTCACTCTAGCTTTATGTATCTGATCTCTTTTCATTCTGAAATAGAGACCAGTATTGTGACCTCTGTAATATGGAAAAAAGTTACTTAATAGTTTCTTTGTAAATTGTGTGTGTGTGCAGCAACTGTTGTTTAATGACTGTGCTGCAAAAAGAGGATCTTGGGATACCTCCACACATTAAATCTTGTCATTCTCCTATTTTGATTCCATAGATTGCATGTTCAGTACATTGTGGACATAATAGGTGAGTCCTACATGGTTAAGCTGTCTCTTATGTTGCATTAGATCATACCACATCATGATGTAGGCGTGCCATTTCTCACACCACATCTAGCTGGCTTAGAGCTGTGTTGAACTTTCTCCAGACAACACTAGGAATGGTAGAAATTCATAATGAGAAAGGTGACAGTTTTCAGAGTTTATTACCAAACTTAGATCCTCAATAGCAACCAAAATGCACATGCACACACATATATACACACAAAATAACATGATAAAAATTAGTCTTAATTTCTCAACAAGTTGACCTAATTCTGCTACACTGAGTAACTCCAAGGGCAATGTGAAAAAAAAAAAAAAAAAACCTATCAGCTATCAAAGCATTGGTTGGCCAATTAAACTTAACCAGGCACTTTTTGTTTGGCTCAGAGGCTCAGAGAATGAGATGTGGATGGGGTGAGGTTGAAGGAACTCTTTTAGGGGATCCTAAAAGAGATGATCTCATTAACTTTTCCATGGGGGACAGAAGTTTTCTGTGTTAGGTTATCTGATGCCCACAGTCCACGCCAGAAGTAACCTCTTTGCCACCTGCAGCTAGCAGGCTCTTTAGATCTTTGAAGGCACAAATTAGCTGTGTCACTTTATAGGGGCTGTAGGAACAACTTTTCTTTAAAGGCATTTTACATTTTACCTTTTTTTTTTTTTTTTTTTTAACTTTAACCCATTTCCTTTGTCTCCTTTTTTTTTTTTTTTTTTTTTTTTTTTTTTCTCTTCAACCTCATTTCGAAGGTCTGGCAGCTCAGATCTGTAATGGGTTTTCCTGCTGGACAGCTTTATAATTGGGACTGCAGAGTTCTGAAAGCATGCCAGATGTGTCGTCATCAAACAGCAAAGCCCTCATTAGAGCCCAAGTTGTAAGTGCGTGTGTATGTTTTCAGAGGAACTTTCCCATTAATGGCTAGTAGGTGTCCAAGAGCAAAGATCATTGTCTCTTTTGTAGCTGGCCTTTAAATAAAGGATTTTACTTACTGAATCGAAATATTTTCCTTTGTCCCACTGTGTTCCCCATTGTAGTAGGACTTGTAAATATCATTTGGCTTCTGAAGTGGTGCTTGATATGACAAGAAAATACTCTTCAAATGCTAATTGTCCTTAGGTTGAATTATTTATGCAGGAGAAGCAAAAGTGGGATGTTCCACAATATTTTTTCCCCTCATGAGTATTTCTTTGAGGCTTCAACATGATAGAACATCTCCCTTCTTACTGCACAGGGCTGAGCTGTAGCATTTATTCACAAAAGACTAATTTAATTTAATTTATTTATTTAAAGAGAAGGATGAAGACATGAAAGGTTCTGGATATTTTACTTTGGTTCTTTTTTCCATTATACTTCCCAAAACTTAACAATCTTTATATTGCTTTATTCCTGAATACCCAGTGCTGTAGTGCTGGACCAGAACCCACACTCTTCTTGGTACCTTATAACAGAAATCAGACTGTTACTCTGTCACTTAAAGCTTACAATGCCAGATAACTGCATGAATTGCCAGGCAACAGTGTCAGTTTCAGAAGCTTCAGACAGATTTAGTTTTACCAGTTAGTACATATTAAATACAAATGAAAATGTCACTCCTATCCTCAGCCAACAGATCAGGCAGAACAAGAGTCTCTGTGTAGAAGACGATGTGTTCTTCCCTCCTCTTGTAGCATGATCCTGATTCTGATCTCAGTTATAATAATACAGATCTGCCCTGTGATGATTTTGGATTCACATAAAAGCACATAAAAACTTATTTGTTAATAGAAGAATATGTGTGATTCAAAACGATGGAAAATATGCTCCATTGTTATCGTTGCCACTGTCCTTTTCCTCTTCTCTTTTCTGTACTTTCTCTCTTCTCTTCTTCTTTCTCAGTCTAGTTCTGATTTACATCATTGCAATTACATGTTGTCTCCCAGTTATTAATCATTCCAATAACCTGTATAACAATACAACAAAAATTATTAGTCACAAAATGTTCCTCAACACAAGGGGGGAATACACTTTCATTTAAGGATTTTTTTGAAAAGTTGTTTTTAGAAGGCTATATTAGTAATGACACCTTTGCCTCATCCCCTGAGGAAACCAACAAAACCAAAAAAAAAAAATGCCTACACAATAGAAGAATGAAAATACAAAGAGGAAATCCAATACTGTGTATTAACTCACAAAGAGAAACAGTGAGTAAAGTGCTGGGCTTATCATTGACTGGAATAAAAAAGATTACCCAACAAATCTATCCCTTCTGTTGATGCAGAGCTTTTCATAGCCCTGCACTAGAAATTAATCTGGACCTACAAAATTACTTACATAAAAGAAACACTAACAGGAAAACCAACAAGCTACTTCAGGATGGAATAGTTTCTTTCTTTTATACCTATATAAATGCCAAGATTAAACTTCTCCCATCATATTTACTCTTGACGTTTGATGTAGGTAGTAGCACTTTTTACCTTTCCATTCTGCTGAGAACAGACTGTAATGATGGGTGAGGTGTCTTAAAAACACCTGAAGAAAAGACTTTTTAAGAAGTCTGATCCTTTTAACAAGTATGAAGCACTTTGTAAATTTGGTGAGCAGTGCCATAATAAATTGATCTGTCTACAAGATCACAGAATCATAGAATCATTTAGGTTAGAAAAGACCCTTAAGATCATCAAGTCCAAGCATCAACCTGACACTACCAAGCCACCACTAAATCATGTTGCTATGTGCCACATCCACACATCTCTTAAATACCTTCGGGGATGGCAATTGCACCACTTCCCTGGGCAGCCTGGTCTTTGACTCATAACATCAAAGTATGAGAGATTTCTTAAAAAGAATTAGTGAGAGGTATATTGCAATTCCATCAAAACCTCTTCTGGTCATTTCAGATGTTTTGCTCAAAACACCTTAGAAGCTTACTTCAGAGTCCTGTGTGACAATATTTTGGCATGCTGGAGTCCAGTATCCTCTCTCTAATACTGACTATTGGTGGGTGACAAGGTAAACATACAATGGCATTTTGTCAGTACACTCCTCCAATACTAACTGCAGCTTGCAGTGCAGAGATTTCTAATATAAGGGGTTGTCTTTTTCTGTATTAGCTTTGATGGCTTATTCTTTCATGAAGGGCCTTTTCTGAACCTGTACAGACATTTCAACTCCAAATAATCCTGCAACATGGAGTTCCACAGCTCAGCAGCTTTTAGTGTTTACAATCAAAGTACCCTTCATTTGTTAGACTTGAATTTGTCTTATACTGGTTTAATTTGATGTTCTCTATTTTTTCTTCAAAATGCTTCATCAGATGAGTGTAAAACTTGTCAGGGCTTTGCTGGGATGGTGTTCATTTTCTTCATAGAGACTCATATGATGCTGTGTTCATATGATTTTTGATGAACAAGGGATATTCCATACCACATGAAGTCATGCTCAGCAATAAAAGGTGAGGTAAATGAGGAGGGAGGAGGGGGCATTCAGAGTAATAGTGTTTGTCTTCCGAATACTGTTATGCATGGTGAGCCCTGCTCTCCTGGTAGTGGATGAACATCTGCTTGCCAATGCAAAAAAAAAAAAAAAAAGCAAACAAATTCATTGTTTTGCTTTGCTTGCATGCACAGCTTTCACTTTACCTATTAAACTGTCTTTAGTTTCAGCCAGAAAGTTCTTTACCTTTCTCATTTTCTCCCCCATCCCACCTGGGGAGAGTGAGAAAGCGGCCTTGTGGTGCTCAGTTGCCTGCCACGGTTAAGCCACAACACTGTACAGCATGAAGTCTGGAAATTGCATTTACCTCCATATCCTTTGGATCAGGTTTATTCTGGTTTCCTCAATACTATCTCAGATTTGGGAGAGAACTCAGTACTTACCATTTGTTGTTTGTAAGATTGACAGCTCAGAGAGGCAGACACCAGCAGAGGAATAGCACGATGCATAAACCAGTGAGAACTGGGGGTAGATCAGCTGTAGTGACCATGGGACAGTGGAGTTTAGGACCCTGAGAGGAAGTAACAAGGAAAAAACAGAAGGATCACAAGCCTAGACTTGAGATACACAGACTTTGATCTGTTCAAGGACTTACTTGGAAGAATCTCTTAGGGTACAACACTGGAGTGAAGGTGGGTCCGGGAGACCTGGTTGATTTTCAGGGGTCACCCCTTCCAAGATCTAGCATGGTCCATCCCAGCTAGCAGGAAATCAAGCAAAGGTGGAAGGACACCTGCATGGATATCAGAGACTTCTGACAAAACTCGTATATGGAAAGCAAGTGTACAACTTGTGCATGCATGGCCAGGCAGCCTGTGAGGAATATAGAGAGTATGTGTCAGTGTAAAACCACTCTCAATATCTGAAGGATCATGGTGTCTGAGGGTGGTCCCTGAGGAAGCAAACATCACTCCTATCTTCAGGAAGAGTTACCAGGAGGATTCAGGGAGCTGCAGGCTGGTCAGCCTCACATCTGTTGTTGTGGGTGTGCTGGAACAAATAATCCTGAAAAACAGTCCTGTGAAGGACAAGAAGATTACTGGAAGTAGTCAGCATGGTTTTACAAAGGAGAAATCATGCCTGACAAGCCTGATAATTTTCTGTGATTTTAAATAAATAAATAAATAAATAAATTGCTTGGTGGATGAGGGGAGAGCTGTGGATATTGTTTATCTTGACTTTCGCAATACTTTTGACACTGTCTCACATAACATCCTCATTGATAAACTGAAGAAGTATGAGCTGCTTAAAGAGACAATGATGTTTCTGAAAACTGGCTAAACTGCTGCTCGTAAAGTATTTGTGATCACTGAAGTCCATGGAGGCCAGTTGGTAGTGGACTATACCACTATACCCGTCAATAATGTGGTCAATACTGCTTAAAATATCATTTAATTGAATAATGGGATAGTGCAGCCTCACCAAGTTTGCTCATGATAGAAAATTGGCGGAAGTGGCTGATACAACAGATAGGTGTCGTGCCATTCAGCCAGACTTTGACAGGCTGGAGAAATAGGCTGACAACAACCTTATGAAGTTCAGAAAGGTGAAGAGCAAAGTCCTCCACCTGGGGAGGAACAGCCTCATGTACCACTCACTACAGGCTGAGGATCAATTGGTCGCAAAACAGCTTTGCAGAGAAGGATTTGGGGGTCCTAGTATATCTCCTAGTGGAGAGCTGGACGATCACCAACCACATGAAGTTTAACAAAAGCAGGTGCCAGGGCCTGCACTTGGGCAACCCTGGCTATACGTACAGACTGGGCGACAAGACGCTGGAGAGCATCCCCGCAGAGAGGGATCTGGGGGTTGTGGTTGACAGCAAGTTGAATATGAGCCAGCAGTGTGCCCTGGCAGCCAGGAGGGCCAACCGTATCCTGGGGTGCATCAAGCACGGCATTGCTAGTCAGTCAAGGGAAGTGATTGTCCCACTCTACTCTGTGCTGGTGCGGCCTCACCTCGAGTACTGTGTGCAGTTCTGGGCATCACAGTACAAGAAGGACATTAAATTGTTGGAGAGTGTCCAGAGGAGGGCGATGAAGATGGTGAAGGGCCTAGAGGGGAAGACATATGAGGAGCGGCTGAGGTCATTTGGCCTGTTCAGCCTGGAGAAGAGGAGGCTGAGGGGGGACCTCATCGCAAACTACAACTTCCACACGAAGGGGAGTGGAAAGGCAGGTGACCTGTTCTCTGTTATCACCAGTGACAGGACCCGCAGGAACGGTGTTAAGCTGAGGCAGGGGAAGTTTAGGCTGGACATCACGAAGAGGTTCTTCACCGAGAGGGTGGTTGCACACTGGAACAGGCTCCCCAGGGAAGTAATCACTGCACCAAGCCTGTCTGAATTTAAGAAGAGATTAGACTATGCACTTAGTCACATGGTCTAAACTTTTGGGCAGACCTGTGCGGTGCCAGGAGTTGGACTTGATGATCCTTATGGGTCCCTTCCAACTCGGGATATTCTACGATTCTATGATTCTATGATTCTATGATATCGAGTTGAACAGGGGCTGGCTATGTGCCTTTCAGCAAACACCAAGAGCATGCAGGACTGCATTAGGAAAAATCTCACAAGCAGGCTGGGGGAGATGATCCTTCCTATCTACTCAAAACTGATCTTCTAGGGTGCTGGGTCCAGTTCTGGGCTCCCCAGTACAAGAAAGATACGTACATACCAGACCAAGTCCTGCAAATAGCCACAGAGATGATGAAGGGACTGAAGCATCTGTTATACCAGAGATGCTGAGAGAACTGGGTTTTTTCAGCCTGGAGAAGAGAAGGCTTAAGGGGATCTAAGTAATGTGTATCAATATCTTAGGGGAAATACAGGAAACTCTATTTAAAAAAAAAAAAAAAAAAAAGAGAGAAGAAATTTTAATGGTAAGCGTGGTTTAACTCTGCAACAAGTAGCCCAGCGAAATCATGGAGTTTCCATCCACAGACATACTCAAACCATGACTGGACATGGCTCTGAGAAATTATCTGTGGGTGACCCGAATTTGAGCAGGTGGGTTGGACTGGGCAGTCTCCAGAGGTCTCTCCCAACCTCAGAAATGCTGTGATTCTGTGAAGCTTCCAAGTGAGTAGGGGTTTATGCTACCAATTTACTTTCTATCTCAGGCATAGATTAAGGGGCTGGTCAGGGGATAAACAGACCACATAATATGCTCTGGAGTGTTATTAATCCCCAGTTCATAAATGTTAATGACTTGCCTGCTCATGGCTAATCCAGACGGAGGAAAGTGGTTCTGAGATTAGAAGATAAATCCTTACCTTCATGGCAAGCCCAAAGGACTCTGAAGCATTTGGGAAACTGACATGTTAGCATCAGCACCAATTCTACATCAAGATGCACCAGCACAGATTTACGTTCCTGAGAGGCATACCATTTATCACATGATCTGTGCGGCAAGATCCCACTTTGCATAGGTTTTCCACAAAAGTTCAAGCCATGTTAAAGTTGAGAATGTAAAGAGGAAAAATATAAGGAGAGACTCTGAGAGGTAAAATGGCAGATACCTCCCGCCCTTGTTCCCCCACTGACCATTTCAAATCCTTTCACTTGATATTTTACCAATGTGAGCCACTTTCTTGCAGTCCTTCAGACAGGCCTTCGTATGGATCAGGACAGTCTGGAAGATAGCTAGGTTTTATAATCTTCCCTAGGAAATCTAAGAAGCATAAGAAGCATAATTGATTAAAAAATAATAATAATAATCTGGTAAACAGATGTGAAACTAGTTATATCTGAATATACATTTAAGTAATAAATATATATGGGTCATTTTAACCAATAAAAGAAAAAATAGAATTCCCAATAGTGTATGCAGGTACAGAAGGAGAGAGATAAGGAGAGAGAGTGATCAGATTGATGCACACTCAATCTGTATTTATATTCATGTACATATTTTTATGTATATGTATACAAATACATGCAGATACAAATAAATATGCACATGTATGCACATAGGGAAATAAGTACCATGCAAGCATTTCAAATAGCTATAATTAATGCCTACTCAGACTACAATTCACGTGTTTTTGTGCATATTTGAGAATTAGGGATAGGGTTTCTCAGCAGTTTTTTTATTTTACCTCCTCCCACCCCTGTCAAAAAGATGAATGTTTTGCTGGGGCAAAGACAAAAGTGTAAGAAATTACCACAGCAAAATAAAGACATCCCAAACATCCTAAATACCCAGGCCCAAGAACTGATATTGCAGGACAGGCTTTGATTTGCTGCATTGCAAGATTAGGGAAATGTGATAATAATAATACGAGGGGTCAAATTATTGTGCAAATGGCCATATTTTCAACATGTTTATCAATATAATGTTCATTATACCATACAGAGCTGTTTCTGCTTTTGGGCTGCCAACTAATGCCAATATTCTTAGTATTTATTTTTTATTATTATTTATATGTAATCTCCAAGGGAAGAAAGGATGATGAGGAATGAGAGCCATGTAGGGATCTGGAGATGTTTCCTATTTACCAAACCAAGTTGACATCTGGGCCAGAGACCGAGGCTGTTTTTTGCAAAATGTCAAAATGTCAGTTTTAGGTTTCCAGAGAGCTTTACAGATGGCTGTTTCCAGTAGCACAAACTCATTGTGCCCCATCAAAAAATGTTAATTCACAAATTTTTTGTCTTTATTTTTTTGAGTAGGAAAAGTTTTTTAGATGTGAGATGAAAGTTTGGTCAGAAATAGAAATAAAAAGAGGATTGCTAACTATAAGGAATCCAGGCATTTTTAATCGTATTTTATTTTAGAACATGTTTTGCATTATAGAAGCATCGCAGTCAAAACTCCTACTCTTTTACATGTTACAATATTTATTCAAAGTAAATTATTAACAAGTGAAAAGCTTGAAAGCAGTACATCCAGAATGTGTCAACCCTGGGGACATCCCCCGTGCTTGCAGGAAACTGAACTTCAACAGAACCAGGTACAACAGATGCTAAAAACGTATTAACTGAATATCCCAATTATCAGTATACTGGTTTATCTGGAATAAAAGTTAAGAAGCACAGAAAATTCATAAAGGCCTCAAGGAAAAATTCCATAGTTTGCAGCGCTCTGAACAATAAAAAAGAGAATTTCTCAAGTGTAGTAAGAGAGGAATATTCCTATTACTAAATGGTAACAGACAAAATGATAATAAGGTTGCACAAAAAAAAAGAGACATTTTCTATGAAATATTAGCTTTCATATTTGAAAGAAGCATTATAAAACACTTGTATAAGATGAGGTCAATGAAGTATTTTTCAGTCCAATAGTAACTAAGGAAGATAGAGAAATATTATTTCCAGGCATAGCTGTTTACAAACCAATAGGGTCCGAAATTCTCATCTAAAGATCCTGAGGGTGGGCCTTAAGCAACCATCTTTCTGTTGATATGAATTTGTAATAGTTTTGGGAATTAAAAAAAAAAATCTAGAAAGATAGCACTATTGTCCTATTGAAAAAAAAATAAAATGTTAGTGTTGGGTAAGACAATGGAAAGTTTGACAGGACACTCTTCAAGTAGAAAATTAAAGTGTGAGAATATAATCAAAACCAATTTAAAAAAAAAAAAAAAAGAAGATCTGATGGAAAATCGGTCCCATAAAGCAAACCCAGTTTCATTTTTGGAGGTGCTTACAAGTTGCTTGGTAAAAGTAATTCTACTACTATGCTATCCATTATAGTATTTCTTACTTCAGCACACCATTTTGATTAAAAATGTGCACTTCACAGTATCAATAAAGCACACACAGTTTTCTCTACTAGCTTCAGAGCTAGTTAACTGACAGCTGTGAGAAAAAAAAAAATAAAAAAATGTTATCAATAGAGAATCACCAGTGAATACAAGGGGTTTAGAGAAAGGCTTAATGCTCATCAACATTTTAAACAGGGAGCTGGAAGGAAATATAAAATCATTACTGATAAAATTTGCAGATGACACAATATTTATCCTTCCATTAGCTGGAGGAGGGATAAATATTGATGATATTCAAGAAGTCATAGAAAAGCATCTAGATTGCTTGGTAAACTGGTCTCTGCCCCCATGATATTTTGTTTTGCTGTGTTTGGTTCTCTAAATGCAATTATACATATGGGAAAAACAAAACAAAACAAAATGGAAAAAAAAGCAACCATGCACCCCAGATACAGAATGAAGCACAGGATGCTGGAAACTGAATACTTTGAAAAGGATTTAGGTAACATTGTGGAAATAAGCTTAAAGTTGGCTTTAAGAGTGGCACAGTTACAAGAGAAGCTCATGCAAACCTAGACTGCTTAAGTAGGGAAAAAGTGATGAGTGAAGAAAATATTTTATTTTAGCGTTCAGCATTCACAGGACTGATAGCAGAATATAATTGTGGCATCTGCATGAATAAAAATAAGGAGTTTATTAAAAAAATGAGTGAGGTGCAGAAAAGAGTCATGGAAATGATTTCAGGTCCAGAGAAAATGCTTCACAGAGAAAGACTTAAAGAGCTCAATCTGTTTAGCCTATTAAAAAGAAGACTGAGAGGTGACTGCAGTACGGTGTATCAGTGCCTTCACAGGGGAAAAACGCTGGGTATTAATGGGCTCTTTAATCTAGCGGGGAAAGGCACATCAAGAACTAATGGCTGGGAGCTGAAGCCAGACAAATTCAAATTAGAAATTAGGCACAACGGAGGAGATGATTAACCAGCGGCACAAACTACTGAGGGAAACAATGTATTCTCCATCACTTGATATCTTCAACTTCAGAAAAGACTTTTCAGATGTGTTTTGGGGGAAGCTTTATTTTTTAAGGAAAAGGCATTCAGCACAGGTTCATGTATGGTCGAGGTGGTCCAGGTGGGTGGGAGTTCCCTCTGAGGTGACCCAAAGCCAAGTGAACGTAGTTGGTACAGTGATGACTCTCAGCTAATGAATACAGCCCCTTTATTACTGTTTCAGTCTCAATAGTTTTATTTTTGTGCTTTCCAGTGGGCACAAGGAAATGCAGCTTGTCTCTTTCTGTGAAGCACCCTATAGAAATACCCTTTCTTGTAAATGAGATGTTTTATGCCTCTAAAGAGACACAATATTAGCATAACTGTGTTCTGATCCAGTGTCAAGAATTATGTTTCAGGGTTTACGGGTCACAGAACTCAGCCTGCAAATTCTAAGGAAAATATCATCTTATATGCATGATATAATTTACATACATTCACATATGTAATATTAGGTAATTGAGATGTAGGTTTCTTCCTTTTTCCTTTTTTTTTTTTTAATGAAATTTAGAGATAAATGGATAACAAAACACACACAAAAAATTACAAAATGAAGGTGTTACAGATAAATGTTTCGTAAAATGCATCAAAGACCATACAAGACAGAGCGACAGAGCTATGTCCTTTATAAAAATCTGACCTTGACTGGATGAACAAAAATGTTAGCTATGTTGCTAGAGTTTTGGATATGTGAAACACAGCATCATTTAGATGTCCTGAATAAAACAAGTTTTTCTCAACCAGTTATTTTTTAAGAAACCTATATAATCTCATGGACAAACATGCAACAGTTTTTTATATGCTACTAGAGATGTATATTTTTCCTTAAAAGCAGACCTTTCATAGAAGATGAGACATGTACTTACATACAAGACAGGAAGCCATCAGAAATGAAAAATCCTTGAAGACTGTGCCACATGCAGTGTTCACCAGGGGTTGAGGAGAACTTCAGTTCAGCATAGAAGACATAATGAACTTACCAGTTGTAGCTGTTCATTGTCCATAAACAAATTGCAGCTGCAATTCTTTCCAAGTGCTTTAAAACTGGAGGTCTGGATGGGCTTTATCTTCTGAGGTTTTTCCAGTTGCCGTGTAGTGTTTCTTCCTTCCTGCATTTCCAGGCAGTTGCCATTTTTTCCTTAAACGGTGATGGATATGAGGATATATGTCATGCCAAACAAGAACCACAGTCCACATATATGAAACACTGATTTTTTTTTTTTTTGAAAAACTCCCTTTTTGTGGAGATCCTGTAGCTGATAGTAGAAAATAATAGTCTGTGGCAGCAAAAGAGTGAAATGAGCAAAATGAACCACTAGGATTGTTTTGATTAATGTAATCAAAGGTGGGAAGATGTGGTTGGCTTTTATTTCTGCAATTTCAAAATGTATTTACTGGTGGTACGTAGGGATTTTTTAAGCACATCCCCTCTCACTATCTGGAGTTGGTGTTTTCAGAGTAGATCATTATACTGCATTTTCAGGCAGATCTCTCTATATAAATATATTTATAAGGAGAATATGAAGAGGTAGAAATTAACAAATATTTATTTCAAGTTTACATGCTTTTCTTTGTGCATATTTAAAGAAGAAATGCAGTCATTCAAATGTTGCTTATAAATTCGTTTAGTGTATTTGTGATCTAGTCCATCAGTTTAGTTTTTTTTTTTAATGTTTTTTGTTTATGGTTGCCATTTCAATGAATTATAGTATTTATTGCATTTCAGATTTGCAGACAAGCAAAGTGTAAATGAATCTGACCTCTTTTTTCCTTTTTCACTGTATTAGAAGGGATCGGTTTTGTACAATGGCCTTTTTAAGAGAAATAATACATTTTTCCCTTTTTTATTCCTGGTATTCGTGGTAAGCCATTAGAAACAATTAATGTCAAGGTTATAATAGAAATGGTAAACATCAGATCATGATGGGAATATGATTACATCTGGAGTCCCCAGTTTGGCCTCAGACTCCTCTGAGCTATACCAAGGCCAAACATGTAATGCAATGGTGGCACTGAAGAGTTAGATCTTATCCAAAGGCTGACAAATTCTACAGAGCAAATCTTTGATGTAAAAGGGTTTGGATAAAGATTTCAATAAGAATTTTCAATTACAGGCTTTGCACTTTTGAAAAGAAAATCTTTGTGTCACATAGAACCCCAAGAACATATTTTCAAAGAACTAAAGCTTAGACTGAAGAGAATAAAAAGAAAAATTGAAGGGTGATAAATGTTATCAACCTTTTTTTTTTTTTTTTTTTTTAATGTCTAAGGATTTTCAGTAGCTATTGAATCAGTTTTTCCTTGTTTCTAGTCATTTTCACTTTACAAGTACTCAGTGGTAATTTTTCCAAGGACTAAGGCCCAGTCACTGTACTCCCCCAAAAATGAACAATTGGCTTAAGTCTGAGAACTTCTTCCTGGCTGCTTTACACTAATCTGTTGTAAAACCCTTTGAAATGCCTCAAACAGAAAGTGTTGAAAACATTCACATAACAGTAAAATTTTGCCTTGAATACTCAATTAAGCATTCTTTCCAATCAACTAGGAGAAAATTTTATTTATGGCAATATTATTATTTTCATTTTTTACTTTTATTTTAACGCAATATTCAATGTATAGAACATGAGCAGAAAGAATAGTCGATACAGGAGACTGTGGAAATACTACTAATCTTAAAATTGATTCTAAAAATATTAGGAGATATTAACAAAGTGAATGAATTAAAATAATTTGTCAGTTTCTTGTACAAAGCTGAACTTTTCTTAACAGCGACAGTTGTTATAACAAACAGAGCAGCTGCAAGGTACAGCTTGGGCTGTTCTGGCTGGGCAGTGGGAAAACGTCCTTTGCTAGGGATTTTGCAGCCCTGGAATAGATCTCTCAGGAAACTGGAGTAATCTCCATCCTTGGATGCTTTCAAGACCAGGTAGATAAAGGAATGCCTGACTTGATACAGTGCTGGCAACTGTCCTACTGCAAATAGGCAGCCGCACTGCAGACCTCAAAAGATCTCTTCCGAACAATGTTTTTATAATTCTGTACCTAGCTAAATAATTGTGATATGCAATGCACCACTTCTTGTTTTAAACTAAATCTGTTAATCAAGGTCAACTAAGTGACCTGAAATATTACATAACTCCAAAATGTATATAATAAAGCCTCTAAGCCCTTTCAATTCAATTTTCCATCTCTTATGTTTCTTTATAAAAAGTATTAATCCTTTTTTTTTTTCTAAACAATTAGTAAGCTGGATTTACAAGGAATTTCTAACACCAGTTAAAAATTTTTACGTTTTTGTTTTATTTTCTTTTATTTTTATGAAAAAATAATTTGTAGTCTGAATAAAAATAAAGTTTTAGTGTCAATTTTATTACGATACCACATTTTGACATATTTGAGAATGAAACATTATGGCTTTCCATTTCCAGAATACCATTTTCTGTAATTTCCTCAAAAGAATAATCCTCTCCTTCCTGCTGTGTCTTCAAATGAAAGAAAAAGTTCAACTTTTTTATTCGAATGTTTTCTTCAATCTTCAGTTCGAAGATCTTCTTTTCATTTTCTGTATATATATGTGTATTGAAATAAATGGAAATAATGAAAACAGTTTCACACTGACATTTTTTCCTGCTTTCCATCTCTGTACTTTTCCATTTAAACCTTCAGGTAAAGGAAGGAAAAAGGAAAGAAAAAATTAATAGGTATTCTTGGTAATCTTGCTATTTTACTAACCAGCTGCTGATTGTATTGATCCAAAATACCATGCATTCACCTAGATTTCACAAAGTCTAGTTTCTTCACCAGGCTGACTTGGAATATGACCTTAAAGCATCTGTATCCGTCCTTGGAAAATATTATTATTATTATTATTAATTATTATTATTATTATTATTATTATTAAGTAATAATAATAAATAAATTTCCCAGTACGATCTTTCCAAATGTATAGATGTAGAATATTTAATACTATATACAGTTACTTCTAATTTATTCCAGTAAGACTCTCCTAAATTTAGTGATTTTGTGCCAACTTACACCACTGTTGCTGAGCTCTGGATCATGACCGTGTTTGTATTTATGGTTTACACAGTCCCTGTGGGTGTACATAATTTTTACAGTTGAATAAAAATAGCAGATATCTGCTTAAAGGACCTTATCATCATAGATCCTTAATTAAAGCTATGTTAAAGTAACCTCCATGGTGGCCCACAAGCCAAAGTAACAATAAATAAAAGGGACTGTAAAGTGAGTAGCTTCTTCCAAAGGGAAATGTCAAGCTGCACATGGAAATGTCACCAGTGCAATAACATTTCCTGCTGCAGCACAGGGCACTGAGCAGGAACAGAGCAGAAAGAAGAGCTGGTATCTTTGTAAAGGGTGTGCTTGGTGAGAGGCCGTAAGCAGACAGAGCTGTCTGTCCTCTGGGCAAAGCAGAAGCTGCCAGGTGGATGACCAGACCTACCTCTGGAGGAGGCAGGCTTCCAGAGTTAGCTGAACTGCAGCCCCTGGGCTTGACTGATGAAATAAGGCTATTGTGCTGCTTTGACATCAGTGCCCCTTTTAGGAGATATTTATTTTAATTTAGGCCATGCACACTCTTCTCTGGAAGCAGTGATTTTGTTTGTCTGTTTGCTTGTTTCCACACCCCCCACCAGCCCCCGGATGAGTTCTGTTTCTGCAGCAGTTACCTCACTACTGTCAATCAAAAGAGAGTGGACTTGCAAGAACTTCTCATTCCTCTGTCTTCTGGTTTAGGTGGTCTCAGATGGTTTTGGTTTTTGCATGCTAGCATGAGAACACAGTGGCAGAAACCAAGTACCCTGCAGTGGAAATCTTGCACACATACAGGGAAAATAAATAAATAAATAAAAATAAAAAATAAGAGGAGCAGGAAACCTTGTTTTCCTGCAGGCAGGGAGCATAACTGCAGCATTCTGTTACCTAAAAACCCTGCCTGTGTCACCTATGAGCTCTCTAACCAAGAAAGCTGTGGGTTTGATTTTGCTCAGCATCCAGTTTCATTTTTCCCAGCTTCTACCCATAGTGGCTGCAAACCCTTCAGTACTGGGTTTACAGCAGAGGATACCTCTGGACCTGTCTGCTTCCCCATTTTTTCTTGTGATGCAACTGTCTCTTGGGACTTCAGATATCTAATCCTGTCTTACTTTTATTGCAAAAAGATATCTTCTTGCTTCATTTGAAAGACCACGTCTGACGTAGTGCCTGGCCTTAATGAACTCAGTGATTATCTCTGATCTAAGAGCAGCTATAAGAGCCCTTGATATAGTACTACCAATGTACAGACTGCTTAAACCTCAGAGAAAGAGGAAATCTGATGATTCTAAGCATTTCTTAGACTTGGTACCTGTAAGAAGCAGTAACAAGGCAGGTAAAATTTAGGGAACCATATATGACATGAACTGATGTGTTTAGCCGTCTTTGACAGGACGGTGGGGATGGATTTATGTAGGAATTTACATGCCGAATATAGAAATCAGTTTAGGGAAAGCTAAATGACATTGCATTACACACTGAATAAAAATGATAACACACCCCTATCTCTGGTCAACTGCATGCAGTGTATGGTTCCCTCTGCAGACAGCTTTTGCAGCATGTGAGAAAAGGTTTGCTGGGTATTTCTTCCCTTTTCCTCCACTGGCCCAAGTGTTTCAAAGATGCAGTGAGAATCCATCCCTTTTCTTAAGGGGGTTCAAACTCAAACCCAGAAAGTGCCTCTGGCCCTACCCTTCAAGTGTGTGCCACAACATATTACTAAAAATTCACACATTGTTTTAGAGAAGAGCTAAGCTTTGTGATGTTGTTCACAGATGTTATCTATTACCAATGTCCTTTACCAATTATAACTGCCAGACTCCTAACACTGAAGAAAGGGTTCATTTTCTCAGCAAAGGTGAAACTTCCCCTACTACTCTTCCCTATTTTGTATCTTTACAATTTATAAAGTACTTTGGGATCATTCTGGAAGAAAACCTTCATGCAGTATAACCACATTAACTTGTAAAGCAAAAAAAAAGAAAAAAAAATGGCCATAAACAAGCTGTCTGCAATTTGTCATATGCAATCTATGCACTGGATCTTATTCAGGACAGCAAGATGTGGTGGTTTGTTTTATACTGATGGGCTCTGTTGCCGGGGATTCCATCCCAGTATGGATGTTCGTAATACACATTGTGTGTCAGTCTCTTCAGTCAGCCGTCAGTAATAGGGTTTGAAAGGCATATAGTGACAGTATAAATGCGTACGGTATATCTGAGTATTTTGTTAGAAGGCTGATGGGTCCTGGCTGCTGAGAATGCTACAAGAGCTCCCATGCAACTTGCATTTTTACCAACTCTATCTCCCAAATTGAAAATATCAGGGACTAGCCATACTGGGCTCTCTTTATTGTCAGTGGAGAAAAACCCAGAGGGCAATTCATCTGACCTGCCTTTGACCTGTACCTTAGAATGGGTTGAACTGCTCTCTGTATTTCTCTCCACTGACTATAAAAACAAGCCTCAGGTGATTAGCTCAACAGTTAGAGCTCAATTCAATTGCTTAAACATATAGGCCCTGGTTTATTCTGGCTGACCTCTAGCTTCTGGGTGCAGCATCCCTTTGATACTCTGTCAGCCCTTTTAGCTGTCCAAGGTAGTCTAGAACATCTCAAATGTCACTAGATACTTGTGCACTCACAGCTGAGAGTCCTAGGGCTTAACTAAGTTAAGCTTAACATCTGGGGGAATTCAGTAGAACACAAAGAGGCAGTTAGGAACATTTGGTAGGGTATGGTATTAGACATCCAGTGGCTATGCAGAAGGGAAGGCACTTCTCTGAAATCCTGTGCTGTACAGGCCAGCTCTGTGTGGATGTCGTCAAAATGCAAGGACAGTTCAAGTGTTGTCAGACTTCTATTTTCAGGCAACTGACTCAAGCCACTACATATCTAAATTTAGGTGTTTACATATGATCTAGGTGTCCAAGCTTGGAGAGCAATTGGTTGACCAGATATAGACATTTGCCTCATCTCTTTCTAAACCACTAATTGTATTGACTAGACCTCTACTCTCTGTAATGGGAACCTGGGCATTTATCTCACATGCGGACATCTAAAATTAGAAGTCTTAATCACAGAGCCAAATCGCACCACTAACTTTTAGATTCCTAATTAGGATAAATTAATTGAAAACTACAGGACCTTTCTACCACTTTTGAGCCTTCTTATGCTTTCATTTACCTTTAATTGGAAAGTGTAGATGACCATATTGCTTTCTTCTGCCCAGAACTTTGATGAATTTCAGGAATCATAAAAAATCAGGAACATTTCTTGGACTTCTCTGAAAAAAAAAAAAAACAAACAGCAGTTGCAGGTACTCAGAGATTTGCTTTCTCATTCTGAATGGTCACAGAATATCAGTTAAAATTTCAAAACATGGATTGTTCTGTTGCCTTATCAGCATTGACTTGGTGACAGAATAAGAAAGAGTTATAGAACAAGTAGTGATTGTGGCTCATTTATTCCACCCAACTACCAGTACCAACCAGACACTGCTGAGGATTTGGGTAACCTTACTATCAGGGGTTCATGTCAACACTTAGAAAACCTGCTGAGCTTGAGCAACAGCATCTGAATCAAATCTGTTTTGGCTGATCTGGCATACAGAGTGAGAAAATGTAATTTTCATCTCTCTGCAGTTGTCTATGTGGACTTTGTCTTTTTGAAAATGTTTGCTAATGCTTTTGTATTATTATGTTTTAAGAAATACCAGGAGATCATTTGTTTTCTTATTAAATAAAGGAGGTACAAAGGGTTGACTACCAGCTAAAGATAAGTCTGGTGAAATTGAAAGACTGCAATCACAACATGACTACTAAAGATGTACAGGAAGCAGAACATGCAATGGACAAGAAAAGATCAAAGTAGCAAAAAGGTTTTAGAAGGTTGTATATGAACTGAAAATGCTCATTCTTGCCTTATTTGAGATAAACTTTGTCTACTTCTGGAAAAAAAAAAAAAATTGAAAATTGGTGGTGTCAAAACCCAGCAGTGCTTATCTATTGTAAGTTACTTATGTTTGCAGAAGTATGGCATTTGAATTCTTCATTTTCACATATTTACCATTTCAACAGCTATGGAAGGTAGTGAAAGTAATCTTGTTTCTATTTTACCTGAAAGAAACTGAGACAGAGAGGGCCAAACCTCCTATTTCCTCTTGAAATAATCATATAGCAATATCTTTGGAGATGTAGCTATAAAGTTTAAAAGCAAACCCAGAATACTCACTTTCACATCATAATGGCCCAAAATCAATTTAATTGATTCTTTGCTGATTGTTGAGTGGGGAGAGCTTCTGATGCTTCTGACTGCTCTGTGGGAACTGTTCAAGAGCCACCTACCACCTGTGGGCTTTTTTGAGGACGTGTCTCCATTGTACAAACAGCTCACTCCATGCATTAGTTTGGGACCCAGTATCCATTCATCACAGAGTATACAATAGTTTGGTCCTATCTGGAGGGAGATAAAAGGTCTCTCTGCAAAATAACAAAAATATTATTGAGGGGACAATCCACTCACAGGTAGAGTTCTTAAAAGAAGAATGATGCCAAAACCTTCAGTTTTCACTCCAAATGATAAGCTTAATGGCCACAGCCAGATCATACCAGAGGATCCAGGCACAAATCAGGCTCCACTAATTAGCTGTTTTGTTGTTGTTGTTGTTTTTGTTGTTGTTGTTTTTAATTATTATTATTTATAATTAGGTTTTGTTTGTTTGTTTTCTTTTTCTTTAATATGGACTATAAATGAACTTCAAGTTGTCCCTTAAATAATGGTGTGATAGGAGGAATTTTGTGTTTAGGAATTGTTTCACAAAATCTATGTATGTATTGGGCCAGATTGCAGTGTAATGCCTCAGGCCAGGCAACTCATGTTTGTCCTGTACGTTCTGTGGCTAGACATCATGGAAACTCACAGTGAGATTTGCATGGTTCTGTGCTTAGACAATCCCATGAAAAGAGCTTCCTAGAATTGAAGGTTTTAAGTTCATTCTAAGCCCCTTTTGGACACTAAAATAAACACTCTGGACCACATCTCAAATGCTTTGCTCAAGGTCATATAAGAAGAGTTCAATGGAGCTTGGAAATGAGCCCAGATCTCTGTTTAACTATGGCCATAGATCCATCTATTTTCATTCCATAGCAGTATAATAGGTATTTGGAAAACTATTCTGAAACCTTGAGAACTGAATAGATATCAAAATCCTTCTGTATGCATTTGGAACCGTCCCACAGATTTCTGCAGAGGAATATATTCTTTTTTATAACAAATGGGATTGTTAAAAACTATAGAAATTTTTCATTATTTGTTAAAGTAAGTACAGTTTTCTCATAAATATTGTAGAGATACATGCGGAGGGTTAAAAGTGACAGCTCAGTGGTCTGGAATTAAATCTGTTGCAGGTATATAATTTGGTGTGACGTTAATTGGGTAGTGGGGGAGCATAAATGAGAAACACAATGCATGTGCATTGGAATTTTTTGTTAAAGAAGGAACATTGCAAATGCTAACCTCAGCAACCTAAAATCAAAGGAAAAAGAAAAAGAAAAAAAAATAAAAAAGAAAAAAAGAAAAAAGCACAACACAAAACAGAAGAAAACCAAGCGATTGTGTCACATTTCTTCAGGAAGAATTTTAAATTAGTTGCCATGGATGAAGATTTTCAGCTGAAACAGATCATTTACATTCTGAAGTTGCAGGGTTCAGATATTTTACTGAGTTACTTGTTTCTAAGTTGTTACTGATTGGCTCATCCTTGCTAACTTTGTCTATATTCTTTTCTGATTGGGGGTAAGTACAAGACAACTTAATTTCATGTGCATCAATTAGTGGCTTTGATGAGATGGGTGAAAGAGTCTGCACAACCAATATTCAGGTATGCAGATTCAGCTTGCCATGAGACTTCAAGCAACAAATAGTGACTCACTATGCCACAAGTCACCCAGTGTGTGCCTTTGTTATTAGTGTGACTTTATTACAAAAATCTACAGGACAGTTTTTCCCAGACCCCTACTTTCATCAGACCTTCCTTATAGGCTATGGATGCTCACGTGAGCTACTAATCATTCCATCCAATCACAGGCTTTATTGTGGTCATGACCGTTAGCCTTCATTTCATATTTCCTCCTATTTATTGCAGTCTTCAAGATCACTCAGTTCTGTTTACATTGCCAATTAATTAATTTAAATGCCACTAGCCATTTATTGTTACATGATCAGTTTATTTTTTCTTTGTTTGTTGCCCATGAGTTCTTTGTTCAGATTATTAGAGGCCTAGTGATGATTTCCATTAGTACTACAAGTGTTGTGCTGCGAAAAACCTTTGGGTAGTACCTGTATAGTGAGCTTAGAAGAAGCTCTTCCATAGAATATCAGTTCGTTGATTCATATTTACTTGCATTTGCTGTTGAGTAAGCTCATGTGGCAACAATCAGTTTCTGAAGTTAACCATCATGTCGTTAAGTCTGTCCCTGAGAATCCAGGTATACCCGACCTGACTAAATAAGGTGTTGCTGGTGTACAAGGAACATCTCTTGTGATACCTGGCAATCACAACTCTTTAACTTTCTCATTTTCTGTTTCACATTCACTAGATAACCAACATTAACTTACAGAAGATATGTGATGCATGCATAAGAGTTGGACAAGTGGGTGAGATCTTACAGAAATTGAAATATCAATAGGAACATAATAACTGGGAAACACAGCCCACAGAAAGATCATGAGGGATATATACTCCATTCTCCTCTTGTCTCAAGAAACCTTGTTCTACTCACATCAAAAAAAAAAAAATGAAAAAAATATTAACAAAGCAAATACTTCAAATGGAAAAGAAGAATAGAAACCTTCCCAACATTGCCCAATATAAATGTATCCCTACGCCACAAGAAAATAAAAGCCACAAAATGTGGAATTTGCCACTGGAAAAGAGCAGATGATATTAAGGATATTGCCAGTGCGATAAGTCTCTTGTGCCATAATTGTATGTTATTCCTGGTTTAGGATGGGGCTTGATGTGCTGTTTGTGCTTCTCTGTCTCTCTCTCTTTCTCATTTTCTCTTACTCTGTATTTTAAGATGTTAGAGGTAGGATGCTCTGACTTCAGTATTCAGTTGGGTATTCAGCTACTGACCTGGAGGATGAAGTAATTTCAGCTATCAGCTGTTCCTAGGTTCTTTCTTGACTGTTATGTTTGGGGTAGGATCTGTCTTGTGATAAGGCTGTGTAATAGCTACTGCTATGGGACCTCGGTCTCTGCTACGGTTATTAAATGCTGATATAATACAGGCATTAAGCACTCCTACAGTTAGGCACGGGTAATCTTACACTAAAAAGTAAGGAAAATAATAAATTCTGTGCCCTACTGTATTAATTTGCACAGTCGTATTTTTGGAGATTAGTCTCAAATGTCTTTGAATTGCAAATCCAACTCTACTTTAATTATGATTATGACCTCTACTTTGTGGCATGCAGTTCAATCTATACAACCACAGTCTATGCTAAACTACTGTAAATGATGCACCTTAACATAGAGCCTTGCCCTATAACTGTAGACAAAGACACGCAAGCACTTGCACATTTTAACTGGCAAAAACCTGCTAATAGTACAGATTTATTCTACTTTGGTTATGCTTTTTTGGCTTCCCTTCTCTCTCCAGATAGGTTAGCAAGGACTCAGTGACTTGCTGAAAGAAATCTGTAGAGTATGTTAATTTCCGTGGAACTTAGGCGGCCTCATAACTCTTAGAGATTAATAAGAATCTGGGAAGTATCTATCTTCTGGTGATGCTTTCATTTGCGCAGTAATAAAGCTCGCCTTTCTTGTTTAATAAAAACAATGAGGAAACAAATAGGTGTGCAGGCTTGGAACTTTTGAGGAATTAATTCAAAAGCATGGAGGAAAGTTTTTTATCATGCTGTAAGCACCTGAAAGGTGAAAATTACTCTTCCCTGGGGCTCTTACCCTCTGTGTGCCTTATCTCTAAGTTACAACAAACTAAAGGCAAAATCCTGAGGTGCTAAGTGTCTCTTGGAAAGTGCTGATCATTATCCTGAAAGGTGACAAGCGTGTTTCACTGAGACCATCAGGGTCCAGGAATGCTCTGCATGAGGATTGAAATGTTTAGCATCTTTAACTATAAGGTCCCATTTCTAGAAGGAAAGAATATAGGAAGTGTGTATTCATTTTCTTCCCTTACCCATTGGAATGATTTTAATGATTTTCTGTATGAACATGCTCTCTTCATCCAAATGAAATTTCTGTGGAAATTTTCAATTTCAGTGACAATTTTCTGTTTTTTTTTTTTTCTTTTTCCTCTCATTTTTTATTTTTCCTTTCTTTTCTTTTTAGTCTTTTTTTTTTTTTTTTTTTTTTTAAGGTTTTGGAGAGATGGCAGTGATTTGCACTGGCTGCTCTCTTTCTCCTCCCCCCAAGAAGGTTGTTGTCATCTTCATTTTGGGCGCACAGACAGGAATTTGACAAAAGCAAGATCCTGGCAGCAGGCAGAGGGCCACGGGCTGAGCACCCAGCTCTCACCCAGCTCCCAGCCTCCCTGCAGCTCCAGCTGCCAGGGAGGCACAAGCCCAAGTTGCTCAGCGTCCCCACATCTCCTGCAACTCTGGCTGCCAGAGATCTGGAGCAGAATAAGAACTTGTAAAAACAAATTTCTTACAACCTCCCTCCCTACCTCCGTCTCTCCTCCTTCCCCGCCCCCCCCCAAAAAAAAAAAAAAAGAACTTTGGAATTTAGCAGAGGTGTTTTTTTTCTTTCTTTTTTTAGCTATCAATTTAGAAAGAACTGTCTTAAATCTTTGTTTCCCTTACATACAAGTTAATGAACTTTGTATATTAAAAATGTTTTTGATTATTCAGTCTACTGAGAAGATGAATGTGATGCAGGTCTTCATTAAATACTAGTCTGTCCTTATACCTAGCCACCTACAGGCTCAGTTCTCAATTTTCTTGCTTCTGATAGATGTGTTCCTGTAGGTCTTCAGAAGGACTGTGCACCTCTGACAACCAGGGATATGCAGTTCCTGAGACAAACCTCTGCATATGACCAAGAATTGCCTGAGTCTCCCTCTGGCCACCAGCTGTCAAGTTCAGTATGAGGATGAACACGTCTGGCTACAGTGGCTGTGCACAGCAAGGAAAGGAAGGTGCTGCAGTCACTTAAAGAGGGTCCTGAGCCCCCCCTTGGGTTACTGTAATGGCATTGGTGGTCACAGGAGGCATACCTACAAGTCTTAGGTTATTACAGGGGGAATTTCCCTTACAGAATTCTCACCAGTCTAGTATTACCCTGCTTCAAGCAGTCCTTTATATTCACCTCTTTCAATCCATACAGAGTGAACTGTGATACACAGAATGGTGCTGCTTCATTTGTGCTGTATGCGGACATTGTTGTCTTTCTGGTTCAAGGATGGGCTGGACACCTGGCTTCTGCTTCTCTCAGTGTCAGGTCATTTAAGCTCCCTGTTCCTGAACAGAAACTTCTTTAAGGGGCAGCAAAAAAAAAAAAAAAAAAAAAAAAAAAAAGTAAGTAATTAATTAATTAATCCTATTTTGGCATGGGTAATACTCCAACAACCAGAGAAATAAATGCATTTGGTTATAATCCTTCCTTGCAGCAGCTTCATCCAGCCTTGTTTTATATACCTACAAAAGATTATATGTCCTGAGCTTGTTTCTTTGTTTCTGCAGCTGGATCCCATATTTTCTGCAGTTTTTGTACTCCACGTAATTCCTGTTGTGGCACCTTTAAGGATGCTCCAGCTCAGTCTGGGTGGAGAACATGCAGAAATCTTTACACTGATAGGAACACAATTATAACCAGAAAGCACCATTCTTGCTTCTGTTTTGGGTTTGATACTTATGCACAGGTCTGGGTCAGGACATTCTATTTGTGAGCATATTACAGGGGATCTGTTTGGGCCCTGACTTTAATCCTCACTTAATAAAAACGTGTTGTAGCCACAGGCCATGAGTTCTCATGACTAGTAAAGGTAGGGACCTTTGCAATGCAATAAAGCAGGGAGGAAATATTGTGATAGATAGCACAGCATCTGCTCTCTCCCTCCCATCTTCTTGTACCTTGAAATGAAATCTTTATCCTAAGAATGAAACACTTTGGAACTTAAATCAGTTTTTCTTTAATCAAGGCCACTTTTAAAATATTCTTAAATAAAATACTTCTTAAAACTAGTAATTTTACATGAAGCTGGAGAGAGATAGTGCAAGAAGCTACAGTATATCAGACTGAATTAGTTTTTCACACTACGAGATGTAAACAAATCTATTTAATTAGAACACCTTGTTCTCATTGCATCCAGAGTCATTTTTTATGAAGGCAGAAAAGAAAAAATAGTTTTGGCAGCAAAATTCTACATTACAGAAAAGATCTAAATAGTTGGTTTCCCTCACTAAAACTGACTCTTTTTTTTTTTTTTTTTTTTCATTCCTACTGTTATTTGAATTGAGATCTGAAGGCCAAACCCACAAGCATCATGAGTATGACCTAGTACACACACATTCCTAGAGATCAGCTTTGATGTGAAACCCTACCTTTCTACCTCATCAGTGGAGACAACACATGTAGTCATGCAGGGGAGACTGGTCCCTGAAGTAACTTGTTTAGGGGATTCATCTCAAGAGCAGAGCTCCACCCTCTGATATCCTGCCTACACCAAGGCCATGAGATCCTAGTGCTTGTCCACCTTTCATGCAATCTGTCAAAGTTTCACCATTATTCTATCTGTGTAACCCAGAGATGTTAATATATTTCACTTTTTGCTGCCGTTTTCTCTCCATTATAAGGCAAAATGAAATCTGGAGCAGCAACAAGAGTGTTGTGGTTTAACCCGGCTGGCAGCTAAACACCACACAGCCGTTCGCTCACCCTCCCCCCTCCCTCTCTGGGATGGGGGGAGAGAAACGGGAAAGTGAAGCCTGTGAGTTGAGATAAAGACGGTTTATTAAGACAGGAAAATAATAATAACAATAATAATAATAATAGTGATAATGGTAATAGTATTAACAATAATAATGTGTAAGAAAACAAGTGATGCACAATGCAATTGCTCACCACCCGCTGACCGATGCCCAGCCTATCCCCGAGCAGCCGGCCCCCCCCACCCCGGCCAGCCACCCCTATATATTGTTTAGCATGACGTCAGATGGTATGGAATACCCCTTTGGCCAGTTTGGGTCAGCTGTCCTGGGTCTGTCCCCTCCCAGCTCCTGCTGCACCCCCAGCCTGCTCGCTGGCAGGACAGAGCAAGAAGCCGAAAAGTCCTTGGCCTGGTGTAAACACTGCTCTGCAACAATTAAAACATCAGCATGTTATCAGCGCTCTTCTCATCCTAATCCAAAACATAGCACCCTACCAGCTACTATGAGCTACTTAACTCTGTCCTAACTGGAACCAGGACAAAGAGGAAAAAGTGAGGGAGGAAAAAGTGAGGCTGTAAGCTTAAGGGCTCTATTCAACCCCATAAACTCTAAGACCACCTTTCTTTTTCCTCTCTAGTAGCCTACTTGGCTCTACAGGTCCATTAGTCACAACAGAAAGGCAGCACAAGGTTCCACAGTGACAAGCTGCCACCTAAATCTAGGCAATGTGCTGTGCTAAAATGCCATACATTGGTTTGCTGCAAGATCTCAGTTCCTTGCTGAGGTGAAGTTTCCATTTGTTTCTGAATCATAGTCATGGATTTACCACCTTTGTGGCCAATCCAGTCCTGGCTCTGCATTTTAAAATATGTAGTTTGCTGGTCCCGTATGCCTAATACCTCACAGCAGAATCACAGAAACGATATCTGGGAATATTATCCAAAATGCCAGACTTCCAGATCCAGTCAACACATGGAAACTCACAGGCAAATATTCAGGTTGGTTGAATTATTAAACACCACTCTGGGCATCTTTCTTCTCTTCTGTACATAGTAACCAGTTCTGTCTCACCAGAATACTGTTAGAAAGATATTCCTGAATGGTGGTATAGTGGAAATGTCTTGTGATGGGGTCTGGAGAAAGAAAGAGGGGAGTTTCACTTCCTGAACAGTAGGAGCTCCAAAGCCATATTCATCTGGGAGTGTCCCTGAGCTGCATAAATGGCAGTCCCACATCTGTACACATGAAATAGGGCTCCTCCTGAAACAACCTCGTGTTTCCATGCCAATTCAGATGCTCAGTAGACCCCAGATACTGCACACTGTGGCTCTTATTCATGGTGGACAGTATCAACATTCTTCACAAGGGCTGATGAGAATTTCAAATACAGACAAGAATTGTTATCTCACCTTGGTAAAGTGCAACCAGACCTCCCATTTTCATCAGAACTGTCCAGTTCTGTAGAACTGTGCAAATGTCTTGTCATTTTATCCATACCCCTCAGGACACCCCTGTGCCCTGTATTTTCATACAAAGCATGCATTTTTCCCAGCCTTTTCCCCTCACATGATGACCCTCTAAACTCACCCACTGCCAGAAGACTCTGAAGAAGAGAATCAATCCAACAGAGTGTCTGTATGGGGCTGTACAATTCTGTTGAGGAAGTATGTCTTCACCCCAAAATGCAGTCCTTATTTTTCCTGTTACACTAGACTGTCATGCTACAGCCCAATGCCAGAAGTCTGTAGAAGTAGATCAAATAGCAGTTTAGTAATCAGGAGATTTGAATATTGTTTCTCTCTTGGCCAGAGACCTGCTCTGTCTCCTGGAACAAGTGTCTTCCCTGCATTTCTCTTTTCTCCTCCTACCTTCCCTTTGCCCTGCCCATTTATATGACCAGTTCTTCAAAGCAATCTGTTTTGTTCCATACTGATCACCAACAGACCCCAGCCTCATCTTGAGATGTCTAGACACAATCATTGGTGAAATAATAATCATCAAACTGAAAACAAAATGCCAATGTCTTTGTACTGATATGATGCCTGCTTTGTATTCCTCTGGCTATGTCCCCTACATTAGAAATGCTCAGAGGCAAAACAAAAAGCTGATCATCTTACCACTGCTAAATGTTATTAATGACTTTTAAACAATTGTCAGTGAACTTAAGTGCTCGTGTAAGTGAAGTATTAATAGTGCCTACCTAATAAATATCTCTCGGATGCTGGCGCGCCACTTATGGGCAAACTGTCAGTGACGCCTGACCTCAAAATGCTCCATCTGGAGAAGCAGCCAAGCAACACACAATGACACTCCTGTCTGAGCCTTCTTCCCCACTCCTGATCAGGAATCACAGATCACTTTCTCAATCCTCTAATCTATGTCTGTAGTGCAGCCTTCTCACCCAACCCATTCTTATCCCTCTAGTGGTTTGACTCCAGCTGCCTCATATCTCTCCTAAAATATGCTGTCCACATCCTGTCTAACACTTCCCCTTTTGTTCCCGTCTCCTCCATCAGATACATTTTCCAAGGAACATGAGCACACCACTGCTCTCATGCACCAAGGACAGAAGATATTTACAGGATCAGTATGAAATGGTCAGACAGCACATTATTCTCGACTGCAGTCCTGGTAGAAGTGGAATCAGTATGAGCTTGTGGTGAAATCTGGGACCTGAACTTCACAATATAGTAGTACAGATCACAGTGACCCAGCTTAAGAAGACAACCATGTCAATAGAAAAGTGATGCCCTTATATTGGATTCTTCCAGTTTGTGTGCCCTTTCCAAGCTCTGGAAAAGTAAATAAGTGTTGTTACATCCATTTTACAGGTCCCGACCTGTGAAACTTAGGTGCAGAAAGGTCAATTTATTTTCTTCAGATTTGTAAAAGAAACTTGTGGCACAGCAGAGACATTAACCCCAGTCTTTTTGCATTGTGATCACTGGTCTTCATTTCCTCTCTCTGTGATTGCTAGTTTCTAAATTTTCATTAATTCGCAGGAGGTAAGATTTTTGTGAGAAAAAAAAAAATAATAAAAAAATAAAAAAAAACCTTGGTGTTTTACTGGCTGCATGAGGTGCATGGCTTAATCAGATGACTTTAGAAATCAAATCCCAAGTGCCTTCCAGTGACTAATTGCCTTCCCTATGGTCTTACTGCTCCTTTGAGTATTTGTCTCAAAAAAACACAACCAAACAAACAAAAAACACTAATTTTCTCTTCTCTCAGGTATCTCCAGTCTTTGCCCCATGCTGCCCCTTCTGCTTTGGCACATCCCTGAAACCTTTTTTATTGTCCCTTAACTGTCCGCCCATATAAACAGTGAACTCACTTCTGCACTACCCCCAAGGAAGAAAATTTTCTTTCTTATAAACACAGCAAGAAATAAAACCCAAATCTGAACAAAAGCAATGTCTGTTTCCTACTGTGATGTTCCAAATACTTCCTGAGGCTGGTATCAACTGCCTCCATGTAAGTGGTTCATTTGCAGACACTTGTCTATGCATAGTGGATGGGCAGTGAGCAGAGCCAGGGCTGCCTGTCACTAAGATGAATAGACAGATGGCAGAGACAGAAATGGACACGTTTGGTCGGAGCCAGGGGTGCCATTTTTAAGGTCAGGCCTTCATCTTGCAGTGGCCAGGAGGAGGCCTGTGATGATGATGATGATGACAGTGCATTTGGAATGATAGTGTTATTTGTTTATCATGGCTTTTCCACAGGAGGTACCAATCTTAGCAGACACAGGAGGAAAGCAATTGAGTTAGCCCTGCAGCAGCATCTGAGGATCTTCTTATCTGCATGGATGACTCCCTTTTTACCCAGTGCACATCAGAATTTAGATACTGGAAAAAAAAAAAAAAAAAAAAAAAAAGATGTTTTCTTTCCTAGGGAAACAATGAGTACTGCTTAGACATCATTGAATTTCTTACCATCTCTTGTTGGTAGAAATAATTGTCTCTAATTCTGTCAGAGAATTACCTGCAAGTTTGAGCAATGCATTAGTAAGAATGGCTGGATGCTTCCCTGGTGCTCATTTCAGTGTCACATATCTTTCATGGAACTGGATTTTTGGAAGTTTAACAAATATCACTATTCTTAGATGATTTGACTTAGTTTCACCTGGTTAAACCAATCACAT
Source organism: Anser anser (assembly GCF_964211835.1). NCBI lineage: Eukaryota > Metazoa > Chordata > Aves > Anseriformes > Anatidae > Anser > Anser anser. The sequence continues at coordinate 80,590,929 of NC_139723.1, read as the reverse complement.
CATAAGAATATTCTCTTCCCTCTTATTCCCCATTTGCAACCCTGAGCTGACTTTTGTACTAGAACACTAACACATTCTTCAGGTGGAGAAAGTTGATGCAGGTTCTCAGAACACAAGAGTGATGTTGAATTGAGGTTGTGAGTGTAAACAAGTTCTAAACATCTCCAGCAAGTGCAAAGACTGGAACATAATTAGATTTCACTTTATCAACAACCTGGAAACAGGGAGCTGGTCTTCAATGCATATACCCGAATAACTGGAGACTAAAACTTGACCTGAACCAAAAAAAAAATATATATATATTTATATAAAAGTTGGAGCGATGTTTTGAATTGCAAATTATAAGCAGATAGCTGCAATGTCTTCTAAGAATAAAAAAAAAGAGAGAGAGAGAGAGACATCTTTCTTGTGACTGTATTTCACATATGACCTCTTCAGGATGTGATTAAGAAACAAAAACAAACAAACAAACAAACAAACAAAAAACTTCCTTCCTTCTGGTATACGTAATATATTTTTACTCATAAATGAAGAGTGGCATGGATTAGAGCAATGCCAGCCCATTTCAAAATGCTGTTCTGTGTGCGTGTTTGGTTTTGAACCTCAAGAGTCATTTTCTGCAATGTGATGTCAGGAAGAGGGTCTCGTTCCAGAATGGGAGGTAAATCAAGTTGTTTTGGTTCTGATGTGTTCATGGTGCTATGGCAACATAGAAATTGAGTCTGGCAAGAACCAAAAGGTTCTGTGACTTCTTATATTTTTAAGGCAGGGTAAAGAATGGAAAATAAAGCATACTGTCTGTACCTCACTGCCTTCATATCCACCCCAATGACTTGTTTTAGTGGACAGGTACTTACAGTCTCTCTGTCATGACCAGAAGAGGAACCAGGAACACCAGCCTACCCAGATATTAATTATCCTTGTACTATTTCAGGGCTCTTTTCTGGAGTCTATGGGAGGTGGTAGAAAAGGAAGAACATGTCTGTTGTGCCTGGTGGATTATCTGGGTTTAATTTCTTACTCTTATGTAAAAACAAGGTGTAAACAGAGGAGTGGATTTAGTCCATCAACTTCCTCCACATGGAGTGGGAAATCCAGTTCCATCCTTCTAACATGTTCCCTCTGGCTGTGAGCTCCTTCTCCCAGGAATTCCCTCTACCTGTGTCATACTCTGTTTATCCAAATGGGCAGACACTGATTGAAGCCCAGTGTGGCATGGAACAAGTCCACCAGCTCCATTAACCATTTTCTTCCTAAATCGTCAGAAGTTTCTTTTCCTTCCCTTCACCCTTCCTCTCTAGTGAGTGGATCCTCTCAGTGATTTTCACTACGGTTCTTCATACATTTCCAGGCTGCCTAGATCATCGCAACAGCTCCTCTGAGGTAGGATGAGGGTCCTGGCTGCTCATTGTCATGACAACTGGAGGAACAACAGGCCTAGGCCATCGCCTCAGAGGTTGTAAAGGAAGGATGGTGCCACCAGCAAGGACAGCCTCATGTGAAGCTAGGTAGCACCCAGCCCCATGTGCATCTTGGCTACCACCTCCTGGTGGGAAAACATTTTTAAATGGAGCACAAACCGCTTCCTAGGGAGAGCATTATTGTCTCGTTGGACAGAGGCCAGTACCGGAGGAGGCTGCAGTTTATCAGCTCTGTCCTCACCACTCCACTCAAAGTGTCTGTGCTGTCAGGGGGATTGATAGAGTTGGGAAAGCCCCCAAAACCATATAACTTGACATTAAAAAGAGACTGTTAAGCTCTTGCAACCAAGAGTACCTTTCAGGGAGACATGCAGAGAAAACTCCTCTGTCTCTTTGGTAGATTATTTTTATTGTGAAGCTGCATAAAACCATTACTGAAGAAAGGCACAAATTTGCTAGAGCTTGGACAGGGGAGGAAAAAGAGAAGAACTAACACCAATAAAAAAAAAGACACATGCTGCTCTCTTTTCTCTTCAGAGGCTTTTGGAGACTCTCCTGAGGACTGGAGGCAGCTGCAGAAGTGAAGTGACCCAGAGCGAACAGAGCAATGGACAGTGCTCCTGGGGTAGGACTACACATCCCACCCCAATAATTTCATCTGAATCTCTCTTAGGGGCATCTCTGTATTACAGATTATTCTGTGAGGTGTAGGGCAGAGAGCAGGGAGAGAGGACAACTAAGATCTCATGGCAGCTCAGCTGTCAAACTGAGGCATGGATTCCTTTCTGTCCTCTGAAATGATAAGCAGAGCAGAGGAGGATCCAGCCCTTGCTGCAGAGGTGACTGGAGTAGTGTGGACAGAGCTGTGCTGGCAGGCCAGGCTGTTGCTCAGTCAGCCCAGGACTGCTGTGGGTTTGTTGCTGGCCATTCAGGAGCTTGCATCCCTCTCAGGTGTGTCTACATGGGACTGCTGCAACCACAGCAGGTGGTTCTTGTGGGTTTGTACAGCACCTTGCACTGTGGGCAGACTCACGAGGAAACACCTAGAGTCACAGAGACACTGTGGTGCAGTGGTGTAGGTGACTAAGGGGGAGCTGAAGGATTTTATTTTTTTTTTCCCCACTGAATAAATAGAATCAAGGAAAATATAATGTAATATAAATAAAAACAAATGACTCAGTCAACTCATCTTTAATGCTTTGCAGCATGACATCTATTTTGTCTAATGGAATACGACTTTCATACACCAACTGGAAATTTAACCTTGGCCAAAAGTTATGATGTACGTTACAATACACTTTTATTATGTTACACTGTATTGTTGTTGGTTTTTTTAATCTATTGCTAAGCCCCTAACAGTATGTCTGTGTCAATGAAACCCATCTGTCAAAAGCACAGTAGGGACATTATTATGTAAATGTAGCTGGGTCTTCCTTTTGTGGAATTGGGGGTGGGAATTTAATATACTGTCCTAATATTCCAGCCGGAGGGAAAAAAATGTTTATGAAAAATCTTTTTTTTTTTTTTTTTTTAAGTAAGGGAAAAAAGAAAAATCTGGCTGAATTTAGCTTTTAAAAAGTCAGATTTCCCTCCTCACCCTTCACAGTGAGATCTTTTAGAGATAATGATACCGTTTCTAATAAAAAAATAAAATAAAATACATGAGAGACTTTTTGAAGTGCACCAGGAGACAGATAGGTCATTAATATCAGCACTGCTATCTTTTCTATATTACACTCATATTTCAATAACCTACATTTTGGGGTTATTATTATTATTATTTTTAAACAGGTGCCATTTTGGATTATTTCTCTATTAGAGTTTGTTATAAAATATGCCGAAAGGTATGTAGATTTTAGGGGGAGGCGTAGGTGAGGAGGAGATTATTTATTACAGTTCTTAAACATCAGCCAAAATCTATCTGTCTAAATTGTCTTTCCTTAGATGCATTCTGCCATTATTTGTAAAATGAAGCCATTTGTCCCCATGCAGAAAAGTGGCTAAAATTGAAATAGCCACTGTGTGAAATGAAGTATCTACAAACCCACCCCTGGGCAAGCTCCCAACCTGAGGAACTGGCACCAGGAGGTTTGTCCCAATGTGAGGCATGAAATGAAGTTTGTGTAACTCTCTAAATCCAGATTACCAGCTGATTTCCTCCCCTAAATTCCAAGGCACCATCTGTCAAAATCACGAAGACCATCACTACCAGGCTCTTTGAGACGGGAAAGTGTCATCTCCACTTCTGCATACAGGATGCTGAGGAGCAGAACAGCTGATGCTGTGTTTGCACAAAAAAAAAGAAGGTAAATTCAAAGCATAAGGAAAGGCACACACTTGCTGGCCATATTGCCTTACCACAGGTAAGGAAACAAGGAACGTATGAAAACAGGGGTTTTTGCAAGGACAACAAATATTTATGGCCCCCTCAGTCTGGATCACCCTTCCCAAATCTTTGCTTGTATTTCAGTGCAGTTTGGTGAAATTTCCTCCCGTTTGGGAATCTGTATACATTTCTTTGCAGGGGAAACCGTGCAGATGCGTGTTTGTTTGAGGTACCTTACTGAAGCACATGTATATATTTTATTTGTGACGGAGCATCACATTTCTGAGAAAGTAACAGCTAACACCGGAATCGGGTCCATGCTTTTTATATTGGACTTAAAAGGAATTCAGGTATCTAATTCTAAAACTGCAACCAAAAGAAACATTGCTATCTAGCATCTTCTTTGCATAAGTTGTTTCCTTATTCAATTAGAAAGCTCTTTATTTATTCACACAGGCAATGGGAAATACCATGTTCCCTGAAGACAGAGTGGACTCAAGGCCTCAACCCTTATCTCAGACAAAATGAACCTTTATCCCCAGGCAAGCTCAGCAGAAGAAATATCCATCCCAGGTTCCAGCTTGGGTCACAACAAACTCAGGTAAAGTTAGCATCTATTGCCATTTGTTGGCAGAAAAGGAAAATCATTTACATTTTGGAAACTCTTCTCTCAGTCTTGAAGATCTTGAAGACTTGGGAAGATCTGCTTTTCGACACAAAGGATTGCTGGATGCCTATCTATACGTGCTCTTAGATTTGGCCCAAAATGACTAGGTCTAAGGGATACTAAACAGGTTTGAAAAAACTTGCAATGAAGCCTGGGCTGGCTCTGCCCAGGTCTCAGGTCTTGACTGTAAGCTCAGACATTCTCACATTAAAAACACGTTATGCTGAAACAGCCTTTGAGTGAGTGACAACTTATCCCTCATTTTCCCTCTTTTGGCAGTGCTTTCTAACCTGACTGTATCTGCCATGGGAAAGTGAAGTGTGGTGGTGAATTAGGATTGATATAATGACTGGGCTTAACTGGGCGGCATACAGTGGAGAGAGAGTGACTTTTTCTCATCCATAGCTAAACCTGTCTGCACACAGCCAGTAGCATAATGAACTTGGTCTGTAAATCAGCAAAGCTGACTTCCGTTAGCTGATTGAGCAGACTTGCAATATCCTCCAGCTTCTGCTGCTCCCAGCTCCTGGCTGAAGGAGGCGCAACCTGTCCGTGCCCTGTCTCAGAAGGTTCAGCTCAGAGGGGAGCTGTCTCAAGAGAAGGGAAGATAACTAAAGTGCATGTCGTTTTCTCCTGCTTTCTACAGACACCTGCTTCTGCAGATATTTCTTAATTTAAAGTTTAATCAAATTTTCTCCATACATAAGTCTTTATGTGGTGTTAATTTCTCTAAAGATCATAATCCAGATCTATAGATATCTCCTAGTCTAAAAATATTTACCTATGTCAGCCCAAAAAGTTAAGTAACTATTAATTCTTCTGGGTTAGGCATTAAAACAGGCTGAAGAAATGCAGTGTGTGAAGGAGGATGGGAAATCCTGTCGTATGCCACTCATGGGCATGGATCAAGGCACAGAAAATAAAGGGTGCCATTCAGTAGTGGGAAGGCTCTGAACATTGGCTTGTAAGTCTTGTAAAACTCCATTTTAATTGGGGGGCCATTTGGTTGACAATGAAAGAAATGGCAGAGATGGCAGAATCCCTTTACTACTAGTGAAGCTGGTAGGAAAATAGATTGTATGTTGTTCTCCTTTTACTTCTTAAAAAAAAAAAATAATAAGGAAATATATCGATTCAGAATGTCCCGTGGGTGTTTCAAGGGAGTCACAGGTTTCACATGTTTCATGGGATACTTCATGTGTTCACTCCCCTTCATTGGATGAATTGTCTTGTTGAACAACATTCCCCAATGCACCTTGGTGCCCCTATATGCAGAGTGAGAAAATACTAAGGCAAAAGAGTCTCTGAACACATCTAACCATGGCAGACATAGTCCAAGTGGGGTCAAAAGCCCCTGTGGTAAATAAAGCAACCAAACTATTACTTCCATAAGGCTCCAGAGAAATATTTGTGAATTAAAATTTTTATGTTTGCTGATACTCTAGTTCAGGGTGGGGTTGTTACATTAAGTCATACTCCAAAAGTTGATAATTGTTAGTAGTAGTAGTAGTATTTGTATTGTATTTTTAACCATTGCCATGCAGTGACTTTACTGCTTCTTCTGCACTTCAGCTGGGAAATAAAATCTAAAGCCTTTCTTATGTAAGCCATTAAAGATCCATGGGTGAAAAAACAACCCTGGTGCCCAACTGAACTTTTCAGTTCGTCATTTCCCTAGTCCAGCACCTTTTGCACATCCAGGTAAGTGTCCCCACCCACAGGTCATGGTGTGGTACTGTCCTTTGGAGCGCAGCAATGCCTCCATAGGCACCATCTACAGGGAGGGATGACAGAGCAGTTTCGCTGTATGGATGTGTGAAGTTTTCTGGGCTGCAAAGGGTGCCTCAAGCATTTTCGTGTTTACACGTGGGAGAGGACGGATGGTGCTGTCTCATTCTGGGGAGAGGGACAGCTGCTCTGGGTTGGCAGCCGAGAGGCAGCAGATTGAGAGGGGGGTTGGTCCGTGGGGAAGGAGCGCTTCTTCCACCGTCCTGCCTTTCGGGCCTTTGAAGCTTTATCTGTGCCCGGGTGGGCTTCAGTGGCAGCCCTGCCCTCAGAGAAGATCCTGGTGGCAGCAGTCACAAGGCTTTTTAAGCACTTCTGAGGTACAGGGGCGTAAGGAAGTGGTACAGGGACAGCGCTTGCAACATAGATAAGTTTTCATAAGGTCAGCTGTGCTCCGTGACTGGCAGGATGGCAGCTTCTGATCAATAATTGCAAAGGGTTATTGATTCAACCACCAATCTGAACTCTTAATTACTGATATTAAATGTCAGAAACTTTCAGAGTTTCAGTCATATGGCTGTAATCTCTTGTTCCAGAAGCTCTGCAGTGGCAAGTTCTCATCAAACATCATGTGGCAAGGGTCTGCTCTCGTCTCTGCTGCTGTACACCAGGACTGAAGTGGCTACCTTTGGTCTACCTACCCTGGATTTTCTCTGGGGGAGGGAGATTGCAATCTGGCTCATTGCATCTTTCCATGTGTGTCACTCAAAAGTACAGAAAAATAAAATTGAAGAGCTCTTTTCTTCCTTTGGCTGAAGATGAAGTTCTTTGTCCAGTGAAATCCCTGCTTTAAGCATCTCAAAGGATTGCTGAAGTTAGAAATTGAATCTCTCTTTGATAGCCTCAACATAAATATATGCACATATAAATAGAGACACACAGCATGTGTGCATTTCAATAGATAGATATTATTCTGATGTATATGCTATAAACATCTATGCAGAAAAGGAAAATGTGTCACTATCATACTTTATGTAGACAGATAGGTGCATGTGTTTTTGCATGAGTTAAATGCATACATGAGTGCTCAGTAGATACAGCTACAGTCTGTAGTAACTGCTTACCTAAATTGTGCTTCTGATGCTCAGTAAAGGCCTTTGTTTTGGTTTGCTTTTCTGATCATGTCATTTCATGCCATCTATTTCCAATAATGTGAGAAACACTGAAAATTTATGCCCATTTTCCATTCTCCATGTCACTTAAGGTTTTACACATCTTTATCATGAAAAGACAGAAAACTAAAAGTTGTTTCACAGCTGTGAACATTTCTTATTGTCCTTCTCTTTCCCTTTTCTATTTACTACATCCTTTCTTAGCCTGGAGTAGGGAGGAGACAGAAACGCATGCAGGACTCAGAACATAGTTGCACTTCATATTGATAATGTCACAATGATGTTTGCTCTTTTATTTACATTTTTGACTGCCAAGAAATAAGCTGCAGTTCTGGTGGCACAGTCTTCTGTGCTTCCCAGATCTCTTTTCTGAGAGATGACAGCCTAGCACAGTTTGTATATAGCTAGTTTTTCCCCCCTTTTTCATTACTTTGCCTTTATCGGCACTGAATTTCACCTGCCATTTTATTGCTCAATCATTCAGTGTCATGAGATCTGTACTCTTGGTTGTCAGATTTGTTTTTATTACCCTGACTACCTCAATACCATCAGCAGATTTTTTCTCCTCTGCAACATAAAGGATCCCTGTGGGAGTTCCTTGGTCACCTCCCTCCATTAAGAAAACTGACCATTTATTCCTACACTTCACATCTACCTCTTTAAGAAGTTATTAACCTGCAAAAGTCTTTCCTATTTCTTTCTGCAGTACCCTTGTTTTTTTACAGGCTTTTGGTATGGGACTTTTCAAAAATACAAGTCTGCTTTTATCCAGATGCTTGCTAACTCTTTAAAAGAACTCTAATAAATTTTGTAACCACCTCCTATAAAAGTCATGTTGCCTCTTCCAAATTACATTATAACCATCTATGTGTCATCCCTTTCTGTTCATGATCACAATTCCTTCCAATCTGTTTGATATTGTATTACCTAAGCTGGTTTAATGTTCCGCATTTCAAAAACCGAATTGGAACCTGTGATGAAAAAAGCTCCTGCTTTCCAAGAATTAATAATCAAATTAAAGATGACCATGAGGTGCTCTTCATTGCTAATAATGCTGTGAGGCTAGAGGGTGTTATTTCAAGTTATTGAGTGCCATTTCATTTTATTTAAAAACACAGAAGCTATTTATAATCTGAAGAAATTACAAAAGGTAGAAGCTAAATCTTAATATCTGATTCTCTGAATGGTGAATCAGGGTTGATTACTTTCATTTTAGTCTCCTGAACTGGGTTCTTTGTCATGTGATAATTAAAGTCAAAAAAGAACAGATGGATAATTCTTTGCTACAATCGTTTTATTGTCAGGACCAGGGGCCTAAATTAAAAGCAAAACAGTACACAAACAGTGATTATTTTAGTCTCCTGCATATTTCTCTATAAAGGGTTTTTGAAAGATATTATTACACCTCAGAGAGTCAGCTGACTCTTGAGGGAACCAAGTACTCTGTTATCAAAATTAGTAACAGACAAGTAATACTGTATCACAGGTAATTAAAATAATTTATAGATGGGCAAAATTCATTAAAGGGTTGGTGAGTCCTATTTGGTATATCATGGATAGCCCAAGCAATTTATAAGTGGGCAAATTTGACTAATGTTAAATAAATCCTATGAAACCAAAGAAAGCCTTTAAGTCAGTTAATCAAAAGAAGTCAGTCAAGCAGTTGTCTTGAGACAGGCAAATCAATGAATATCAAGAACCTTAAATCTGCATTAAATCCCATTACTTATCTTTGTTTATCTAATGTTAGCCTCATTGTCCTCTCCAAGAGTATATATCTAAAAAAAAAAAAAAAAAAAAAAAGCTGGAGTTATTGCCATTCACATGACAATAGCATTTCAACATTCTGGTAAAACTGATAAAGAAGAATTTTGTGACAAAGCTTCCAAGTAGCCTCTTCTAATGTCATCTCAGTAATGTCATCACATAGTAGAAATAATGCTGAGTTACAGAATACTGCTGTTTTATCTTGAGTGGTACAGTCTTTTATTCTCAGTCCTTATTCATAGGCATCTGGTTGCTGTAAGCTCCCAGGGATGAACTAGAAGAGCTGTTGGACATGTAAAGCTGAGCAGAAGGAAAGCTGACTCTTTATTTCATAGAATTATTTTAACTTTCTTACTTTAGGCAAGGAAAAATTTGCACCTCTTTCAGGCTTAGCTGGATTCAAAATTAGCTGTTGTCATCCATTCCTTAACACCTCCATGGCCTTAGAAACATAGCTCAGACTACACAGACAATTTAATGCATATGTAGTATACTTCTAACTGGCCTTTTTGTGTGTGTGTCTCAGAGTCCCTTTCAAGACAAGGTTTTCACTTTTACATTTATTCAGGCCATTTGCTTTCATAAGGCTTAACACAAGCTGAAATTCTGCTTGCAGTAAATCCCAGTGAACTTCTGTTTTTTAAAAGTCTTCAACATCTCAGAAAAGTCTTTTTAAGATTTGGTCTTTAAGAAGTGTTACCAAATGGACTGACCAGGAGTAAAACATTGCAGTTTTCCTCAGCAGTCTATGTACACAAGCTTTAGCCTTTTTTTATTTATTTTATCTTTTTTTAATCAATAGCAAAGGTTATATCAATAACATAAGTTGCAAGCAAGAAGAATGGTTCAATTTTCCTGCTAAGTTATCAGAACATGTAAGAATCTGGTTAAAAAACACTAAGCCTAAATGAATAAGTAGTGCTGAGAAGGAATAGCAAATTTTGTTCAGCAGTACAGGTTTGCAGCACATTTCTGTTGTACCTCAAGAATGGGCAGAACAATCTTTCATCAGCCTAATATTTAGTGTAGGCATACTTTAATTAGTACATCTGGGGATGTACTATGTACTAGGATGTACTATGTACTACATCTACAATGAATATGCAGTCTTACTGAAGTCTTCACTGGACACCGTATACACTATACAACTGTAAACTGTCATATTTCAGTTTTCAAGTTGTTAATAACTACTGTTGTTAATGGTCCAATTTTCTCATGACAGTCCATTTTTGTTCATGACGACAGACAAGGCTTTTACAAGCTTCCTAAACTAAGATGCAAGGAAACACCCTCATGTTGCACCAGGGAGGTTTAGACCGGATGTCAGGAATAATTTCTTCATGGAAAGGGTGGTTAGGCATTGGAACAGGCTGCTTATGGAAGTTGTGAAGTCATCATCCCTGGAGGTATTTAAGAGACATGTGGATGTGACTCTTAAAGACTTTTATGGTGGACTTGGTAGTGTTAGTCTAATATACAGTTGGACTTAATGATCTTAAGAATCTTTTCCAATCTTAATGATTCTATGACTATGATAATTAAAGATGATACAACTATACATGTGCCTGAATTTGGATGCCTCCTGTAGCAACACTGAGCTAAGTCTCTCATTTCTTTTAAGAAAAAGAAGGAAGCCCTGTAAAGCTGTCAAACATAGATACTATATATGTAAGTTTAGGCTTTCAAGGTAGCTTGACACAATTTCTTCCCAGAAGGAACCCTATGGAGATACTGTCCTTTTCCTGCTTACTGTCTGGAAGGCTCATCTTACTTGTCTTCAGCTGTACAAATTTTGCATCTCATTTGAACGGCTCAGCTAAAATGTCCCCTTAGACAGATAGGTATTTTTAGTAGGTTTTGCTTTGATTGGCTTCATCTCATATGCTCAACATCTTAAATAGAAAACCTAAGGGATGAAAACGTCAGTATTTCCATACTTACTACAGTATCAGACTATGAGACTTCTCTCTGCTAGACAGTAAAATGTGGTGAAATAAATCACACTTATTTTACCATGACTGCTTCATAAGGCACCTACAGGTTAGGCTCATATCATGTACAAACTAAAATCCAATACTTACAGATAGATATCTCAAAAGAATTTTACTATTTCATGGTTATCAGGAGATCAAACAAAAAGCATCTATGAGATTAAGAGAAAAACACAAATAGTACAGAAGTAATCACCTTCTCCTCTGGAGCCCTTTTGAGCCATAAATATGTGTTTCTTCAAATTCAAAAGCTTAGAGCACTTTTACAAGAAAATGCTTTCAATAAGAAATCATCAGGAAGTTTTGATTTGATTTCAACTAGAAGTTTTTTTAGAGTGTGGAACGAGAACTGTTTATGATATATTCTGTTAACATACCCCTACATTCCTCTTTGCTCTTTACATTTTTGAAAGTCAGGCTTCTTTCTAAAGCACATTTTATAAAATCTGTTTTTGTGAGATTATGATAATGTCTATACCAGCTGGATGTCTAGTACAAGGAGTCTTGTTCTTCCAGGAGACATTCATGTTAGTTGCTTGATTCTTGACCAAATGGTTCCTAGCTTTACAAATGCATTGAATTTACAACTTTCCACTTAAAAAATTTTATAAAATATTCTACACAAAGCACAGAATGTAATACTTATATCATTTCTAGTTTAAGCTCTTGGTTAAATCTACTAAAATATGTTAATGATTTTCTTATTGAAAGTGTTTTCTTCCATAAGTGCTATAAAATATTAAATGTTTATAAATATATTGCTGAATACAGCTGAAGAGAGTGAAAGCCAAAACGTGTTATAATTATAAAAGCTGATTTTTAACCTTCACATTATACTGGCTGTTCTATAGTCTGTGGTGTTATCTCCTTTAGCAAATACAGCTGATTCTTGGATGAAAGGAATAGAGCCAGTGTGGACTATTTTTAATTAGCTTCAATATTTGAATAGCCTGAATATTTTAATATTCATATAAATACACAACCAGGTATGTTTAAACATATTTTAAATACAAGAGATTTAAAATAATTACAGAATTATCTTAAAATTTCCCAGCAAACTTCTAAACATCCAGAATAAATTCTGCTAAGAATATGTTCCAATGATAACCAATCTATCTTTGTATTTAAGGATCAGCAGTGATTGTACTTCACTAGCCTTTTGAAGGCTTGTATGTCTCAAAGTCCTTTAGTACTGGCTTAAAATTTATTAGACACAGCTGGGAAGAGAAAAACACAAGGAGAGAAATGAATCGCCAACAGGAAGTTAAAGACGAAGCTAGAAATTTCCTCAAGACTACCCGCATGTTTTGATGACAAATAGACTAACCAGTTTGAAAGGGGTCACCCAAGAAGTCCATGGTGGATCTAGAAGTTACAGTGCGTGTCTGTAGAAACACAGAAGCAGTGGTTCAACAACACGGTTATTGGTTTCCGCAGAGCTGGGTAAGGTATTGTGAGAGTCTTTCAGGGTAGTGCAACAGCAGTAACACAGTGTCTTCCAGAGGGTAAGACCTAGAAATTTTACTTTTCATAAAATCTGTTAAAAGGCAAGAAAAAGTTACATTTTATGTTTCCTGACAGTCCAAAATTCTCCTGCAGTTCTCCTCTTGGATAAAGTTCAACGTATACTAAAAGTATGAGTACCTTGGAGATCTAAAGGTGATGATTTGGTTTCTGGGGAGAAAGAAGGAAACACAGTAGCTAGAGGGGAGAAGGAATACTAACAGGTTTTTTTGTTTGTTTGTTGTTTAAAAGAATGTCAATTCAAAAATATATATATATATTTTGTTATATTTTTAGTGTCTGCCTCAAAGAAATAGCCCCCAGTGCATATGGAAACTTAAACAGATATGCCACCAATAATGATATTCCTAGAAATACCTTTTCCTCTTGTATATATGTACCTGATATTATCTGAAGCATCTGAAAATGTGTTTGTGTACAGCAGCACTATAATAGGATTTTGTGAATTGTTCTTATCTAAGTGTTATATATGCATCCAGAGGGAAAACTTTACTTTAACCAGGTACATTATCAGAAAATAACAATCTGGGGCATAAACATCCCAAGTGTGCACCTTCTTTATGATGTCAAACAGAACAAACAATATACATATTTTCCCATTATTTTATGTTTGATTTTTTTTTTTCATTATTATTATTATGTTAAGCCGCCTGTGTTGGATTTGTAAATGGGCAATGACTGTTACCTTATGGCATCCCCTTATCCAAACAAGTCTCTCCTGATAATGGTGCCCAGTATTGCAGGCTAGGCAGTGGCAATGGGAGATGAAACAAAGGGTATGTCTCTGCCAGTGGTCACAGGTTTCACCTCTGAATGCTTCACAAGAATGAAACAAGCAATTCAGTGCAAAAGAGTTTTTCAAAAAGCCATTTACATTTGAGGGAGTGTGAATAAAACCCCACAAACTGTCCAAAACTGAGGCTAGAGAGAACACAAAAGTCTTGAATGCCACCGGTTACTTTTGTTAAAATTTGAAATCCTGTGAAAGCAACTCACCAGAAAAGAGGAAAAACAGGAACCAGTAATGTGAGTAGGTAATGCTCTTCATGTTCATGCTATGAAGCTTTCTTTTAAGATTTTTTTTTATAAATTTTATTTTTTCCCCTTTGGAGTTGGGGGGGCGTGAGGTGGGTGGAAGGGCTTGAAGGGTTCTAATCTTACAACTTCCCCTCTGCAGTGTTACGTGTATATTCCCAGCTGTAGAAGACAACCAGTTAAGGATTTTTTATTATTATTATTATTTATTTTTTTATTTTTTATTTTTTTTAAGTAGCTGAAACATGGGGAAGAAAGAAAGAAAAGGAAAAAGAAAGAAAGAAAGAAAGAAAGAAAGAAAGAAAGAAAGAAAGAAAGAAAGAAAGAAAGAAAGAAAGAAAGAAAGAAAGAAAGAAAGAAAGAAAGAAGGAAAGAAGGAAAGAAGGAAGGAAGGAAGGAAGGAAGGAAGGAAGGAAGGAGGGAAGGAAGGAGGGAAGGAAGGAAGGAAGGAAGGAAGGAAGGAAGGAAGGAAGGAAGGAAGGAAGGAAGGAAGGAAGGAAGGAAGAAAGAAAGAAAGAAAGAAAAAGAAAGAAAGATCTACTGGAAACTCCATGTCACAGCTTCAAAAAGTATGCATTTCACTGCATGATAAGGATGTTTACAGTCATCCACTCTTTACACTCATGAAAATTAACTAGCATCACTGGAACATTCTGCAGTCCAGCATTTCCTGAATTTGCAGAAAACCAAACACCATGAAGATTGGGTATCTGGAATGATTTTTTTTTTTTCTTGTCTAAAGAATATTTCTGCATGTAACTACCAGTAGGTTAAGTGCATGGATATTTGCTCTGTAAAAGTACCTGAGAAATTACTTAGGCAGTGCCATCAGCTATGACATAATAACTTTTATAAAGCCTGATGTTCAGAAGTGCTGAGCCGTCCTCACTTTCTTTGAAGTAGATTTTCATTATGGCAACTAAAATCATTTTAAAATCAGTCCTCAACTACAGCACCAAGCAGTGAAGATATAAGCAGTAGACTATTTATAGTAACTAAATATTGATAAAGCAATCATGATAATTTCAAGTCTAGCTGATGAAGATATTTTTTTCTATTCTTTTATTCTTTTTTTTTTCTGATTGTTTTTGCTTCTGAAATACCCCCAAAATTATAGATCAATTCATTAAAGCAACCCTTATTTTTTTGTAGGATCTGAGCCTCAGCTGGCATTTCCTTCAGTCCCAGCAAGTTCATGGTAAATTCATCACCTTATCACAGCAGTTCCTATGCTAGTGAGCATCTCTGGGGAAAAGGTGCCGAATAGTCCTCCTCTCCCTTTGCAGTGGAACATTTGGAAAGCACCATGAAGCAGCTGCACATGGACCGTTGAGCAATAATATGCCGCCTTCGCACAATAACACTGAGCACTACACAAGTGCAGGGATAGTTGGAGCCCGGTTCTTCAGGCCCCTATGATTGTTCAGGCCTCAGGTGGTGGAAAAAATGAAGGTAATTTATTACTTGTCATTGCTTTCTATTTCCTGAAGGGACACTTTACTCCTACACACTGGTTTAAGGTACCTACTGCTTCTGCCTGTCCAAAAGAGAAGTTAAAACTTATCACATGGTGCTATACAGGAGTTAAATCCTTTGTGCAGCTGATGAGAGCAACTGCAGTTGAACAGGACTTGCAGCATGATGCTAATACCTGGCATGAATCATTAGCTCTGGAGAGTAGAACCACCCTGAGGTCTTCCATTGCATGCTAATAAGTCCTTTGGAGCCAGTAAAGTAGTTTGACTACTACCAGTTTCCATTCCATGACCCACATTCATGGCAGGGTAGCATCGTTGTCTCTGCCCATTGACTTCAGTAATGCTACTTTCCTGAGTAATTATTATCCAAACGGAATAAAATCTGCAGGATGCGGTCAGTGAATTGTGAAGTTACTAAATGCTTTGCAGAGGAATTTTAATATAGCTAAGAAAAATGATGTAAAAAAAGGTATCTATTTATATTTAAACGTGAGGCTGTAAATAGTTAGGATCCCCTTTAATGCAATGCAAAGTTAAGTAACATGGAGAACAACCTGATAACAGGCAGGATTTCAAATCCATTAAGTGTGTTTGAATATTGCATCCTAAATGTCCATCTCTATTACAGGATTTTATGTGAGAGTACAGATATATAAGACTCAAAAACAAAATCAAAAACACACACACACATGCACACACACACAAAAACAAAAACAAACAAACAAAAAAACCACAACACTCTCCACTGAGTAAAGAAACAGTAATAAAAAGGAAGGCTTACTGAGTATCTCCTTTGACTACTCTTTCTTCTTCCTTTTAATCTTTATTTGGCACTTTGTTAAAAGTCCAGAGCTCAGAATTTCAACCCCCTGGTTAATCACCAATTAATCACTTGGCATACATTAAATGCACATCTCTGTTGCATTGGTTTTCCCCCTACAATACTCTTCTGATTAAGTATCAGGCATTACTGTTCATTAACATTGGTAAAATCACTTCTTTGACAGCTGTCCCAATAAGGCATCTATCCTATCTTTAAAATATCTCAGTTAAGTGAAGAATATTGCATAACAACACCTGTTTTAAAAAGAAGCCATAGCAAATTTGTTTGGGGGAAAATGATTGCTTCCCATTCCAAACACAGGGAAATGGCGCTGTTTCATTTCTGTCATGAATGACAACACTTTTCATGTCCAAGTTTCCAGATCCTTCAATGTTAATCTTCATCTTTTTTTTTTTCTTTTTTTTTTTTTTTTCCTTGTGTCTCTTCTTCCTTTCTACCTTTTCCCTATCATGTCTCAAACTCAGACGTGGTCAATCCACCTTCTAAAATATTGCCAAGACTAGATGCTAAAAAAATGACATGGAAACATGAGTCACCTTTGCAACACAAGTCACCCTGTTTTGTGAACCCCAGAGCAAGCATATAGGAATGAACAGAACAGGCAGGCCACAGACAACAAGGTGTCTAATCTTGCTCACAGCACCTCTGCGTGACTGAAGGCTAAACTTCAAGGAGGTCATTTTTACCATGTTGGTACAAATGGCTGATGACTGAGCTGGACAAGCTGGGAAAATGTGTGAGAACATGAGGTGCTTTAAAATCAATTAAATCTTGGAATAATCCTTCAGAGATATGTGTTTGGTGGTGGCTGTAATTAATTGACAGAAACAAAGAATCCCATTTTCCCACAGCTCTGCAGAAGAAGTCCTGGAACCAGATTTCTTTTCACCTAATTTTTGTTGCCTTGTCTGCATGGCACTTCTGCCTCCTGTGAATTACAGAATTAATCACAGCAGTGATATGCAGGCAGGGATGTCTGTAATCTTTGAGCCAAGATGGGTGCTTGACATAATGAGTCATACAGCGACATCGTGGAACCTGTCAACCATGCTCATTGCCTGGGCTCTGAGAGCAGCCTGAGAGTTTGGGATATTTTCTGTAAACACATACATCTTTATTTTTCCATGTGTTTTGCAAACCCGTATGGTGGAAGGCTTTTCACACTTTTAGCCTGCAGACTTCTATTGAGTGTGGAAGCAGAATTTATAAATAGGCCTTCTCCTCCCTTTCTTTTAATGCTATTTAGATCTCATTTTAGCAGAGTCTATAAACAAGCTACATTTGTTCTTTTTATTGGCTCAAGAGGACAGCTGTCTATCAAGTGTTCCTGTTTACACGATCTTCTATGGTAAGCCATGCTTAGAGACCTTCTGTGGGTTATCAGTAGCTGTTATATAAATAACAGCGTATTGGATGAAATCTGTGATATTATTTCACGTGCGTTTTTTTCCCCTGCACCAAAGTTCTCTTGTAGGCAGTGGTCCAGAACAAGATCCAATCACCTCTAAAATGCCTCCCAAGTCCTCTTTGAAGGCCCCATGTTAGATCCTGGCAGACAGTGCCCTAGGGTTGCACAGATCATATGCTGGCAATCTGTAGAGGACTGCATTTCAGCCATAATGAATTAAGTGATTTCTTTCTTCAAAAAGCAGGAGACATTTGACAGAAAAGCTAAGAAACACAGTGCCAAAGAGGGAGGTCTGTGCTGTCAAGAGGTGTCAAACTGACAGAGCTGGAGACCTAAACCTTCTGTTCCCCAACAGGGAAAAACAGATTTCAAACCACGTCACACACTAGAAGCACTGGCAGTGGAAGCATTCATGTATGGTATCCATGATATAGAGGCTCCAGCTGTAGAGACGTGAGGAGATTTTAGCTGCCATTCCAATTCCATCTTCAACTTTAGAAGTCTGGAGATTAGTTCCCTAGAACTTTGTCCAAATCTGTATAATTTATTTCTGCAATGCTCTCTAACCCAAAACTCATTTGAATACATGATTTTGGCTCCAAAGCAGCTGAAGATTCACCTTCCCTTTGCACAAACATCCCCCAATTATATAAATGAAGGAAAGCTTTCAGCTCATGTTTAACTTCACCCTTTAGAAGTCGTAAATGCTCAAATTCTTATGGGCATAGTCCAAGCTAAGCATGTGTTTAACTATGTTCTGACTCAGTTGTTGCCCTGCTTGTGGGGGCTTAATGAAAAATAAAATAAAAAATCCTAATTGTAATCCTGACTTTGGGTCACGATTTTCCTGCTATGTTTATAAATAAAGACTTGATGGCATTGAATTATATTAAGAAACAAACTGGTTGTGGAAATGTTTTAGAGATGTAAAGTCCTTGGACTTGCACAAGAGATAAACTTGGCCCACTTTCCTGTGACTAATATATATAGTATAGAAGGAGAGAAGGGTAAAGGAAAAGCCATTTTCTTTCGTAACAGGAACATACAATATTAAGGAAACTGAAAACTACATTTCTAAAATTGTTTCAATTTCAGAGTCCTTCTGCCTATGGAGAATCAATACACCAGAAGAGCAAAGCCTTAAACGTTAATATTACAGAATAAAATTCATTTTTGATGGATTGATGGGCATGTTTTCTTAAGGCCAAGAAATAATGAATACAAACTTTTTTTTCCTGATAGTCTATCTTTCCCCTTTCCCTGCACAGAGGCTGCAGAGAATAATAGGATTCCACTTGGCTGTATATAGAAACATCCATTATTAGGCACCAAGAGGTTTCACTAGGACGTATGTCCTCACCCCCATATATCCATTTGTAACAGTAAGGGGAAATCAAAATACAGGAAAATGCTGTTGTTTGCTCTGCAGCCTCAGAAACCCAGTCAATCAAGAAAAGGTTGGCTGATGTGATGTTGGCTAATAATTCCCAGAGGATTCTATTCCGCCCCAGCTACACAGTCCCTAAGCATGCTGAGCTTAAAAGCAAATCCATGTACAGCCTAATTTCAACATGCAGTTTTACATCATGTCACACTTGCTTTTGTTTCTGAATCAGCAATAACTAGCAAGTGCTTCCCTAGTAATTTTGAACTTACATATGGACTAGATTTGAAAAATAATCATTTAAATAGTGTCTTGACATTCTGAGTTTCTTTGAAGGGAGTAAATATAGGCCCATTTTTCTGGGACATCTCCAGATTCCTGTGGCTCTGACAGATACCTCCAAGACCTCTGGAGAAGTATTTAAGGTGAAATTCTGTAAGTGTGTTTCAAAGTCAGATATCTTTTTATTCTCTTTTATACTTATAGAGGGGTAATTCTGATTCCACAAATTCCATCTTTTCCTTCCTGTTCTCTTTACCATTTGCCAATGATATATGTGATACCTGGATTCAAGTACCAACATTATTTGGAGTAAGAAAATGCCACCAGACCACAGTAAAAAGAGTTGGTCTTGAAGTCACTTTCCCATTAAAAAAAAAAATGTAGAAAGGGGCTTGGTTATGTGGAAAAACACTTCCACTCTATTTTGGCTGAGCCAAATATGTGAAAGACATGATATTTACATGGTTGATTGTATCCTGTTTTACTCCGCCATGGCAGTTTATGCAGAATTTAGAGAAAAGATTGGCCTTTCATTCAATGTCACAGTGTTGCAACCCACAGTTCAGCCTAATCATATTTTAAAAATTAGAGTAGGGGAAAGTGTTGTCAGTTTGGCTCAGTGGAAAAATACGGAGGATCCGTCTCAACTCCCTCCAGCATCTTTAATTTCATACAGCTACTCTGACAGCTGAAATCAGTAGAAGGAAAATGGAAGAAAAAAACTTCTAAAAGCAAAGTTTAACTCTGTGTAAGTGTTTAGATAGAAATCAGAACTGTACAAAATCCAGAGCAACTTTGCCATTCCCGAGATCCTTGGCAGTGTATCTAAGCATCTCCCAAGATTCATGCTCACAAGTTCAGAGCAGAATATTGTAGTCATTTATTATAATTTATTATTATATTTTGAGTGCTTGTTGAGGGACTGCATTAGTGCTGCAGACTTATAAAAATTTTAACATTTTCTTGAACGGGGTTAAAAATATCACACACACACCTGTTTGTGTTATGCTACTGCTGAAAAGCCCCAGGCCTTTGGCAAGCTCCAGTGTGCTGGCTTGTGCATACAGCAGAGAAGGAACTTACTCCTAAGTCCCAAAGAGCTTACAACCTAAAGCTTCCTTAAGGAGCCTACAAGCTAAAAACTAATGCTACAGTATTACATGTTGATCTGCAATAATATCAGTATTTGCACATTCTAATATGACTTAGGGATATGTTATTGATTTTATTTCCTAACCAAACAGTGATTAACATTTCTACTAAGGCTCCTCTATCTTCCATATGTTGCATGGCAAGTCATTCTGTCATTCTGCCTCTGCAGAACTGATCCTTTCTTACTTTTTTTTTTTTTTTTTTTTTTTTTTGGTTACTGCAGCCCCTAGACTGCGCCAGGTGCCTCCCAAAAAACAAAGCTTATGAAAGAGATTTGAGATCTGTGTAAAAGCTCATTATCATGATTTTTTTTCTTTATATCAAACTGTGTCTTTCAGCTAGTATAAATCAACAGAGTTAGCAATTTAATCTAAAGTCTGGTCCTTTATTAAACATTTTTTTAAGATTTTTTTTTCTCCCTGTCTTGTGTCAAGAGGAATAGAGGTTGAATGGTTGTTTGGTTAAAAATCCTCCTCCCCCCCTGCTCCACCCCCCCACCCCCTTTTTTAAAAAAATAAAAAATAAAAAATAAAAAAATATGTATTTGTAACTGAAAATATAATGCAACACACCTCTGGTCAAAGTCTTCTGACTTGGACAACCTGAGAAAGGGGAAGTAGATTTAACTGAATGTCTTTGTAGATCTTTCTGTTACTTCCTACCTTCACTTTGAAGTTCAGAAACTAGAAACTACTACGGCTCCCACTTTCTATGAGCTCCTTTATTTGGTCCTTTGGTACCATAACTTTTGGCTAAATAAATTTACGAATCATTTTAACTTTTGATCTGTCTTAGACCAAAAAGTTTATCTATTGTCAGCAGTTACTTGTTTTCCATCCTTATCAGCATCCATTTCCTGTGCTCCATCACAAATGGAGTTTCTTGTGACCTTGAAAATTATTTAAAAAGTAAATAATTATCTTCATCTTTCTTACCCACAAACATATATGCACATCTTAGTCAAGAAGTTTTTTTCAACCAAGTTCAGTCCAACTGTGAGACAGTTAAATTGGATGGAGTTAAAGCAGTAGAGAAGTTGCTACTTTGTAAACCTAAAGATCTCATATAACTATATGTGCTGTTATTTATTCATTTATTTAGTTATTATTGCATTTATAAGGATCTTAGCTGGCATATAAATGTCTTACAAGTGGAAATGTTAATCTTATGTTTAAAGAATAGGGCTGGAAATCATTTCATCTAGATTTTGTAACCAGGATTTTTTCTATGACCTTTAATAAATGGCTCAGTTTCCCCATCTGTGAGACTGTGATTAATAATGACCCTTAATAACACTTGTGTAGTTCAGAGCAAGATGGTGAAAGTAAGGGCCCAGTCCTGACCACTTTTACTTCAGCAGATAGCACATACTCCTGAGAGCAATTTTATCAACCTCAATGGAATTACTCAGCTGAGCAGTTTACATGATTAAGTATGACTTGTTTAATATCTGCAAAGCTTTTCAATTCTTGAGGTTTAAGGTGGCATTTAAGTGAAAAGTGTTTTTTATTTATGAATGTCTCATTTTAGCTCAAAATGCTTCTTGCCAACCCAAATCATTAAACAATTTCCACAAGGATGGAAGATCTGCAAAATTTTAATACCACTTAGCTATGATTTAGGTATTTGTTTTATTTGGAGGTGGGATGGGGAAGAAGTTGTTCAATTGGTGTCATATTTGCCAATATAGGTTTACACTTTCAGGCAAGGACTCAAGTTGACTGTTGGCATTCTGAGCTAAGAAGGATAGCAAATGCCTCTCCAAAATCTAACTCTTATATAGCCAGATAAATTCATTATGACATTCTGTATTGTGCTGATGTCCAAGAATGTTACTAGGGCTATGGTAGGATCCCAAACAAAGGATGCCCTCTAAATTAATTTCTTGGTGGGTGGAGAACACCATCATGGCAAAAATTAAAAAGCCTGAGAAACATTCTTACTATCTTCTGGATGTTTTCAGGACTTCATAAGATCTTCTTTTTCATACCAGAAAACCAAGACATATACATCTGAACAAAGACAGGCCTCAGAAATTGTGACATACACTTCTTTTTCTTTTTCTCTCCTTTTTTTTTTCTTCTTTTTTTTTTTTTTTTTGTCGAGGGGGAATACAAAAACAAACGAACAAAAACAACAAAGCTTGTTCAACATATTTATAAAAATGCACAACAGAAGAATTTCAATGTAGGTCCCTCCCATAGCTTCAGACTACCTCTTGTGGGTGGCTCTATTGGCAGTTTAGGTAAAATGTTTAACTTACTATTATCACAAGTCTGTTTTTCTTTATCTTTTCATAGATACCGAAAGCTATGAAACTTTGCTTTCAGTGCAGCAAGGATTCAAGCTATGAGTCTCTCCAGTAGTTGTCTTTGATAAGCCCATGGTGCTTATTGTGCTCATAAAATTATCTAGAAGTTCCCTAATTATTATTTTGTAGTACTTGTTAAATTATTTCAGTGCAGTTTTCAGCTGGTCCTAGGAAGTGATAACAACCATCATCATTCTTTTTCTTTTTTCTTTTCAAAAATCAATATTATACTCATTTTCCTCCCTTTCTGTTACCTCCCCAGATTTTCAATTACTTTTCCAAAGTATTTTTCTTGGATAAAATTAAACCAATCACTGCTGATCTTGACAAGTAATGACACATGCCCTATGAACTTGTAGTTCTTCTTATGCTCTGAAAGTAATCTTTCATGAAGCAACTGTTTTTATTTATTCTTTCAATACTCCTTTCTCAAGGAAATAGTGAACTTTACTACCCATGCCTTTTTATGCACTAGAAGCCTCTTCTTGTGGTGAGCTTTCAGTATCACTTCCCACTAAATAGTACTCATTACTATTATATTATACTATTAGATTTTTTTTTTAATTCCACAAAATTTGTTTTCCACAGAATTCCTTGCCCAGAAAAGTCTTTAAGTATTTCCTTAACTTAAATCATACAAATACTAATACTGGTAATGCTATCCTACACAGTTTATATTAAACACAAATATATACAATTTCTGAAGCTGGACTTTGTACCTTTGCCATGTTGCCATTAGTTAATGCAGTATCTACCATCATAAAGTCACATAGAAGCCCTTTTTTTTGTTTTTCACCATGATCTGTCCGGTCCAAAGTGACCAGACAGTGAGCCCAGGCCAGGACATCAATTCATGGGTAGGGGAAGAAGCAGGCCCAATGAAAGTAGCCAGTGTCAGACACAGCCCCAGGATGAGGGCCATGTAGACAAGATAGGATGTCAGCCCATGGGCTGAGATGCTGCTCTACAGGAATTAGTCACACACTGAATCATAATGAGCAAAGAAATTTAATGATTCCAGAATGAGCAGTCAGGTTATTTCCTTTCTATATTTTCAAACAAAAATTGAACCTTCATTTTTTTATAAAGCTCCTTCACAAATTTTAAATAAGTTAAGAGATATGAAAACAAAACAAATTGTTCTTTTGTTTCTCTCCAAGGTTTTGGGGGTTTTGTTTTCAGTGTGGAAAAGAAAAATCTGTTTGGGTCTACCAGCCAAGTGAAAAATCAATTAGTTACACAGTCTGTCAATTTTTTAGGATTAGCTATCAAACAATGCATGCATTTTGGTAGTTATTTTTCCCCATGATAAGACATACCATGGACTACAATAGCATCAGATTTTTGTTTACACCTCTCCAGACAAGGCAGCAATTTTAGAACAACTCTTCAAGATGCAGACACACACACACACAAAATAATAATATTAATAAAAGAAAAGAAGGAAATATAGAAAGGAGAATTAAGTTCACCTATGGTTAAAGAATGTACATATAACTTTGGAAAACAAACAAAAAAAAGTGATCTGAAGGTAATCCTACAAAATCAAAGACTCAGAGTTCTTTTCACATGAAACTTCAGAGTCAAAACCCACTTGACCCCCCTCATTTAGTAGAATTTTGTTTGGTCACTAATGAAATCCAGTACTCACACCTAAGTTGGACTCGATTTTCTTTTTGCCCCTGACAAGAAGCTAATTAGAGGGTAAAGAATATCAAATTCTCTCCAGACTGGGCTTGACTAAGCATTATGCATGATCCTTCCCTGTCCCTCTTTTTCTAGTAGCTACAAATCCCTTCTCAAAACACATTCTTTCTAGGCTGCTTCTAAACTACAGCCTGTTAAATATTTTAGTGACAATACATTCAAGTAATCACTAAACAAGGAATTTTTTCCAGTTACATGTATGAATTTGCTAAGTGAAGAGGTAATAACACGGACAAACCATCAGCTGGTACAAAGTAGTCCTGCTCCTCTGACTCCAGTATATGAGTTCGTGTTTACGGAAGAGAAGACCCCAATGCAAAATAGTTTCTTCTGAGAGGCAGTCAAGAAAAGAAAGATGCAAACAAAATGCATATTCAAGAGTAGCCTGAGGAAGGCAGCTTACAGGAACAGTATTAGATAAATAAATAAATAAATAAATAAATAAATAAATAAATAAATCTATCTCATTGCTGCCACCTGATCTGTTGGCTGAAGAAAAATAACAACTGATGCACAGGAAAGTTGCCAAGGAAGACAGGGAAGCAGAGATTCTTATGAACACTGCACTGGAGTAGTTAATATTCAGCAGCAAAGCTCAGGGCCCTAAACAGAAGGCATGTTTCAGGAAATTGTAAGGAATGTCAGGAATCCAAATAGCCCCCAATTCTTGAGCTTGGAATTCGAGGGTCAAGGCTTCTAACACCTGAAACTTTGCAAGTGACTGAATGTTCAGAAGTTGGATCTTTTATAATTGCTCTAAATTTTCCACTCTAGTTATGTGTGCACATAATTCTAATAATGTGCATGTCTGAAAAGCATAATTATTAATTAGCAGGAATTCAGTGCATTATTAATTTATTTAATGTTGATGGACTGAGTTATTTGATGGATAAAGACAGTCAAGTAGTAGTGATTGGCAGGAATAAACCAGCTTCCCTGGCTGGGGACCAGAAAGATTTTACTCAAGAAAATGGCAGTGAAACCTATCCTAATAAATAACTGAGCTGAGTTGACTTAAGCACTTATAATGCCAGTGTCTGTGATATGCAATGGAAACATTAATATAAAATGCTTCACCATAAACGAGTACGGTAGAGTTCAATATGATGTATTGCAGTACTACCGTCCCTAGCATGGCATGCTTTTAAAGTGATGTTTATAATCATTATTATTTTGGTAACAATAGAGGAAAAAAAAAAAAAAAAAGAAAGAAAGAAAAAAAAAAAGAACAGAACAGCAAAAATTGTTATCTGCTAAAGAGGAACCACAATAGCAAAGTTTCCTGATAAGAACCTACATAAGGATTTAGCCACAGTGAGAGAACAACTATGCTCAGATACAAATGCAGTAACTAAGAGTGTGGTTGTAGCTTGTTCATTTCTAATTCTAGCTGTATGTTACAGTCAGATGGTGAAAGCAGTCATTTCATGAAATAACTGAAATTTTCAGACATTTTGTAAAATGACCAGCATTATGGCTGTTCTATTACACTCTTTGACTCTTTCACTCTGTCATTAAGTTAAATGACTGGTGTTATTGTGACAGTCACATAGGTGTGATTTTTATTACTTACATTTAGGCATCTGAACTTAGACATACAGGTCAGTTTTGGCTCTCCCAGACAGTGAAGGAAAGCTGGTGTGTCCAGATGGCAATCCAGCTGATCTACCTTTGCTGTCTGACTTTGTATGAGATGAACCATCCTTTCGATACGCTGATATCTCTCTCCCTTGATTATAAAAGGAACCTGAGGTGATATATCCCGATAAATAAATTTAACTTCTGACCAGTTCTTGTGACTACTATTTACTATGATGCTTCATACTATGGATGCTCACAACTTTTGTGAAAAATATTTCTGTTATGCTGGAGAAGGTCACCTTCTTCTCCCTGGGATAACTTTGGCTCTTTGCCACAGGAAACCTAAATGCATCAAAGACATTTGCTCCCTCCTTTTAGCTTAGATTTCCTTTTCCCAGTATGCTGTGTGCCCTACAGGGTTGAATTGGTGATATATTCTTTTGTTGTTGTTGTTGTTTTGATCAGAACTAATAACTTGATACATCTTTCTTTACCCAGTCTGGGATATTTATTAAACTTCTCCACAGTCAGGGCTTTCCTAAAATCCCCAGACTTAAAAATTTGCCCCTGTTGTGACAGTCAAATTCTAGTGACAGATGAGCATGTTAAATGTTTTTACTGCCTGGAAGAAATTCTGTCTCATATACCTAGTAAATGCAGCATTTGTTGGTCCTTCCCCTTCCAGGCCAGAAAAGACTAAGAGCCTGTCTTTATAACTGCCTCCCTGGGAAGTAAAAAGTTTTATCTTCAGACAGCCATGATAAAGTGGCATCATTCATAGGGAAGACAATATTTGTTGAAGTATGGATGTGGTGAATGTCCATGAAGCTATATGACAGGTTCACTCTTTCCTAACGAGAATCTGAGAGGTGCCGAGGGATTTTGTACATCAGATTAGGAAAGTCCAATATGGTTCTGCAAGAACTGAAAAGCTGGAGAGTGCATCTCAAAAAGAGTCACCTGTCTGTGCGTACCTATGATAGCAGAGGAGGTACTCATGGAGTTTTCCTTGTCCTAGGAGAAGGCAAAGGAGGCACCTACAGCACAAAGGACAGTCTATCTCCAGGAGACTTACCGTAATTCCTGAAACTGTAAAACAAACAAACAAACAAAAACAAAAACAAAAAACAGCTGGTCTCTTCCCAGGAAAAGCATCCTTGAGATGGATAAGATTGAAGTTCTGCCTGGGGTTGAAGATCATGGAATCACAGAAACTGCCAGTTTGTCTTTCAGTCTTTCTAGGCTGCAATACCTGGATAGATGTTAGTTCCTACCTTATCTGCATATAAAACCTGGAGCAAGTCAGAAGGCACTGACCTTCACATCTGTTCACATCACTGGGTGCTCTGAATTTTTTTGGAACAGTTCTTTCAGCACATACTCCTGTCTTTTCTTTTGGCTGTGGGATATTTCACAGACATGTGAGAAGGTAAGCAGGGACCTGTTGTTAGGATCTGCTGCCCTTCCTATACAAACCCTACCTCAAACCAATACTCCAGAGGGCAGCTGGGAAGATCTCTAATGACATAAGGAGAGATCAAATGAGACTAGTAGGACATTTCACAACTTCTTACTTCCATCAGTTTCACAAGCTCCAGGACATTATCATGAATATGTGCAGATATCCCAGAACATTTTTGAATAGCTGGAATACGTGTCCAAATAAGTAAATATTACAAAAGTAGTACAGCTTAACAACGGAGTAGTCCCACTGAACACGTTGCCCACTAAAATGTGTAGAAGCAATTCAAAATAACTTGACAGAAATGACATAATTCAGAGGCAAAACACAATTCCTTTGTGTTTTTTCTGGTCCCAGTCCCATACATCCTCAGATGTATGACTTTCTATTGTCAAAAAAACGTAGAAACAAATTTCCTTCTGATTTGGGTCCTTTTTTCTTTTACAGTTTGGCCTGAGAGATGAATAATCAGTTGAAAAATCCTTTACAGGCTGCCTGGCTACGAAGCAGAGAGAGGACTTACCCTGAACTCCTGCAAAACTAGACATTAAAGAGAAGCTGAATTGCTGGAGAGAAATAGGAAAGTGATCCCAGACAAGATATATAAATTCCTTTCCTGGTTTTTTTTGGGTTTTTTTTTTTGGTGGTGGTGGTGTTTTGTTGTTTGTTTTGTTTTAATTTGTTTTGTTTTGCTTTGTTTTCCCAAGAAGGTGGGAAACATTACTAATCAAGGCTTGGTTTTGTTAATTTTGTTTTCACATCAGCCAGCTTTAATCTCAAAAAATATTTGGCTTCTGAGTCTTTTAGTAGTAGTAGTAGTAGTAGTAGTAGTAGTAGTAATAGTAGTAGTAGTTTTCTCTAGGACTTTTTAAAGGCTCAAATATGTTATTTTCAAATTAGAGAGTTTAAAGATTAAACTGTAAATAACATGTGTATTTTAATATAATATTTTAAATCTTCTTCCTGAAAAGTTTTTTTTTTTTTTCCAAAAGTTGGGAGTTGATTTCTTTATTTAAAACTTTAGAAGGATTTTAAATTAAGAGACTTGATGGTGCACCTAAAGTTAACACAAACAAATCTGACCCTCTCCAGGGGGTGAGCTAACCTTATATCATGTGGAGGGCTGAATGATGGTCTCAGTGTTATCCAGTGAGACAGCAAGCACGGGTGACAGAGCTTCTAACTGTGACACTTCAGCTACTTGCATTAATGTAGGACGAAGTTAAGTCTTAGCTCCTGTAGCTGACAGAAACAGGATATATCGAATAATGTGTTATCACTGCATCTGGTCAGAAAAATGTTGACAAACCGCATAAAGAGATGATACAGAGTTCCAATGAAATTGAAATGCTCTAGGAAATAAGATTGGTTTAATTTACAATACAATTTAAAGCAAAATGGGAGGGATTCTGATGGCAGTCTAATGTGCCTTTTCCGTATTTTTGGAACAAAACCTTGATTTTTTTTTTGTAATATTATTTTTATGTTGATAAAAAATTTTGCCTTAGATTCTAGTATGCTGTCAAGTTTTTAATGGTGTGAATAAAGATAGAACTTCATTATTTTGCTTAAAGAAAGTATTTTGAGATGAAAAATATTCTTTTCTTATGGGCTTTGAAATTTGTATTATATTCTATCCATTTCAGGAAAAATACAAACTTTGTCTTCTCAGAAATTGTTGCTGAAATGGGGTTTGTTTCTTTTGCACACCTTTAGGTTAATATCACCCATTTATTGCACTGTTTTTCATTCAGCATCTGGTAATCATTTTCAGTTGCAAATTTCATTGTCATGATGCTTGATTACTCATACCAATTATTGATGTTCTTCTGGTAGTATTCCATTTGAAAGAATGGGCACAGCAAGCAAATGCATTATTATCTATTACAATATTTATTATGATTATTTTTATGTGTAGAAAATATATGCAGATCATTATTCATATGACAGATGATTCCAGAAGCCTGAAATTTGCTGTCTTTGATATCAGGCTACATCAGCTTCCTCATTTCAGATGGAAGGAACCAATGATTAAAAGTCGTGCACACGGTTAGGGAGAGAAAATGAGTTGGAGAAGGGACACAGATCTAAGTTTTTTGGCTCTAGTCTTTGCTAGAGCAATATGTTTCATGAGATTAATGAGACTAAACAGAACTAAGAGTCATAGAAGGAAAAAAATAATTAAAATAAATTTTAAAAAATGGTGAAAATCTGGCTTACTCCTGCAGCCATGTCACCAAAACAGGTTGGTTTCTGGATCACCAGAGTAAGTCCAGGTAATAATGAAATCCAGAAAGTCTTGGTACAGCAATAAATAAAGAATAAACCAATTCTCAGGGAAGTCAACATGACCCTTCCAGACAATCTCTTTCTTTTGGAAGGCTGGAAGTTTTTCTCTTCAGTCAAATTTATTGAACCTGAGTGCAATGAAAAAAGCCAATATTTTTTGCCAGTATTGAAGATGAGGGGCAAAGATTGTGGAAACTGTAGCAACAGATTTCAGAAACATTTGTCTTATTTTCTTCAAAGTCTGTGATCCATAGTACTACAATGAGAGCATGGAGAATTAATGGAATAAATACACCACTATATGTTAAGCATTGTACTCAGAAGCTGAAGTAAGGAGCGTAAACTCCCTCTCTAGCTGGTGCCAAAAGAAGGAGTTATAACTTGCAGTAAGTGAGAAAAACAAGTCTCACTTGTAACTCACGCCTTCCAATTCAGGCCCTTTTTTGATCCCTTGGAAGTGTTTCTCTCTCAAAACAAACAAACAAACAAACAAAAAAAGTTTTAACTTGTGATAGGCTATGTTAGGAGAGATGGATCCTGCTCCACAGTCTAGTTCTGGAGAACATATTCCTACAAGCAGGTCACAAGTGGTTAAAGAACTAAATATTTGGAGCTGGGCTAAATCAGGTTTAGGGGTAACAAAGAGAACTAAGACTAAATATCTCATAAACATTGTATATAAAGTATTCTGGGATGTATATATATATATACACTATATATATAGTAATCTGGAATGTATCAGGGAGCTTCTGATGATAGTTAGTTACTCTGGAAAATAAGTTTTATTACTTTCAAAAAACAACATGGGAAACAAGCAAACAAACAAACAAACAAAACACCACACTTAAATTAAGGGAATTATAAAATCATTTCTACAGTAGTCTTTGAGCAATAAATTGTCAAGCCTTAAATATCAGCAGATTCCTTTACCTGAGTTTATCTTGGTGAGATGCATCAGAATGCTGTGATAAATCACTCAGTTTAACCATGAAATGGATTCATCATACATGTGTGTTCTCTTCAAAATCAAGTTGTAACTTCTGCACATAATAACTTATTGGGTTGCAAGGTTAGCCCAAGCCTGTGTTCAATATTATCTGACATTTTATTGGCTACTACACAAACTTTTGCCCAATACAGTCACTTTACTTAGAAAAGTTAATTGAAAGGTTGCTTGTAAAAGAACTTGATGAAAAGGAGGAAAAGGAGAGAAAGCAAAATGTGCGAGAGAATGAAGAAGAGGAAAATATTTATTTTAATGAGAAACAGAGTTGGAATAGGATTTTTTGTAAGCTTAATTCATTCTCAAAGGGAGTTTAGTGTGCATTTGGTGCCTGGATCAGCACACCTTCCTAGGTGAAAACTGTAAATAACAGTTATGTGATGGATGATGTTTATTTAGAAGAAGCCTTGCTAACGAGGTGGTTAGAAAGGAAATAGGCACCTTTTCTTCTTTCAAAGAATAAAGCCTCAATGCAGGTATTTAGAGAGTATGGAAGGGAAGGCAGAAAGCCTTGGGCTGATAGGGGAAAACCTTGGCAGTGGGAAAAAAAAGGACATTCTTAACCCATGAGCACCTGAGCATTGTCAGCATGGTATGAAAGCTAGAGAGAGGATGCCACAGGAAGTCTCAGTCAGGGGAAAGAATCTAGTTTACATGTGGAACTTATATGGATCTGTTTCATTTTTGTTCATGTCTTAGAGGTCTGTGACTGTTTGGAGAAACTTCTAAAAAATATATTTAGAAAATCCTTTCTATCTATCCCCTGTTCTGCATCTAGCATAGAAAGGAACACCCACTTGCTTCACAGTTCTGAAAAAAAAAAAAAAAATTGTTTGACTCTACCTTTTACATGACATTGAATGCGTATGCTAATATATGTATATACTAGTAAAATATTAAAACAACAAAAAAAACAAACCAACAAATAAAAAAATAAAGAACGAATGAGTGTGAAATGTATTTTTAAAGCTGGGCCCCTATGCCTCAGGTGGCCCCTATATTTATGTTTAGGCAGCTAACAGAGAATGGCAATAAATTTTAAAAATTGCCAAACCTCTAGAAGTGCTGTATCCTCATTGTTGTTCATTGAAAACTCTCCAGTGTATGTTATTCCCTCGGGAGATGATAATCCAAAGAAATACAATATTTTTATGATGGCTGTTGAATGTTGACAGAGTTGTGCTGTAATCTATGACTGGGTTCTGTTTTAAAAATTTTCTTCTCTAACTCTTTTCTCTGTTGTTAGGATATGGGTATTTCCAGCATCCCATTGAGCCTCCTTCCATGGAAGGGGAGTTAAAAGCTTGAAAACCATCAGTGTTTCACTTCCAAAACACCTTGGCCCCTCTTTGTTTTGCTGCTCATCAGTGTGGCTTCCCATTTTAATGTGTAGGATAAGAGAAGCAGAAAACTTGTGGAAACTCTGTACAGCCACCCTCCCAAGAGCTTCCAGTACTCATATTTTCAGGATGGCTCTTCTGGTGGGATTCCTGAAGACCAAAACATTTTTTCTCTTACACAAAGAATTTGAAATGCGAGGTTCTCCTTCATTTCATAACAAAGTCAGCTATTCTGAAATATCAAAGCCCTTTGTGAATTGGAATGACCTTTCCCTGGTTAGCTCTTGCCCTTTAGCAATGGGTGTTGCCGGTTGCTCAAAATTCACATACATGATGCTTTTTTACAAAAAAAGGCTATGAGAGGGCAAATCTTCTCCAAAAGGTCTTTGACTTTAAAAGTCAACCCCAGGCATGAAAAAAAGAGGACAAGTTCTGCAGGCTATTCACCTCTTGGCCTCTTCACTGAAATTGCCAACAAGGAGAGGAGATGCAATGAAGACCATTCATTTATCTCTGAAAATAATGTTGAATATCTGTCACTACTTTGGGAAATGGTTGACTTGATAATGATAGGTTTTATATCAGCAGGTCCTGGAATGTCATTCTCAAAGTCTCTATATGTGGCTTGAAAATTGACTTCTTAATGGTGACAATCCTGTGGAACAGAAAGGAATTGCATTGCAGATGAATTTTCTGATGCAAGTGCATTGTCTTACCAGACTGGTGTCCATGCATGAAGTGTGTTGCCAAGAGCAAAACTTGAGGGAATTATGGTGTTATGACAATACATGAAGCTATATACCTTTCATGTCATGCAATGATTTACACTTAAACTTTATTTTATGATGGTGAACAGAGGTATTACTAAAAAACAAAAACAAACAAAAAACGCCGCATACTTACGGGAGAGTTACGTTTAAACTTATGAATATATAGCATGGTCTTAAGAAGGAATATCTTAATTTTGCTCTTGTTTTCAAGTTTTATCATGGTAAAAGTTTCCTTAAAGAGAAGCTTCTCACAAAGGTCAATGGAAATTACTGGAGATTAAGGATGGAGTTTTCAAAAGTGATTACTGCTGGCCTAAGTCTGATCTCACTGGCTTCAATGAACTGCTGTTGACTTCAGTGTGAATAGAGCTACTGAAATGTCAAGAGCTTTTGGAAATCCAGCATGAGAGATGTGGATTCATATTCAGCTGATAGTGAGACAAGAATAGAGTATGGGACCCTCAAAGCAGGTTATTTCCCTGTCCTGTCCTCTTTCTTTTCCATGAGGTGTATTTATTTATTTATTTATTTATTTATTTATTTATTTATTTATTGGAAACACCTAAATACAACCTTGGGGGGGGGGGGGGGGATGGAATTTAGAAAGAGGGGAACAAAATGTATGAAATTGAATGGCCAGGGGAAAAAGGGTTAACAAGGATAAATATAGATAAAAGTAAACAAATACAAATCCAATGAGATATTGCCTTGGAAAATTGCTACCTAATTTATTTCCTTATTAGCATTTTTGAAACTTAACTAGGCCCAATTTCATAGTAAACAAGAAAAATGAATTGCAGATCCCAACTCTGTTTATGTTCAATTTCTATGCCGTGTTTTGTTCCCCCTGAATTAAAGAAAAAAATCTATCTTGTTTGTATTGGAATTAATATTATAATCAATGCAACTTTCCAATGGTGTTTGCAGTTTGTCACTATTATTTATTAGATGTAGTAAGATAACACCTAGAGAAAACCAAGAGAGGTATACCATTATGATAGGCAAGATTGAGACACTACTCATTCCTAGTTTTTTTTATTTAACTAGTTAATTTTTAACGATTCTAGCAGTCAATAGATTTAGGGTGCAGGGAAAAATACATATAACAAACAAGTGAAGAAACCAATGTCATGATTTGTAGACTTCAAATTATTCTTGCATTTTTGGGAAACTTTGAGGGCTAGCTAAGGAAATTCAATGTTTATGATCACAAAACACATGTCAAATTTTCAGCCTGTGTTTCAGTAAATTTTGAATTAGTCAGTTTCAACCATTTTTGCCAGAAGGATAGAAGTAACAAAAAATACAAAGTTTCTACACATTTAAAGGAATTCATTGTCCCAGATACAAGAAGGAGGTACTGCAAGTGAAAGTTTACTAACACCATGTCTAACTAGACACGAGAGAATCTATACTAGGGAAACTATTGAGTAGCAGCCTTTATCAGAACTACTCTGAAAGAACTACTGTCATGAAACAACTTCAGTTGAATAATATATTTATTCAACAGCGGTAATTAAACAAACATAATCTTTTTCAATCTATGACTTATCACATTTCACACTTGTTGCATGGAGCTTTAATATAAATGAAAAAGGGGCTTACACATGGACAGGTAGATACCTCTATCTGTGTTAGTCACAGCAATTCATTTCATTGTCAGTGTGCAGAAATAGGCATCTAAAGGATGTTCTTAACATCTAAAACATGACAGACGAATCACATCCACATACTGCTCTCTGGTGATTATAAAGTGAGTTTGGATGTACTCATCTCCATTGGAGAAACCCTATTGTAGAAGTTCAGTGAAATAAATCCCATTTGCCTGCTCTTTTTCCTGTCTTATAATGCAGGGTTAGTATACATGCACTTAGTGTGGATGGTTATATTAATACATGGTGTTGCACAGAAAAATAAATAAATAAATAAATAAATAAATAAATAATTTTGTTTTAGCAAATACACGTGTTTGCAGTATGTGCAGTTGTTTTTATACAGTGAACTGGGTAGGGTAATGGGTGTACCTTCATGGAGCAGGAAATCCCGGTAGGACTAATCAGCTCAGCAATCCAAAGCGTAAAAATCAGGCTGTGCTTTGTGGATATTCTCAATCTGTTTTATTGCTGCAACCATCATATACATTTTTCATTTAGTTGGATTCACTTACACGCTATAGGATCCAAATTAAAGTTTGTATGGCACAGATAACCTTATTTGGACTTCAAGTCCTAGTTAAGTCAGTGCATAAAATCCCATTCTTTAGCAGTTGCTTGAGTCTATTAAGCTCACTTGTGTTGTGGCTTTAGGTCACAGACCTGCATAGGTAAGCACATATGTGTATACATGTAAAATCACACATTAGCTACGCACACATAGGATTACTGTGCAACTAGCATGGGTGCCTTAATGCCTAACGCATGACAGTAGGATACTGTTCTAGCAAGAAGGTTGCTTGTTAAATCAGTGTAGGCTTCTGTCTATATTTTGTTTGTTTGTTTTAGTCTAGCATAAATTTCCCTCTTCCCCAGAATGAATCTCTTTTTCCTGTCATGGTATATTTTTCTCCAATCAAATCCAGTATACCAAACTTAATAGAAGCACCGTAAAAATATGTTTCATTAAAAAAAAAAAAAAATAGGTTAATAATCTTTTTACTTAACTGTTGCACATTAAATGTAAACCAACTAATTCATTTCTGTAACCATGATATTAACTAAATATAAAAGGAATTCTGTCCCAGAGATTTCAAAGCAAATGCTCTTGTTGGTATTTTGTTTGTTTGTTGGTTGGTTGTTGTTGTTGTTGTTGGTTTTTTTGGTTTGGTTTGTTGTTGTTTGTTTTTCCATAACATAAACATTTATTCTCCCAAATATAGCAAGTCTGCTTACAAGCACTAATGCCCTATATGATTCACCTACACTGGCATTAGGCTGTCTAGAGACTGTCATCCAAACATGTTAAAGCACTGAAAAATATCAGGAAATGACTTATAATTGCTACTGCTGACAGACTATGGATTTTGTAAAATGAATTTTGTTCCTCCATACCAGCCTCACTTCTTTATTAGCACACTTTCATTACATATTTTCTTTCAGCCTGCAAATTCTGTGGAATAGAAATAGTACTGTTTGATTTATTTTTACAGTATCTAACATAATGTGATTATAAATATGTTTATATATAATCGGTGCTATATCAGTGTTAATAATTAATAATAAAATCCCTGTGAGATTATTATCCGCTACTCAGGTAAAGAAATATTGGAATAAATAAGCAGGCAACTACCCCAGGATCTTCTACAGAAATAACCTTCCAAATCAAAGAAGATTAAGATTTACGTTGAAGGTATGACAGAAAGCTGTGTTTCGTTAAAAGTGCTATTAAAAGGTTGACATCACCCCACCTATGCACCCAAGGTTGGGTTTTAATTCAGGTAACTTCAGCTATCTAGAAAGTTAGGCAATTAATTTACATTTATGGCAGACAGTGAGCAATACCCCCCTCCCAAAAACAGTTCCTTCCAGCTCTCTTCTCTTGCCGACTCCATGGGGAACCAGGATAGCTTAGACATCCCTGGACACTTAGGGCTCAGTTTAATTACATGCAGTGACAAGCAACCCAAGGCACCCACACTGTGCTGACAAAGAGGGTACAGGACCTACAAGTGCCTTGAGTCCTGCAATATGAGCTTAGTGTTGAGAATGCTTTAATAGTCCACAGAGATACAGCCAATGGATTCTGGAGAATAATCCAGCTCTGCCTGAGGTAGGCACAGCACTTGATTAGAGGAATCCCTCTGTGGAGACCCACAGTCTTAACAACTAGAGCTCAGAAAACCAGCTCACATGTTGACGTTTAGTTACCCTGCAAGTAACTAAAATTAGGCAAAATAAATATCAAATTCGTAATTTTTAAATAGCTACCGTTACACTAAATAAAACTGAGTCACTGAGCTGGGACCAGTGGTAATTTCTGATCAAAGATTCCAGAATTGGACTGGAAGACGATGGCAACGAGAGTTCAGAAACATGCTATAAAGAGGAGAGTGGGGACCCCACACAGGACTTAAATTGGGACAAGCAGATGCTTCCAATTGATGTGCTTCAAATCTATGTGAAGGAATGTATTTTGGGAATATAAAAACTTTATGTTAGCACCAGAATTATGGAAACAGGACTGGTTGATAGTTTGCATATTTTCAGCTTTTTTTTGAGAACTGTATATCAGATTTCACCCTTGAAAATGCTT
This sequence comes from Anser anser, assembly GCF_964211835.1. NCBI lineage: Eukaryota > Metazoa > Chordata > Aves > Anseriformes > Anatidae > Anser > Anser anser. The sequence goes on along the minus strand of NC_139723.1, from coordinate 80,554,042 downwards.
TACTAATTGTAGAAAGGAACTCTTTGTACTCAAAAAACAGAAATGTTCCTTGCTCCAAAGAGCATAAGGCAGAGATCTGGATCAAGAAATGCTTAAAGAGATTATTTTTAAAAAAGACTGAGAAAGACTGTCAGGCTGACAGGCCTTGCATGTGTTCTATCCATATGGAATAAAGTATAGAACAGCAAGAAATATAATACACATACATAAGCTGAATAATAATAATAATAATAATAATAATAATAACAACAACAAAGGCATAATGAGGAGCAATGGAAAGAGTCATAGTGACATTCAGAACACTAACTTGATGCAGTGTAGTGGGTTTATGTGGCAAGGTTTTGGTAGCAGGGGGCCATAGGGGTGGCTTCTGTGAGAAGAATCTAGAAGCTGCCCCACGTTAGGTAAGGGCCCCACTGCTGACCAGAGCTGAGCCAATAAGCGATGTTGTTTGTATCTTAGTGAGAGCATATTTAAGACAGGGGAAAAAAAAAAAATGCTGCACCACACAGCAGCTGGGAGAGTGAGAGGAGTGAGGAACAGCCTTGCAAGCACCAAGGTCAGTGAAGAAGGAGGGGGAGAGGTGCTCCAGGCGCCAGAGCAGAAGTCCCCTGTGGCCTGTGGTGAGGACCATGGTGAAGCAGGCTGTCCCCCTGCAGCCCATGGAGTACCACGGTGGAACAGGGTTCTGTGCTGCAGCCTGTGGAGGAGACCACAGTGGAGCAGGTGGACCTGCACTGACGGAGGCTGCGGCCTGTGGAGGACCCCTGCCGGAGTAGATTCCGGGCTGGACCTGCAGCCCATGTAGAGGAGACCACGCAGGAGCAGGTGACCTGGCAGGAGCTGCTGCCCATGGGGAACCCAGGTTGGAGCAATTTGCTCCTGAGGGTTGGACCCCGTGGTACGGACCCACATCTGGAGTAGTTCTTGAAGAGCTGCTGCCCGTGGGCAGCCCACGCCGGATCAGTTCAGCAAGGGCTGCATCCCGTGGGAGGGACCCCACAGCACAGGGGACGAGAGTGACCGAGAAGGAGCGGCGGAGAAGAAGCGCTATAGACTGACCATAACCCCCATTCCCCCGTTCCCCTGTGCCGCTCAGGTGGAGAAGGTGGAAGAGGGTGGATGGGGGGGGGGAAGGTGCTTTTGGTTTCTTTCCTTTGTTTCTTGCTTCTCTAGCTTGTTAGTAATAGGCAATAAATCTTACTATGTCCCTATGCTGAGTCTGTTTTGCCCATCACAATAATTACTGCACGATCTCCCTGTCCTTATCTCAACCTTTTCATCGTATCTTCTCCCCGTTCCTCTTTGAGTGAGAGAGCGGTTGTGGTGGAGCTTGGCTGCCCACCCGAGTAAAACCTCCGCTTGCAGTCAAATGAAGAGAGGAACTCAACACTTGGATGTATTCTTCCCTGAGGAAGAAAGATTTTGTTTTAAGCCAGTTGCCTGTCAGCATTGTTACTTTTATTTTCATTTTTATTTCATTTAAAACTGGCCAAAAAATGAGTAAGCAACGTTCACAAGTGTTTGGAATTTTTCTTGTTGGCTTCTCTATTTTTCCCCTTTAAATACAATTAAGGTCAAAATGTTGAGTGTACATTTGTAGATATTGTGCTTCAGCAAACTTAAATATATATATATATATGTTATATATATATATATTTAAGTTCAGTTTAATTACATGCAGTGACAAGCATTCCTGGAAAAAAAAAAATGTAGTTTTCATCCCAGAATATTTTTGTGTGTTTGTTTGTTTCCCAAATGAAACTTGACTGTGACTACTAAGCACATAAGCACAAGAAATGATGACCATCTCTAAATGACCTAGATTTGTGATATCAACACACATAACTCCTGACTTTGTTGTGAATTATTCGCTCTGGCCATGAATACCTTGAAAAGGAACAGTCACTTTCAAGGAAGCTATAAAAGCTACAGGTCTGGCTTTCCTACTTATGTAAATCACTGTAACACTTACTGACTTTAGTGGAATTATGATGATCAACATCAGCTGAAGATTTGGCTAAACTTAGTCTATATCATATCTGCTTGGTAATCCAAAGATGTGACTGCATTTCTGTGCAGGCAAAGTTAAATAGCCTTGTGCTAAAAAGGGTCACTACAGGATCTCAGACCTAGTCTGAACCTGGATAACTAAATATTTGAATGTCTAGTCTATCGGAGATATCTGCTGTTGTGACTCAATATCATTAAAGTGCTTACCCATAGCTGCAAATCTAACTCATGTCACAGCTTTGGGTTACAGAGAAAATATGTACCTGTAGGTGAACTTCTACAGATATTTCCAAGATGCAGACAGAAGGAAACTGCATTACACATAGTAAATACTACACTTGACCCCATGTATTGCTGTGATTTCTGCAGTAGATATTAAAAAAAAAAAAAAAAGGTAAATGAGAAACAAGGTGAAGTCATAAGCATAGATGTAACCAAAAAAAAAAAAAAAAGACATTTCACAAGTCTTAATTACAGTTACAAATATTTCTGTCATCTGAGTGAAGAATTTCTGCATCACTAAGATATAATTTTAGTCATCTTATACCTACACTAACAGAACAGCAGTTCCTGACTATCTAAAGGTAGCAGAAGTCTTGTTTACCTAATCTGGGGCTGTTTTTTCCCCTAACAAATACAGCTGAAATAATAACAAAGCAGCTTCATTCCACCCCTACAACCCAGCAGCAAATATAAATCCATCAGGGTGACAATAGGATTAAACTGTGGGCACTGTTTGCTTGTTAGACTTCTCCCTGAAATAACTTCCATGTGAGATGGGAAATTAATGTTGCAATAAGTTGGTTCCCGTTGTGGGCCCAACAATAGAGCCAGCAATCCTCTTACTGTGGAGCATTACTTTTGCCTGTATGTCGGCTGGCTAAACTGTTCAGTCACCTTTTGTCTCCATTGGAGTACAATGTGCTTGTTGATTCGCCAAGTCCCAAATCCTATATTTAATACAATGTCTTGATGTTGTGTGAAAAATAAAAAGTCTGACTCTCCCTGATTACCATTAAGAAAATTGAAGAGGAGAGGGAGGAAATTGGGGTTGGAGGTGATAGATAGTTTTCCGCATCCAAATCTCAGACAAAGACACAAGCTGTGCCTTTAGGAAGAATGAGGCATGAACAAAAGATAATGTATTAATTGCACCAGCTCAGGAGTAAGTCTTAAACTATCATGGCTCATCTTCCTCCACTGCTTCTTCCTTGCTTTAATATAAGACAATTTATTTGCCGCTGACCTATATCAGCTGTAAAGGCCAGACGAGAAAGTACAACACCAAGACTGAATCTGTTTGTAAATAGATATTCCTATATCTAATCCCAACTGTATGTTTTGTTTTGTTTTGTTTTGTTTTGTTTTAATTATTATTTTTCCTAGCTATTGAATCGAAGCCTGAGTATATCCAATGCGTTTGAGTCCATGGCTAAGGATGGTGTATGCTGAGACTTTTATGAAGGAAAAAGCCATAATGACAGAGTAGTCTAGAGTCTTCACTTGTACAGCCGTGCTTTTGCTGGTCTTCACCTGAGCGTCCAAAACACCAAGAGTCGTGAAGTTCATGTGGACTCTGCATGATGTGATGGATACATGTGTGGCATCTGAAGTTGATGTTACTATAGCTCCATTTCTGCCCATATGACCAGAGGAGACTGGAAGTTAGATGTGAAGGTTAGACCTGCCTTTTGAAGGCAACTCTTTCTCTCACATGTTGATGAGAGAAATCTACTGTAACTGTACTCCTAGTTTAGATACTTAAAATTGGGCAGAATATTTCAGAGCCATAGTCACCGGCATTTAAAGCTCTTCAAAGCAGTGCTGCCAGAATGCTTGCTTGGTGATGAAAATGATATAGAATTATCTAACAAAATGTATTTAAAAATATTGTTTTCAAGCAAATTTCATGTCAGAAAGAAAATAAATGATGAACAAAAAATTCTGTAACAATAATTTCTGCATGGGATACTTTGGTTTTAATTTCACAATAGCTTAAAAAATCGTTGCTGTACATTTAAAAAGTTATTAAAAGTTTTATTCTGAATGAAATGCTTTATCAGTGAAATATTTGGACGGACCTTCACCTCCCTCATTTATTTATTTTTTTTCCTCCAGGGAATTTCGTGTTACAGCAAGAGGTTTATTTGTTCTCTGGCTTTCTTTGTATTTACAATTGAATAAAGAAAAAAAAAAAAACCACAGTTTTAGAATTTCCTATCATGCAGAAAAATCTGTTTGTCTTCTTTCCCCAGGTCTATTACCATCTCACATCTTTTCTGTAGTAAATGAATCTGGTACCCTCAGTTTGGCTTCCACTGGACAGAAATAGCACTCAGAACTGTCTCAACATACAGCAATGAGGAGAAAAAAATTGCCATTTACAATTAGATAATGTGGAGTTTTACAGTATTGGAATAAATTCATGGAAATTCCTGAACCCAAAACAGGGCTCCATGGGTATGTTGCTTCTTCAGCAGACCATAGAAGAACCCAAGATTTGTTGTCTAGGTGCCGGAAAGAAAAGGGCAGGGCAGGTAGACCAGGAGCAAGAGTAAGAAAGAAAAAACTCACACTGAACCCAAAAGACAGGGAGCTTTTGGAGCTGTTTCCACAACCAGTGTAGTTACAGATACTGAGTCCTCATGTAAGGCCATCCCTTCAAATTAGAACTTACAGGACAAGAGGAAAACTAGGGCTGTCATTGCCCCATACCAGAGATAAATACATGAGTTCAATTACCAGGGCTGTCAATCTGCTGCATCTCATCAACACTGAATTTACTTTAAAGAGAGAGAGAGAAAAAAAAAAATGCACTTAATTTATTATACAGAGGGGGTGACGAATGCAAGCAGCATGAATCTCAGCCCAAAGTGCAGGAGATAATTTCCAATGTGAATAAACAGACGGTTTCTGGAGCAGAGGTGCATTCTCAAAGTGACTTTATAAAAGCTTTCTCCCCACTCCAGCCTTCTCCCCCACTCAGCAGCCTCCTTGAGATCTCATGTATCATTGTTTTGTGCACACCGTTTTCCATGAGATGAGTTTAATAGCATTATAAAAGTCACATTGTGCACAAATTGGGAACTTCAGCGCCTCGGTAACTGCTCTGATGCATACACACTTGCAAAGTTTTCAAAGCAGAAATGTTGAAGGCACTTCAAGGCACAAAAACATCCTTGGGTAAATTACTTCCTATTAGTATGTCACATATATCTTATATATGACTGTGGTTTCACGAAGTGACAGCCGTGCTTGACAATAAAACTTTGCACTCTTTTTTATTTATATTTTTCCTGATTTTTTTTATTTCTTCCAAGTATATAATGTCTGATGCTAAACCACTCATCTTCCTGCTACCAGTGAGACCAGTGCTGCTTACTTTGCTTACCAATAAGTTGGAGCACTTCCACCCCACCCTCTGCCTGAAATATTAAGCAATTCTAATCACTGCTGCTTATCACAGACAGCAGAAGGAGGCATGGATAGTTTTAAAAGGTGGGTAGGTTGTAAGTCCTGTGACCCATTTAACATTAAAGAGGAAGAACATGAAAGTAAAGATGAGTATCTAAAAAAGACAGGTTTCCCTGTCTGGATAAATTCCACCTTAGATCACAGAATCTCACCCTTTTTCCAATATCATGAAGCTATGTATCAAGAACAAAAAATGTCAACCGTTCCTTCTCACCTATAAAAAGGAAGGGATAAGATAGCTTCTTCCTGTAAGAATCTCCTAAATTGTCTGCAACCTTTCTCCTTTCCAGACAGTGACCCCAGGGTGAGTAATTTGGTTCTTAATTTTTGAATGTAGGAACTGATTTCTGTATTGGTGTTTTATGCTTCTGTGTAATGGGACACTGAAAACAGTCTGATTTCAGGTTTATAATCTGTTTTACTTATTTCCAAATACAAACTTCAAATATTTTGTTGCTTACATTTAAGGCATTATTTGGAAAAAGAAATAATATTTTAGGTCCAGTAGATTAAATAGGACTTTTGATGTGCTGATTAATATTATATATATATATATATATATAAATATTATGTGTTTTTCCACTTTCTGCCCCACTCCCCGTTTATACATCTCTCTGCAACAAATAAATTGAATGTTCTTCACAAATTCTGGTCATTTTGATAACATCTATATAATTTCCAATTGAATTTATTTCTCAAATGTAATGGCTAAGAGAAAAATGAATTAAATATTAAATATAGCTAAATTACAGAAAATAGCAGGTGTATCAAACCTAGATATTAATACTGAATTAAATTTATAGAGTTCATCTCACTGAGGTGCAAGCGCTGACTTTATAGCTACGGGAAAGTTTTTCTAAACAGATCTGTTTCTAGTTAAACCTCTAAAAATGGACAGATGTGAGTAAAGGTAAATAAGGGATGGGAATCTCAGTGCTTATAACATTTTTATTTTTTTTTTAATATAGACACAAAATATTATCTTTCAGACCTTCAGAAAAATGTTCAAATTTGAATCTATGACTCAAGTCCACAATTATGTTTCATTTGCAAAGATATCGCGTTAATGAGAACCTGAAATTTGAAGCCCATTCATAAGCTTATACTAAGTCACATTAAGCCTAAAAAAATATTCCACCACCTTCACCAGCCATCACAAATGGAAATTGCAAGGAGATTTTTAAAATTAATTTTACGTACACAGTGCTCCATTTTTATACTCAGTAAAGAATAAGTAAAGTATATCATATATATATGCTTTATATTTTGAACAAAAGACTTTAATATTTTAAAATACTAACAAAATTAAAGACCATCAGTACTCTTTCAAATAAAGAGTTCATCTTAGTATTAACACATCACAGTGGTTTAAACTATTAAAATAGCTTTCTATATATATTTTATATGTTTTTTATATATTGTGCATACATATATAAAGGAATATATATGTATTAGGAAATAAATAGCTATTCCATCCCAGATCTTGTCCTGCTGCAGTTTTATTTTTTCAAGAGTATATGACATCATAAATCATATATAAAACAAATCTCTGAAGCATAAATCTCCTCTAGATGCATTGGACAATATAACTTCCTTAGTTCAAGCACCAAAGATTTAACTGTGGCTCTTCTACCAGAGTTTAAGTTCTGTTTTAGAAAGTGGCCATCTAAGAAAATCTTGAAGGGAGGCAGGGAAGGAAGAAAAAGAAGAGTGAAGGGGAGGAAGGAAGGAAGGAAGGAAGGAAGGAAGGAAGGAAGGAAGGAAGGAAGGAAGGAAGGAAGGAAGGAAGGAAGGAAGGAAGGAAGGAAGGAAGGAAGGAAGGAAGGAAAGAAGGAAGGGAGGGAGGGAGGGAGGGAGGGAGGGAGGGAGGGAGGGAGGGAGGGAGGGAGGGAGGGAGGGAGAAATCTCAGAGGCAAGGCTGAATCCAGGTGGACTGCAACAGGCTGTAAGGCTAAACCTCATCAGAGAAAGCTTTATTCTCAAAGACAGTTTCATTGAAAAGGAATAATCGACTATAGAATAGAAAGAATTGATTCATTCCCCCACGAGGGGGAATGGGCTAAAGTTGCGACAGGGGAGTTTTAGGTTGGATGTTAGGAAGTACTTCTTTACCGAAAGGGTTATTAAGCATTGGAACAGGCTGCCCAGGGAGGTGGTGGAGTCACCATCCCTGGAGGTCTTTAAAAGACGTTTAGATGTAGAGCTTAGGGATATGGTTTAGTGGAGTACTTAGTGTTAGGTCGGAGGTTGGACTCGATGATCTTGAGGTCTCTTCCAACCTAGAGAAATCTGTGAATCTGTGAATATTTTTTGAAGTCAAATCAAATTCCTTATCCCAAAAAATTACTTTTGCAGGTTAAGGGCCAAATTGTTGTTGTTGTTGTTGTTGTTGTGTTGTGTAAAGTACAATAAATCAGACTGATATAAACAAGAGGAAAACTGTCCATAGACATTTGATTCTTAAAGAAAGAAATCAGAATACTTTTGCTCATTTCGGCTGCACCTTAAGAAATGTAGCCAGTGAGGTTACTTATGTCTGGGTCTTTCCTACTCTCTCTTCTCAGAAGAAAATTCTAAGTCTTTAACTGGCTATCTTATATCAGTGTTGTGTGAGTTGTTTGTAAGAACAGCAGAAGGAATCAAAAATTGCACTTGACACCCAGAGTGGAAAGTGTTATGATCTATACAATAGTTCTTCTTACAGGAATTAATTTGTTCCACAATCACTGTGTGGAACAACAACAAAAATAGAAGTCCTGTCTTCAGTACAAAACAAACAAACAAACAAACAAAAAAACTTACAGTATAAAGCCTCTATCTTCTCTGAGAACACTTCCTTCTGTCACAAGGAGACAAGATTTTTTTGCTCATTAGCTCGGAGTATTTATTAGTTCTCAGTTTACAGAATTTACAAAGTAAGGTTCAAGGCTCTGAAATTGACCCGACATGTAAGAAAGCAGAGTAAGGAACAGAGGCCATAGCCAATTTTCTTCCAGAAGCAAGGGAATAGATGAGGTGGTGGTGGTAATCTTTCTCTATGGGTGTAGGCAGTACCTGTAGGAGCTGGTTACCTGTTCTTGAAACAAGGTGGAGTCTAACCCACTTTCACCCAGTGAATGACACAATTTCCTGCACCAGCTTCAACAGGGCATCCTGTGGTGTGAGACACTACTTTGTACAAGCATGCCAAAATCTGGGCCAACACAACACAAACAAGGAAAAGGAAGACAGCTGTCTTGAGTAAAGCCAGAACAACATTACCATGCTCTGGTCTTTGGGAAATTCAGTCCTTTTCCTATTGTTTGCATGGCCTTTGAAGATACAGGCTCACCTTTGTAAAAGGCATTTTGCAGCAGACACTTCAGATTGCTGTCCTTTAAATCCAAACATTACAACCAGCTGGAAGTCTGCAGTGACCTCTTCCATGGCATTGCAGAATAAATCAGTGACAAAGTGCTAGAATCATTGCAAGAGCAAAAGAGATCCCTCCTGCATGGGAGTATTTGTACCTCTTTAGATGGGATTTGTGCTTCCTTACTTGGGCTTCTACAGCTTAGACATCTAAGTCTAAGTGGGTCATTTAGGATTCCTTGACAGCAAACAGAAAGAAATACATATCCTCAAAAAGGACAGTTCACCTCATCCAAAAATAGGCTTCTGTAGTGAGTCAGCAGAACTGCCCTCTGAGTTGCCTGTCCTATGACTGTAAGGAATGTTTAGGGCAACTCATATCTGTGAATTGTAGACAATGGATTTATAAAAGAGGAGCTTCACTTTCTTTTTGGTACTCCAGTTTTCATTCTTGCAGAATTGTGTATCAAAGAGAGGTAATGATGAAAGCCACACATTGAAGTTTTACCTCTTAAAAGTACTTGGCTAGGTAACATAATCACAATATGAGCTGAGGGCTGATTTAAATGGAAAGAAAGACTTATATTGGTCACCTTAGTTATTACGGAAAAATGTACCATAAAGCATTAATATCAATCTCACTTTTATGTTCACACACATACATACACATATACATATACACACATACACACAAAGAAAAGGAAACAAGGTAAATTTGGTCTCAATTTACTTAGATTGATAATAAGACTTTCAATTATTGTTGCATCATTTGTTAGTATGTGGATGAAAGATTAGGTGACAATGTGCAAAATATATTTTCTGCATATTATAATATTTAGTAATGTCATTTGATTTTTTATATGTTTCATTAAATTGTTTTGTGGCTTTATTATCTACCCAGATGCACAGCTCAGAAATACAATTATTCAGATTTAGAAGCAATAAAATTTGGCATGCATTTACTTGTATTCAGAATTCCTGGATGTTAAAGAGAAAATACTGCATTCTCCCCACATAGCTCTGTTCTCATGCCTTCGCTGAACCATTCATTAGACGGAGCACATTATAGAAAATACACCATTTATGTTAAGGAACCCTCTGATAACAGATGTATTTGTACAAAGCAAATATTTCAATATATCATAGCCTTTTGATCATGACTATAATAGAAGCAAACCTATACACATTTTCTGTAATGCATATCTCTGTTATATGGTTATTGAGAGGGGGAAATGAGTGCTATAGATTATATATTATAAAAAAAAAGGTACCTGCAGACAGAGGTTGATAATCCTTTGAAAACATTATTGAATATAATACAAATTGTTCTGTTTTATAAATGTTTTGAGGTTGCATTTAAAGGCATGTCTTCTAGCTGAAGCATAGGGTGTTTTCCTATGGACAAGTTGTTCCAGCTTTTGGTTTGCCTTTGCTGTGTTTCATAAATCAAGCACTCAAATATACAACAAGATGTCCCAAAGTTATCCCCTGTCTCCTGTAGTTGTGACTGAGGGCAGAGAGCAAGTCAGTGGTCATGTCCTAGCAGAAAGGGTTTCAGCCACAGTGTCTTCCGTGCACTATGAGGCCACCCACAGGACGACCGATCCTTGTTTGGACCTCAAGCAATGATTCTGGGCACAAACATCCCCCATCATACAGTACAGAACTGCTAGGTTGATCTGAGCCCTAACTACCTAAAAATGTACAAATAAATGAACGAAGGAATGGACATTTTTCTTCTGCTTGCATCCCTTTCCTTTCACTCCAGCTTCTAAGCAGAACCTACAGCACCACCACTGAGTGCTTCCCTTCATCAGTGTGTTGTTCCTCACAACATCCCTGCAGCCTGGCAGAGGAGCGATTTTATCTCCTATTTGCTGACCAAGAGTTAAGTCTCTGTCCCTGAGCTTTAGATCCATACCCGATCAGCTCACACTGCGTGCTCTCTGCTCCCTCTCAGTGGCCAGATCTGCTCTGAGGGGAAAACCCCAAATTTTACATGTCAGGCATTCTTGAAGGCCCAGCACTCTGGTTCTTCAGCAGGACTCTAATGTGACTGGTGCAATTGCAGATGGACACCTTGAAGTTACGTGTCTCCCAAAGGCGCATCCTTCTCCCATCCCTACTTACTCATTGCATACACAAGCAAAATCTATCTCATCAGTGTATGGATGAGCAGAGACAAGGCAACCTGTGCAAGTGTACTTTAGGCTCTGGGGAACCAAGGCCCTCCGTGGCCATTCCCAAGACACTATTCCTACTGATGCAGGAAGTATAAGAATCATCAGTGACTGAGGATACAGGAATTGTTCATCTTTCTACCTCTTTATCCTAAAAGCAGAGGGGCTTCCAAACAATGAAACTGGTCTAAATATCTCTATTTTTGCAAAGCCACAGAGCTGGCCCTCCCTTTTCTTTTTCTGCTAGAACTATTAAGATGTAGAATAGCTTTTTTTTTTTTTTTTTTTAATGAATAACTTGAATAACTTCTGCTTCAAGTTTTCTGATTAGGGTATAAGAGCTTTATTACATGAATGAAATCAGTATAATCTTTTGTGCCTGAATTTACACACATAATACAGATCACTTTAATTCCTATTTCTGCAGAGGTATAGAATTTTGTTCCTTTATCCTAATGGATAGAATTTCAGGCAATTATTTTGTTTATATTTCATAGGCTGAACTCTACTATTTTTTTATGTTAATTTAGAATAACTCTATTGACTTCAACACAGTTACACTGGATTTACATTACTATAAATGGCAGTACATGTCGGTCCTTAAATGACTATGGGGAATTTGGATTACCCAATGGATTTGGAATACCACACTCAATAATTCTGCTAAAAATGTCTTTATTCCTGAGGCCATTTAATATTTATGCACTTGTTTCAAGCTTGTTTCTACAGAGTACAATGATTTATTATGAACCAACACTTCCATAATAAACTATAATAAAGCAGCTATTTAGGTTGGCTCATGTTTACCACAGAATCTGTTCAAGGCACCTGAGAATCTTCCTCAGTTAAAATCAAGTATGTCCAACACAATGGAGAAATCTGATTTGATATAACCCACAAACTAGCAGGACTGACAACATGATGCCCTGGGCTGACAGATATTCTATGCCCATCATATTCTCTTTCCTTAGGACTTCCCCTTGCCTCCAAATGCATTATCTTTTGAAACTGGGGATAAGTCTTACTGACAGTGAAGAGGAAGGGATCTCTTTCTGACTTTCTCAGTACACAGCTGAGTTACTTTACTCAAAGGTGAATGTTCTGGGTGTTTCTAAATGAAAAAGAGAGAAATAGGTGAGAGAAATAGGTGCATGTCACTCATAAGCTTTTCTGTCCCTACATTATATATATATATTTTTCGTTATTAATTGAAAAAAAAATAAATCTGAATAGCTCTCAACTTCAAACCATGAATCACCTCTTTCAATGTCTCTGCAGCTTTCCTTGGCAAAGTACATTGTCCTAAGGGAGAAGCCTTGCTCTTCACACACGTATCAACCCATCACTTATGTCATCAAACATTTTCTTATTTACACTGGATAACTGACTGAAGGTTGAAAGAGGCTGTTAACAATGAGACCAGAAAGTTTTTGTTTGTTTGTTTGATTTTTTTAAATAAGACTCTGAAACTAAATTCTACAGATACAGAAAAATATCATATTGATGTCTGACATTTAAACTGAAAGCACTAAAATCTAAGAGCTCCCAGATTCCCAATGTCTTTCCTTACTGATGAATGCTGGCTTTCAGTAACCACAGATGCCTTTGATTTAACTTTTCAATATGTTTTATCCACCCTATTTTGTTTTTCATCAAGAAAGAAATGTTAGTCATCACCCTATCAACAACAGAAAAAATGGCTAAAATAAATAGAGGCCTTGATATATATCAGCTGGTGTTATTCTTGTTGCAAGTCAAAAGAATACCATTTCTACGAGTTTGTTCAGACTCACATTATAATGTCTCTCATGCTCAGAGATACAGCTGGGGTTTTCAAAGCCACATCATGGCATAAGCCCCATCACTGCCATGAGACGAGAAAAATGGTGCAAATCATCAGCACCTGCATCATGTATACACTTTTCTCTCCTTTTGACTGTGGCAACAAAGATCAAAATTGGTTCAAATGTCTGAAAGAGGTGCTGTGGTTCAGTAGCAGGTGTTTCAACCAGGTAGAGCAATCACAGGGAGAAATTTTCCAACTTCAGACTCTGCAGGATGGCACATGGCCATAACTAAGTTTGCAGCCTGAATATATACGAATTAATATTCCTAAATTTCTATATTGTTGGGTGAGTGGGAAAAAATAAGAGAAGCTTATTTGTGTGGTTGACCAAAAGGACTTGTGAGGTTCTTACTTCCTGTTACTGATATATACCTCTGAGAGTTATACAATTCCTTTTTCCTTTTAACCAAGCATTTACAACAACTGAGGAGAAAAAAAAAATGTAAAAAGAAAGTAGTGCTTCAGCCTTTCTTCAAAGTATTCTGCTCCCCTGCTACCATGAAGTCATACAAGCAGAAGATGTATCATTTAGCATAAATCCATTATATGTGACAATTGTCATATCCCCAGGAAAGAAATCCCACTCATTACTTAAAATGCAGCAAGATCTGAAAGCCACCAAGAAGGTACAAGCAGCATAGAAGTAAGGGACTGAAACAACTTTGGAAGTCTATGAGAGAACAAAGAAGCTCTCAGGACAAAGCTGAGCTTTATTGTCACTATGTTATTCAGGAAGCAGAGATTTTTAAAGAAGAGGCTGAAAGAAAATCTGAGGCAGGCTTATTGACATGAAACACCTCAAGCAAGTAGAAGTGTCAAATGGGGGTACTGTTCAAGTATCCCCAAGAATGAAATCTTTCCTGTTTATAGGTGCTCCCAGACTGAACAGAGATGCAAAAAGAAAATAGCTCCTACTACCATTAAAGAGAAAAATAATAGAGGTTAGGACCAATATTAAGTATTTTCTGCTTGAGAAGTCACGGTTTTGGTTTGTGCCTCTACAATAAATGCCATACATCTTTGCACATTCAGGACACCTCTTTAGAGGCATCGTTCCCACAGTCTGCCATTTAGGTTGGTTACAACACCCAACGCAGCCCACTACAAAGGAATGAGGCTCTGAAGAGCACAGATGTCTGCTTAACCAACAGTGACAGCTCTGGGATCGGACAGTAGAATGACATAACTAAAGGTTTTGGGCAGCCTAAAGCAGAGTACGAGTTTGAATGTTGGAAGCCCTGTGCCACAAAGACATCACTAGTCATCCCGTTGCAAAAGAAAGGGAAAATGTACAGATGAGCAGTATAGAAAAGCATCCAGGTGTCAATCTAACTACCCAAACCGGTGCCAGAAAGAAATGCCCATGGATACAGGATGAAAACCTAAGTAAAGAATTTCAGACACAGAACATTCAGTTAAAAGGGCCTGGCTATAAGTTGTTATTCCAGTAAGTGTAAAATGCCGCTGCTTAGGGAGGGCACCAGTAATGATATCTTAGAGCAGCACGGTGGAAACCTAAGGTGAGTGGAAGAGTGTTCATTGGTGCTTGCAAAAAGCAACACTGATGCATTTAAATGTAGAATAAGGCTTTAGTCTTTGTATATAGATGTAGTAAATAACTTGTGCTTATTTATAAGAGATGTTTACTTTCCATATTGACCACAAGCCACAAGTAACCATTACACGGCCTCCTACAGTCATGCTGAAAATACAGTTTATTTATTTATCTATTTTATATATGATTTGCAATCTAAAGCTAAACCAGGCAGACAGCTCAAAGCTTCAGTCCATCTCTGTAACAGTGGAAGTGCAAATAAGCACATTGCAGAGGTTTTCTCTGAGCTTCTTCTTTGATTTAGTGCAAACAAATGCCTGTGGTCTGACAAAACTCATGCTGTACTTGCTAGAGCAACAGCTGAGGAAGAAAACCCACACATCTGGGGAGGTACAACATCATATCCCAGTCCTGAGGAGACATCACCAGGGTTACCAAGGTGGCTGAGCTGTCTTGTGATGAGCATGTAGGATAAGATCAACCTGCCCAGACTGCTTTGCATTCCTCCCAGTTCATGGCTGCACCCAGTCACTGCAGCTAATTCTGAGCATCTACAAAGGCCAGTTAAGAACTGAAAAATCTAAGAAAAAATCAAAGAGCTAACAAATAACCAAACAAAAAAGTATACTAGATAAATATAAAGTGACATTTAAGAAGTTGTCAAGACTTACTATACATGCCAAAAATATAAGCCTGGTCTAAGTCAAAAAAATCCAATGTCAGTGATTCAGGGAAAAAAAAAAAAAAAAAAAAAGCAGCTCTCTCTGGAGCAAAGCCGACATAGGTCTGATTATGCTGACAGGAAAAAAAATGTACTTGTTCTAGAATATTACTCTCACTTCCCTAAGAGCTTACTAGAAGACACTATGGCTAAACAGGTAATCAGGCATGCTAAATCTATTTTTGCTAAATATAGTACACCTGCCATCATAAAGTCTGATAGTGGGCTACAGCTTAGTAATTTACTGATGGGAATTAGTTGTCTCAAACAGTAAAGATGCCCTAAGAGTCCATCCTGTGGTTTAATGGAGCTGCCACCTCAGGAAGAGTGAGCAGGAGAAGTTTGCAGATGAAGGGGACAGGGGCTGAATGGGTGTAAAAGGGACATTTTACCAAAGAAGACATCACGTGAGCACCAAACAGCAAGGCAAGGTGAATGCAAAGAGGCAGTTCCCCAAGCAGCTGGATCAGACATCTCAGCAGCAGTAGAGCATCTTAAGGGAATCAGTCCCAGACATGATGGAAGACCAGAAAAAATACCACTGGCAAGCAAACATACCTTCTAACTCCTGATGAGGGTCTGAATAGCACTGATATCTCAAGAGAAATGTACTAACATAAGCAACTAGAGAAGAATCAATTAATTTAAAATTGTTAATTAACTGAATATGATGGTTACAGATATTTGTGACCGCATGCCATGTGCATATATTTTATAAAGTTGTTCTAATTTTTTGGCTAGGGAGGGAAAGCAGAGCAAATGTTGAGAACTGTGCCTTTCAATGGCATTCACAGGGACTGATTTATAGTCCCTTAGTCACCTAAAACTGGGGCCAAAATCTAAGCGAGTCACACAGGATCCGTTTCTGATCAGTAGAGAGAAACAGACACCTTCACAGGCTTATATCTCTCACCCCAGGTCAGGAAGTTAAACATGGGCAAAGTTTTTCTCTCCAGAGAGGTCTCTGTCACCCTGCAGGCTGTACAGGGAGCACAGGTGGGAAGTCAGGCTTAGGTGCCTAGCTGTTTGACATTTAAAGCCAGACACGTCGAATCCTGCCCTTAGCTTCAAGGATGAAGCTCAGCTAAAAGTATCCCTAGTGGAGGGCTGTTTTCTGTGACCTTAGACCAGGCCTTCAATAAGAAAGCCTTTTATCACTTCACCAAGGACTCCTACATGCTACATGAGCCCGCTCCATCACCCTTCTGCGACATTAGATCGATTTGCCTGAGAGTCTCTACCACAGTTAGTTTCAAGGTCCCAAGTTAATTTTCTTGCTACTTTTATTCCTGCACCCCTTAGAGTCTTTCTTTGCAGCAAACCAAAACCTAGAGAACAAAACCAGGGACAGGACATCTGCATTTCCCTTGGGCTTCATCTGTTCCCTCATGCATGTGGCTATTGGCTACAACTCTGTGCATATAAGATCAGATTGTTTTACATACTGTCTACCTCAGCATTAACACTGTGATCTGCAGCTTTAGTGTCCTCCGAAATGCTAACATCAGAGGAATCTCTAAAGGCGACTGGGTGGCTGCAGGGATTGGCAATAACAGCCTTGGTTTCTGCTTCCCAGCTTGAATCTAGCCCATGGTAGATAGCAAACAAGCATTGCTACCATCTGATGGTTGCTTGGGGAAGTGAGTTTAGATGCTGCAAATGTTCATCTCTGAAAAACCACCACTCCCATGGCATCAAGCAGCACCGTGCTGGCAGCTTTCTGACTAGTAAAGGAAATGCTTCATAGGCTGAGATTTAATTTCCAGCTCCTCTCATGTGACTTGAAGGAAAACAGGCAGCAAATATCACTAGAACTGAAAACTGGAGTCTTTAATGTGATGAAATATGAGTGTGAAGGACAGAGGTGTATTTTAACTTAATCAGGTATTTTTTCTCACGAGGAATTTTAAAAATATATATTTAAAATTATGTTAATAACAAAGACAGAAGGCCATAATTTTCATAAAAAATCTGAACTGGAAAAAAAAATACCTTTGTTTGTTTGTTTGTTTGCTTGTTTGTTTTAATTTGCTTTCCTTTTCATTATTTGGATAGAATAAGATTTACTTTACAACTCCTCAGTGCTTTGTTGGCATGTCCTATATAGTGAGAAACTGAGGCACTGAGATTTTAAGGTTTAAAATTGCAGGTATTGTACTGAGACAGCAAGAGTCTGACCTTTCAGTGTAGCCCATCATCCTATGCTTCATTTTGCACATTCAAAACTGTTAGCAAATTCATTTATTGCTGAATACAAATTGAATTCATTTTGTTAAATGAAAATAACTGCCCTCCTTGCGTACATTCCCTGCAATGGTTTCTGCTCTCAACACAGCATCCATCCTGAACCCCTTCTTGTCCCACAATCATTTTTTATTAGATCCATCTCCCTATTTTCTTCAGCTGTCCAGCTGTCCATTTTGAGTGTCTCTCCTTTCCCTTCCCTCAGTAACTAGCTGCACTATCTCTGTATCTCTCCTTTTGCACTCTTTCTCTCTTCCTCTTCACCCTGGTGTCGCACCCTAAAGAATCCTTGTCCTCAGCTACTTAAAACATTCCCAAAACGAATCTTCTCTTTCCTGCATTTGCACCAAGAAATTTCCTCATCTTCTCCAGCTAGACTTGTCTGAGGAAAGGAGAAAGGAGGGAGGACCAGAGAAACCACAGGAGAGACATTACATTCACGTGCTGCAGTGGTGAAAGTGTTGCAGCCCACAACAATGCTGAACTGCGACAGCGACAGAAATTGAATTCACCAGCTGAAATTTAGGATACCTCTAGGAGCACAGCGAGCCTATGAATTTTACAGGCCAGTCCTCCATCGGGCAAGTCCTAGTCACAGTGACAGGCACATCTCCAAACATAAGGCCTGAGATCTTGAGTCTTTACTCCACTTTAGAGCTTAACTATCAAAATATTACCAGTAATTTGTATATAGGACAAGCAATGTATTTCTATAGTCATGTTCTCCAGAAACACTAGTGCTTTAGATTATTATTACTGCTGTTATTGTTATTATTAATAATTTGTTTACAAATGCAAGCACACAAGATGGCAAATATGTAAGAAACTGGATGGAGGATCTTAAAGTGGGAAGTGACGTTAACTTTTGCAGGAAATAGAGCAATCAGAGCTGCTTATCTGGGAGGAAATGACCTAATTTGTAGAGGTGAAAAGATCCCACAACGTCTAATGAATCCATTATCGTCTAATGAATCCATTATCTGGGACTGTTATGTACTGTACAAAATGCCAAACTCTCCTCTTAAGGAACATTTAAAGTTGCGAATTGGCATCATTTGCATAGATTACAAATCACATAGTTTAAAAACCCTACATAGTGAAAGTGCTGAGACATCCACATTGTCTGCAAAATAGACAGATATGAGTCATGTTAGTTATCAAGAAATGGACATTTAAAGCAGTACTACAATAAGAACATTTTTGTTTGGTTGGTTTGTATTTCTCAGTCTGATCTGGATACTTAAGTATACTCTACAGAATAAGAAATTTGTAGTGTATAAATTTATCACAAAATGAATACGTATTCAAAATCTTATTTGAGGTGAACCAATGTGTTTTTTGTACATATAATGATTTGTTTCTGTAGACAATATATTTTTTTTTTTTGTGAGGTAAATAGCAAAGGGGGTAGTCGTTGCAATGTACACCTTTGCTTTTTCATATCTGGATCTTTGTTCATAATTTGAAAAGTGTCACTGCTTCACTGTTTGTTGCAGGCTTTGTCCTTGCCATAAAGATACTTGTGCATCTTACCATTTTTTAGTACAATTATGTACTTTCAAATTCTTTTCTCTTTTTGAGGTCAAGAAACCTTTTTTCCATGTTCCGGAGAGAGGTAATTCAGGCAAGACAAAACTTAATGACATACCCACAGTCATACAGGTAGCATAGAAGGTAAAAGTTTCTGGGCCTTCAGAGAACAGTCATTGTCCATGTCATGATAAACAGATTACACTGAAAACCGTGTTCAAAGGTAAGTGTTTCCCCATTGGCATGGCTCAGTGCTTTACAGGGATTCAGAGATGTCCTCGCTTGCTGGGTACTGTAGTCTTCGGGTCAGAGGCTGCAGTTCTGTTACAGAATAATGACAGTCCCTGCACAGAAACCCACAGATGTTTCAGACTAAAGCACAAGTCCAGAGAAACAGGCAATCACAGCCAAAGATAAAAATCATTTCTATTTATATTGATATGTGAAACAGGAATTAACACAAATATATTTCCAATGAGAAAAGGACAGGTCAGAATGTGAACCTAAAATGGAAGATCAAAATCAGGACTACGGAGATAGATATATTGCTATATGGTTAAACTATACCTGTCCTGTTTGCTTCCAAAAGAAAGATTGAAGAAATTGTTGCAGTTTGTCTAGAAAAGAGAAAACTAGTGGGAGGCAAGGTAATGGTTCTTCTGTTCAGAATCTGCCAAGAAAAGTGTGATGAATTGTTCTTCAGAGTCACTGCAGATAGGAAAAGAAGGCATGGACTTAAATTACAGCAAAGAAGATTTAAATTAGACATCAGAAAAATGTTCTCCTGATGGAGAATAGTTAAGCAGCTGAGTAAATTGTTTGGGAAGCATGTAACATCTCCATTGCTGGAGGTTCTTTAAAACACAGTGAACAACTATCAGGCAGAACAGGCAGAAAATCTGCCATAGAAGGACAAAGGAATTGATTATTTCATGGTTCTTCATTCACCACTGTCTAACCCTGAGTTATTTCCCATGTGTTACTAAAGAAAGTCAACTTTTTGTTTCTTCTTAAACTTTCTGTAATGTACAAAACCAGGAGAGAAGTGTATTCTGGAAACCAGTAAGTGCGACTGCTCTTCACCAAAGAGTAGCTAGTGGCTTGATTGTTCTGCCATAGAACTATGGTTCTCCAAACTAAGGACCAGCAAAGACAATAAAGCAGCTAGTTAAAAGTAGTAAAATGATCTCGTAATCTGAAGATCTAATTTGAAAAAATATTCATAAGTTTTCAAGGCTGGCATATTTGAGGCAAAAATAGAATCATTCTCTTCAATGATTTATAACATTGCTTTAGAGAGACAGGGTAGAACATACACGGTGATGTAGTGAGTGAAAACATCAGTAATTGTTGACATGTTGCATTTTAAAGAGTAGCAGCACCATTTGCCCTCCTGAATTTTGTATCAGTACTTCCATGAGCACTTCTGATCAGCACAAATGTGACTTTGGTGAGCATGGGAAAGGCATGACCTCAGTTCTTTCCTTGACCTAGAAATGTCAGGGTTAATCTGATCTTCCACTTAATATCTAGGTTGCCTGCCCTCATTCCTGGGAGTACAGCTTTGAAGACAAACACTAAGCAACAGTGATCTAACCACTAAGCTTTCAATTCAAAACTCTCAGCTGCTGTCTTATCCTCTATTTGCCAAACTCATGAGTTTTTTATGAATGTAAGTCTTACTTTGATTTTTGCCTACTGCATTAAGCCCCTCAAATTAGGGGTTACTATTTCATGAGACTAAAATAGCCCCATAGGAGATAGGTCTGCAGTAGCACAGCACAGCCAAAATGGCAACCCTCTTCCACATGCTCAGTAAAAGAAACAGTTGCCTGGACACCTTACCATGAGATGATTATTGGCTATGGGGTGATAAAACTGGATGGTGCCTCATGCCACCTAAAGCAGCTGAAGTTCTGGGATTTTTCTCTTAAACTAATGGTCGTAGCTTCCACCTCAGTTGCTCTCCTGCCATTTGAACAGTAGTTTAGATATTATCCCAAGTGAGAACACGAGTGTTACTGACAGTAAATTGTCATGTGTACTGAAAGCAGTTGGAATTTTCTGAATATTCTAACTAGCAATTGAATTTCCTCACTACAGACACACAGACTCTGAGATTTCTGATTTTTTTTTCTTTTTTTTTTTCCCAAGGGTGTCAAGCTTTTTAGGAGTTAGGGCCATTCCTCCACTTTCCCTAAATTCACTTGCCCTACATGACCCCTACAGCAGTAGCCAGCACCTCCAGCTCAATAACTTCATAAATGCTGTCCCATACTCCCCCATAGCTCTCAGGCATCCACCTTCAGTCAGCAGTTCTCTACCTTTTAGTTGCACCTTCTCTCAGCTTTCCTTCTACCCCCCTTGTAATTCATCAGATATTATTCATTCCTTTCATTGCTGTGGTAGAGTTCAGCCAAGAGCAGAACTTTACTGTGCTGTGTGAACAGTGTAGGAGAGTTTCTGTTGCTGGAAAAGTTTATACTCGACAAGAGACAAAGAGTGGGGGAAACTCAGTATTTTTGTCATATTTCACTAAGGTTGAGTGGGAACATCAAACTATTGCCTTCTGTTCACACAAGAAATCTCTGGTATATTTAAAATACACCCGAGTCTCCGCCTAGAGTCTAAAATCACCTTCCATTTCATCAAGGTTTCATATTATGCAAATTACATACATTTAGAAGACACTCATGTTTTAGAAGTTCCATTTAATTCCCAACCTTTAACTTTAAACAGATTTATTTGTTGGGTGTTTTTTTTTCCCACTTCCCAAAATGATTTGTTTTGATTTCATGTTGTCAGAAAAATCCATGGTCACCTTTTCATAAAAATTGGCATGTGCTCTTAATTCGGCTGTATTCTTTCTACTTTGGCCACTAGAGGGTAGCACAAACAGACTCCTGGAGAGAAGGTCCAAGTACCCCCAGGAAGCCTCTGGGACGCAGATCACGCACAGCAGGGCCGCGGAGCTGCAGTGTGCAGATGCAAATAAAAGCCCGGAGGTCACTCCTTGCATCTGCTCAATTCAGGAGTGGTGCCACCACAGCAGTGAATGGAAGACATGGAAGATCACTGCCGTTAACCAAGCACAACTATAGCGTTTGAAGACTAAAGAAGGGTACACACAGGCACCTATATTAATGAGCTGCAGCACATGTCTGGTTGTGATTGAATGAACTGCATGTGTTTAACCCTTTCAAGCAGCACACATTTGGACCTGAATGAGAGTGCACTGATTACAGCATTTACGGGAACAGATTCTGGATAAATTCAAAGACGGTTGAATTCATCAGTGATATATTGAAGAAGAACTTATGAAGGAAGTAGGTGTAGCAACAGTGCGTCTCTGTAAATTCAGCTCTGTAATAGCCTGAATCCTCTTAATTGTTTAGAAATGTAATTGTCATTAATATGCCTTTGTCATATAAATCACATAACAGCCACTTGGCTTTGACTTGAGAAATTCACTGGATGAAAGGCTTACTAGCCTACCTAGCCCAGGCCAGGAGCACAACTTAAGATTGAAGAAATATAGGAGATAAGTGCTCTGTAGATGCTGCACACTTCTCATGCAGATGCTAAGAAGTAGGTCAGACCTGTTGTAATAATTTCCTAACTCCTAATGAAAATGAAAGGCAATAAACTGCAATATCCCAGCTAGGATTCTAGAATCCTAGTTACCTTGGTTGTCTGGAGAAAAAAAAAAAAAAAAAAAAAGAAAAGAAAAAAGTGGAGAAGCTGAGTCAAAAACAGCACACTGACCTCCAGGTAACACATAAACTGTAACCATTGTACAGAAGTACAGAAGACAGCAGCAAAATACTCAAGGAGTGATCCAGTACAGAACAGAATGCAACATCAGAGGAAGGCCTATTATAAAGCAATTTTCGTAAAGTCTCCACAGTAGACCAAGGAACTGGGGAAAAAAAAAAAAAAAAAAAAAAGAACGACAGACGGGAAAATTATATAACAGGTTGTAGATCATCAGTGATTTTTTTTTTCATCTCAGCAGCAATGAATCTGGTAGTAAAATCAGCAGAAAAGCAGTGTACAGGTCCACTGATGGCAGGAATAAAGAAGACCCAGGGGAAAGCCTAAATGGACAATAATTGCAGGTTATTATATACTGTGCTACAGTACAGTGGAAAGCTGGTCAGCTATTAGCAAGGTTGGAAGGAATAATCAAGAGGACAGGAAAGAATGTTTATAATCTTTCAAATACAGCAAGGCAGAGGCAAGGCTCTGGAACTGAGAGATGGGAAAAGAAGCCAATGATATGGAGAGGGTATGGCATTATACACCAGGGTCATATCTCCACTGGTAAAGAAGGAATTTGTTAGTGTTTCTAAATACAGTTTTTTAAAACACATTTGCATGCATAGCTGTAAGTTAACAGAGGTTCCTAGATTAGGGGCAGAGATGTTCTAGGCTGATGGAGAATTCCCCCCTCTGTGGAGGGGAATTCAGCCCACCTTAATTCTGAATCCCTGCTTGGAGCTTTGTGTCTCTCTCCATTGACTTTACAGGGAATGTAGAGCAACTAGCCTATTAATTGAAACTTCTTAAGTAAGATCTGCAACCATCTGAGATGAGGGGGATGCCCAGAGGCAAGATCAATGAGGGCCACAGATACACCCACAAGGAGACTAAGATGATGAACGATATGCTCAGGAAATGTTGATCAGGAGCACCTTGATGGCATATCCAAGAATGGTCTTGAATTTTCTACTTGGTATTTTTGCTGCCTCTTACAGAGCCCACTGCAAGATCACCCAGACTCCCACACAGTAAAACCTGCTCAGGAACAAAGCTATGTCGATGCACACACAAAGAAGCCACACATTTGGGAAGAGAGGTATACAGAACAATTTTTTTCAGGGCTGGGAGCACCTAGTGGCCAGAACCTGAGCAGCGTGCTGTACTCTCTGTGGCAACGTTGGGAAATGTCACTGCTCTAACACCCTACCACAGTGTAAATGTAACATAAGGTTACCCACTTCATCTTTCACCTGACCTTGTTCGTACAGAAACTCACAGCTGACATACAATTTAGGCGAAACTGGAAGCTGAAAGCAGAGGGGAAAGTGAACAGGAAAGATACTTTCAAGGCTTTGCACACTTTTCAAGGTGACCACTGTTTTATCTCAACAGGTGTCTTCAGCTGGGTATAACTATATCCCTTTTCAACATCTAAATGACCTTCAGTGGTATTGTCCTGAAGGCCATTTAGAAATTCAGTTGTTTCAATATAGGCATTCAGTGTCATGTAATGTGGGACATCCCACACAGTCATGGAAGTCACATTCCGTATCTATCTGCCTGAAGCATATCTTAGCTACTACAGAGCATCTGAGTGGTTGTTAGACAACTACATTCAAAAAACTGCAACCCATCCCTAGGTATGCAGTTA
Source organism: Anser anser (assembly GCF_964211835.1). Taxonomy (NCBI): domain Eukaryota; kingdom Metazoa; phylum Chordata; class Aves; order Anseriformes; family Anatidae; genus Anser; species Anser anser. Next base: position 80,529,715 of record NC_139723.1, on the reverse strand, counting down.
CCATGGCTTCAATGAAAAAGATAAACAGCTCCTTTAGGTGACTCACACCTCCAGCACGCTGAATTGCCTTCTGTCTGTCCTTCTGCCTTGACTTTATATATTCTTGAATACGTAAACTTCTTCTTGGTTTCCTCAGATAGGTGTCAGAGTTAGGTGGGATGAGTCTGGACTTAGTGTTTCCTAGTCCTTAATGTATTTATCCTACCAACGTTCTTGTGAAGGAAAGAGATGCTATAATTCTTCCTTGACATATGGGCAACAGAAACAGTCACACAGAGAGTTCGTACTTGAGGAGGAAATTGACTCTCCATCTCCTAGATCATAGCTGCTGAATTGTCTCCTCTTATGGTGTTAGAATCAGTTACCTTCACAGCAGCCAAAGGTCTAAAAGCAATATTGCTGTTAATTTGACTCTGCTGTGTTCATTTATTTTAATGCTGTAGCCTGTTTGTAACTTTTTTTCTTTTTTTTCTTTTATTTTTTTTATGTATCTTTGTCAAGTCCCTCGTTTTTCCTTGGCATATCTTTATTCAGTTATACCATTAGGAAAAAAAAAAAAAAAAGGAAAAAGAAAAGAAATCTGGAGATCAACTTTTCTGCTGATTATTTCAACTCCCACTGAACAGCAGATGACTGAGAAATCCTAAAGATGAGTCACAGGGTGGAACAGGAAGCATGGAGAGATTGTCTTAAATTAATAGAGGCACTGAAAATATATATATATAGTTACATTTTAAAATAAGTTTTTTTTTTTTCAGTAAAAGCAACAGAATATTTTACTGTGGAAGAGAAAAAAAAATCTTAGAAAATTTGTTTTTCATTTGATGAATTTGTGCCAAAATTGGAAAAAGAATTCAATCACAAAAATGTAATGCAGGAGAAATTTACATTATAAGGTATCACAGCTTAGCTTTATTATGGCATTGCCACTAATGCAACCTTATAAAAATGGTTGGATGAGAGATCTGCAAGGGAAACCCGGGTGACTCAGGAGATGGGAATGAGTCACTAAAAGACCTCTTTTCTTTTCCACTTCATGCCAGTTACCAAACAGGGCTCTGCTGAGGTCAGTGGAGGGTATTGTGGTCCTGCAGATGTGTGCCTTCAAACAAGACATCAAATTCAGTCCTGCCTATTGATAGCTATTGAAGATCCCATGGTTTGCCCTGCCCAAAGCCCAAACAGAATATTCACATTCACTCTCCATTTACTGTTGCTGCAGTATCAGTGAAGGAGAGATTTTCCCTTAACTTCCAGATCTAAAACATTTTCTTGTTGCTGCTTTTCTGGTTAACTCAGTCTGTTCTCAGTGATCTCTGGCCTCACAGGACCACAGTTTTGCATCTTATCCAAGAAAGGCATGTCTAACACTGCACTGACATCTAATGCACTTTTGGGCTTCTGATTCAGCACAGAGAAGTGCTGCAGAGGTTTTCCAAAGGGCCTGGCATGTAAAGAGCTGGTGTTTTGCATGCAAAAATCAAACATTTCAAGATGTTCCTATTAGATTATCAGAAGCAATAGTTTAATGAAAAATTTTGGTCTAGGCTCAGATGCACATAAGAGTGGTGAGGGTGGATGAGAAACATTATATTATTCATAGGAAATAGGGACATGGTGTGTAGTTTGCCAAAGTGCTCCTTGCCAGGAGGTTGTTTTTCATCAGTGAGTACCTGAAAGAGTTTGGGAGGGGCTGGATAGTGGGCAAGGATAGAAATACATTGCTGCCAGTCGTGGGAGGAGTGGAAGATTTTGTTGGATATGCAGTGTGATGCAATGGAGCAAAGTCTCAGAGACCTTACACCCAGGTGACTGCTTGTTGCAAAGCTTGGGTGAGATCATTTAGTCTGATAACTCTACATCTGAGTAGAATTATTGTCCTGAGCATTTTTGCATGGATGTTTTCCAGGTCTTCTTTCAGAAATGTCTGTCACATGCTTTGAGTTTGTTTCAGAATTGCCCACTCCAAAGAGAACAGGAGTGTCTTTCCTTTTGCCTGCTATTGGATTCAAAGGAGTTTTGCATGGGTGGAGGCTGGTAACATAAGCTGGTAACAAGACTAGATAACTAGATTAGGGCAAATAGGATATAGCTGATAATGACAGTAAGTGAGAAGGCTGTCAACTGGGCAGGGATAACAGGATTTATTGGGTAAATCAAATGTGAGTTGAAATGTTTTTTTGGGCACCCAAATGAGCTAAAACAATAGCACAAGAAACACCAAACTTCAGACAACCAGACTCCCAGGCCCAAGAGAAAAAAAGGGGTGACAGTAAACAGACTTAACAAAACAGAGAAAAAAAAAAAAAGGAAAACAAAAACAAAAATAGATCAACCTACACCTTAGCAGGGGAGCTGAAAGATGAGATAAATGATGAATGCTGAACAGGAAGGGAAGAAGTGAAGCAAATCCTTTTGCTTGGGTTTTAGGCTAGTCTGTGGGAAACAGGTAAACACCATATTGCTTAAACTAGAATCGGCCATGCTTCATTATCTGCATTTTTCCTTGACCACAGCAGTGCTGAAAGTAAGGGATGTGTACGAGAATGTTATTCATGTATTCATTTACCTGGAAACTCAACAAAAACAATCTTTCTTCTCTAGCTCTATACAAGTGATTCTTCCTTGACGGTTACCTGGATCCACTGGTTCTGGAGCAAGAACAGCTTACTTAAATCAGGGAGGAGATGGCAGGCTGCAACACCTATGTTTGTGTTCTTCTAGACTGATAAATAAAAAAAAAAAATCATTTTTTTAAGAGATTTTTTTATAGAGGTGAGTTTCGTTTATTTCTTTTCAGAGGTGTAATATTTTATGGTGGTACTGCTTTTGTAATGAGGATGACTTAAACATAGGAATAACGTGAGTTTGAGTAGAAAATAGATACATCTTTTTATCAATCCAACCATATTGCTTAGGAAAACAACAAAGCAGAAACCTAACAGTGGATGCTTTACCACCCAGTATATTTCCTCAAGGACATTTTTGACCTCACACATCTGACATTTTTCTTTGTTTGGCTGTTTTCTTGTTGTTGTTGTTTTTTGTAGTTTTTTTTTTTTATTGGTTTGATTGGTTAGTTTTATGTTGTTGTTGTTTTGTTTTTGTTTGTTTTTCCACTAGCTGCATCTACTGATCTTCATAATTTTCTTTGGTTCTAATGTTACATGGTAGACCAAATTATTGGAAACCAAAATGCACCATCACACTCAGAGGGAGATTTTTCATACTCTAAAGATGTATACAGGATCATGGTCTGGAGAAAATCAGTGACGTTCCATGGGCAAGCACTCAGCCTTGAAAAAGACAATAGTTTTCTACTGTGTTTCATTGAAAGACTCTGTGTGGGAGAGAGGCAAAGGGAAAATAATGTTATTTCCATTTTAGAGCTCATGAAACACAAAACAAAGTGGCCCATGGCCATGCCAGAGATCAGAACCAAGAACTGAGTGCAAATCATGAGACTCCAAGTGTGAGACAACAGGCTGCATTACCTTGTCCTTTTACTGAAACTCTTTCTCTGGCAACTTTCACCCGTACTAAATGCACAAGAAGAAGGATAATAAAGAGCCTAAGTGGAGGGAGATAATGAGGAGTTGTGAGGTTTTGTTCAGTTCTAACAATCTCACATGTTTATTAATAGAAGGTCGCCATGTATAAATATATAATTTTAGTTGGATATGGGCAGCATCTCTTTAATTATCTAAAGAAAGAGGGTACTTATTATGTAGATAGTACAGGAACATCATTCAGCAGGAAAGCAATAGAAATTTTCAAGCAAAGAAAGGCATGAACTGATTTTTTTCCCTGTCTCTTGCTTTTCGTAATGTGTCATTTCTACAGAGTCTGTGTACACACGTGTGTGTGTGTGTGTAAGTGTGTACATATTTTTACACATAAAAATATAATGTCTGCATGATGTCAAATCACATGTGTGCTTCCTCGGTAACTCTGAAGGCAGGCAGAAGCTGTAAATTCTGGAAAAAAAAAAAAAAAAGGAACGCAGAGTTGACCCGGCTCAGTGTGCAGTGACTGAGGGTAGAATAGAATTTGGTTTCACAAATTGAACTTCCTTTCATAGCCAATGTGTCCCAAAGTGCTTTACATACAGTACAATGAGAGTGATGCCAGGAGTGGAGGCAAACACAGCAGTCATTGTGGGCACAAAAATAGCTCGCGTGTAGCCTTCTATATTAGAATCTGTTTCAGCAGAAGAATGCTGGCCTTGGGAATGTTATTAACTCTATATTCATCTGTTTCCTGGTTGCCAAGGGATGCTGAACTGCCCCCTGGACAGCCTCTGAGAGAATGGTTTCAAGAAAGTGTCGTACCTTCCATCCTCTTTAAGAAAGCTTACTATTATCATGCCCAAGCCCTCATATACCACACTGCATTTCTGACTGTATGATTCTTTTCTTTCTTTTCCTCCATCTTGGACCTTGGCTGATTGAACATATACCGGTCTTCAGACTGTTCTTAAATCTGAAAACTGGATGAGGGCCAACCAGAACATCACATTCAGCCCTTTGCTTTCATTGTATCTACAAGCATTGAGCTGTATTGCAGAAGAGTGTTTTGCTGTTGCTAATGTTCCCAGGGACCTCAGTCCTTCACCATTGAAATTATCTCCCAGGAAATTATTGTGTCTAGGGAAACTCCTATGTGTTTTATGGTATTTACACACCACAGTGACATTTCTTCTGTGCACTAGTGGACTACTTACGAATTTAGGACTAAAGCTTTCCCACCTAGTACGAGAATTCACTTGAAACATCTCAGTTATAAGTCTAGTCATGTTACACACTGTGTTTGATGAACAGACAAAAGCATCTCCACCAGCTAATTTTGACTAGTCAGGAATGAGAATGTCCTCCAGAGATTCAGCTGGAGGTTCACCTCCTGTTTTCTAGGGTCTTGCATAAGGCAAAATCTAAATTCATCAATGTTAAAAACACAGAATAACTCTTCATTACCAAGTCCATTACACAGTACAATTGGAAACCAGAGGTCAGCATAGATACGTGATGTCCCTGTTGAGAGCAGTGTTAGACTCAGGAGTGAAACACAAAAAACAGTCCTTACTTCTAGCAGAAAGCAAATTTGGGGAATCATGGAAAATCTGCTTAGTGCTTTATGGTTCAGAGTAGACAAACATTTTTAAAGACTGTGTCCAAGATGTGTTAAAGACTTGTGCCAGCAAATACTTTTGTTGTTGTCGTTAAATCATCATTGCTTTTATCTGATTACAAAAACCTGAGGGATCTGAACAAAGCCCACAGTAGTTCCCATCCAGATTGCATGTTGTGCTTTTCTTTCCATGGAAACTGTGGCACTGGAGCCTTGATACAGTCCTGAATCTCATCCTTATATGAGCTCAGGGACATGGTGACACTGTTGGGCTCACAAGCTGTTCTGCACTCAGGTAAGTTTGGGAACTAATACTGCTCAACATGACCCCAACTGACATTTAAATCCATTGATAACAGAGTGTCTTCCAGGTTACACAAGCTTAAGTACCCAATCCTGCTAATGTTACCATAGAAATTAAAGCAGTCAAAAGCTGTCTGTGGCAGAAATGTCCCAGAATATTAAGATCAATATTAGGGAGCATGTTGAGATTGTTCAGCTGATGAATTGGTTCATCAGAAGGCATGTTGCCCTCCCTAGCTCACCTGACATTATTGACTTCTGATTTTCAAACCTTCAATATGCTCTATGGCAAGAATAGCAAAATCAATGAGATGTGATAACTGGGGATAATTTGGTATATAATCTGCTGCTGACCAGGTTGAGTGCTTTGTAAGAAAGGAAAGGAGACATGACAGCCTGAACAGTGCTTTAAAAGTATACACTTACATATTTGAAATGTCAGGGAGAGGTAGTAATACAGATTTCACTACATAGAAATACTTGGGGTGAAACTTAGTGTTTGGAAACAGAGTTGCATGCTGTGGGATATGGTGGCTTTGGATCCTGTGTGCTTAGACAGAGGTTTCCCCTCACACAGTTATAATTTTAATAATAAAAATAATAATAATAATAATAATAATATAGAGGAACAATAGCGTGGTTTCTTATTCAATTGTTTGGCATGAAAGAGCAGATTCTTATCCCATATAGACAAAGATATGTTATACCAGTCATTGGAGACCAAACTCATGTTTACTTGAAAGAGCTCTTCCCTTTGGATAAAAAAAAAGTGCTGAGGTTCTCTGAGCTGGGCTGTGCAACCTGATCTAGGTTTTCTGCAAAGCTCAGGAGGGGCAAAAATTTGGGAACTGATGGCATTCAGACAGCAGCACAAGCTCCCTTGGGAAACAAATTCCCTGCAGAACACAGGCATCAAAATTGTATCTACATCTTCAGCTAAGCACGAAGTCCCATGTGTCCTCAAACGCAGACCAATCTACTGTGTATAATGGAAGTTCATAAGCCACCAGCAAGGCTCTTGCCTTAATTTGATCTTGTGAAATGACTGGGGAGGACAACCAAGCTTCAGGACATTACAGCTTGGCTGAATCAAACATAGGTAGGACTAAGCTTGCTGGAGGCACACAGGCCAAATGGAGTTACATAAGTTCATCTGATATCAGCCATGTGAATAGTAATAAGATCCTAAAATGTCTGATATCATAACAACTGAACCCCAAAGATACAGAATTGTTTGGTATGTGCTGGGGTATAATCTCATTACTAATGTTTTTCAACCATGCAATTTCTTTAAGCTAGCTGGTTTCCCCATGGCCTGATCCTGGTTGTCCAAGGGAGGAGAAATCTCTCTCAGGTGCATTGCTCAGGAAGCCTCTCTCCCCACTGATTTCATAAGCAACAACAATAGCATTGCTGTCATTTGCAATGTATTTCTCTCTCTGAGGAAAGAATGGGGTAGTCTCACCTTCATGCCCCACTCTGGGGGCTCTTGGTTCTGCTCAAATCGCACTGCCAGCAGACACCATGCACTGCTTTGAGTAGTCAGTTAGACATTTCCTTCAGCTAAACTCAAGAAGAAAGATAAGTTTTCCCTTGGCACAGGTTGGGAAGAAGAGCAGTCCTTTTCTGTTCAAAATCAATTGCCCCTGGAAAGCAAGGTCTGATTCTGTCAGTCTGGGACTTAGCAGGGCTCGCTCGCCTAGGCCTCTTCTCAGTGCCTCTCTGGCTGTGCACCAGCAGATGCACAGTGTGAGCCAACACGTGCAACTAGAACTATGGGATAGGCACCCTCCCATTTTGCTTCTGACTCTGCATTGACCCCCCTTCGATACAAAGATTTCATTTCTCTTCTTTCATGGACTTGAGACAACTTGTTATTGAGGCATCAGTGGGTGATCTGGGCAGTCCAGCAGGTAGAAAACTAAAATCCATGCTTCATTGCTCCATGCTTTTATGCAAAAAGACTGACTTCAGACTGTATGTGAAACAAATACTGGCACATCCTAACCTTGAAGTATCAATGTTTTCATTCTACTCAACTATTAAAATGTTAATATATGTATGTAAATGCATATACAAATTCTGCTGCTCATCTTATGTACTTTTTTAGTGTAGATAAATTCACAAGGGTCATGACATCCTTAGACTCGTTGCATTATTTTCTGTCACAACACCTCCTATGACAGATGATAGCAGGAGAAGTTTTCCAGCCTCCATCAGGAGCCACTGCAGATGGAACTGGAACATTTTACCAGTCTTCTACTTGAATTTGCAGATAGTAGAATCATGGCAGGAGTCAGAGACCCTTTATTATTATGGACTCTGGAAGAGCCTACATCTTTTTTTTCTATTTCTCCCCACACTCAACCTCTTTTACTTTATACTTCTACCCCTCTGAGCCTTTGTATCTAGTTTCCTTATTTGCACGTCCAGAGCTTCCTCAGAAAGGCCTTAGTTTCCTTACCCACCCAGCCCTTTTCTGATAACTCCTGGATTTCTTGCCCTAGCCTATTTTCTCACCAAGACTCTTCTAGTTCTTCCACAAAGCTGTAGCTTTTTTGCTGTCTTCTGCCTTCTCTGAGTCAGTTTTCCCTTCGCCTCTGTATTCCCTCTCAATTTCACTCTCTCCCTCTTTTCCAGTCCATGTTTTGACCTTATCTAAACATTTTTCTCATATGCTGCCTCCTAGTGATCTGAACTCAGATCTACAAATTCCTTCACAGCTAGAGGCCTGGAGGGATGAACAGACATCGACAACACCTATCTTTCAGCATCCACTACAGAGGTAACTGGGGTTCCTAAATGAAATGGATACATGCAGAAACCCCAAAGGATGAAAAATTGTCTGTTCTAATTTCAGCACTGATTTAAGGCCCATCAAAACCCACCAGCTGAAAATACCGGAAAAGACCTCTTGACCCTCCTATTGCAGTCAACAGAGCAAATGGAGTCTGAATCTTCATATTATGCTGTCGCTTGTAGTACAGCTATTACTTGAAGAAGATCACAGGGAGGTACATGCAATGTGCAGTTTCCCTGAGATGCTAGAAGGGTGTCTGAGTTGAAAACAGCTCCCAGGTGGAAATGTCATTTTGAAGTGACCAAGACCCTATGCTTTCCTAGAGATTCCACATTAATGTGCTCACACAGCAGCCAGACAACCTTCTGTATTTGTTCCGTAAGCTTATTAATGTTGGGTTGGCTACATGGTTACCTAGAATCATGATTAGTCTCTCCTTTTGTTGCTGAAGCCCTTGGCAGTTTGTATATTCTTATTTTCTTTACTACCTACATCTGCATGTCCAGCCTTTAGAAGACAACCAGTGCTATAGGTGATTTATTATCCTGAACACAAACAGAAAAAAAAATCATAGAAATAGAATTTTAAAAAGCATAAGAAAATATCTAGCGTTTATTACATTCATAAATTCTAGGATGAATTTAGAAAATTGACTATTACGGAAACTGAGCATATTTGCAACAATAGTAGCAAATAATGCAGGTAGAGATATCATATATCAGACAGCAGAGGACTGATAGGTTGATATAGGTATACAGAGAGCAAGACAGTGAAATAGAGAGAGAGAGAGACAGACTGAGGTAATACAAAATAAGAAAAAAAAATCTTTAAGGATACTATGAAATTCTAACAGAAAAATTATGAGAAGCATTTCCGCACACTTGCTGTAGATTCCCCTCCTTCTCTGTCTACAGCATTCCCACGTGTGTGTGCATGCACACATCCAGGCACACACGCATACCCCACACATGCTGTCGAAGCTTGGTCATCCACCATACATCTGCATGATAATGAGGCTACTTGAAGTCAGCAGCCTTGATGCTGGACGCTGACTGACATTCCCTCTGGCTACTTTAAGAATAAAATAAGAGCAAGAATGGGTTTTGTAAAGCAAGTATTCATTCATGCAAACAAATCCAATATTGAGACTGTGCCTACAACACATCATCGTTCAATGTGAGGCACAGCATAGCTTCAGAAGTAAAACATGCCACGGGATATCAGGTCATTCTGAATCTGAGCATTGACTTTGTCACTGCTTCCCCTGAGGCTGTAAACCTCCACTTTGAAAGTGACCACTGACTTTGGATGCTAACGTCACACACCTAATCTGCACGCTTGCTTCTCATAAAGTTCAGCAAGTAGCTGGGTGCCCAAGTATAAATTAGCTGCTTAAAGTCCTTTTCAGAGATAGGACTGATTTTCAAGAATATGCACTGACTGTGACAAGAGCTGTGGGAGGACAGCACTCCCAAAAAGCTAGCTTGTAATCAGCCTTTAACCTAAATTAAGTTAGAGTCCCTGAATCCCAAACTGGAGAGGCTACCAAAAAAAAAAAAAAAAAAGAAAAAAAAAGGTGCAACTTTTTCTCTTTGCAGCTCTCTGCCTCATGCTGATCATCTGAATAATAAATATAATTGTGAACATACGTCCACACATGCACATATGCAGGCACACAAAAAAATGCACATAAGTCCTAATGAAAAGAAAATTATTCTGGTTGCAAAAACAGGACTTAAATTAATATTTAAGCCTCCAAAATGGAGGTTGCATGCACAACCTGGATTTGCCTTTGTTGTAGAGATGCATTCTGATTCAGCCTTTAATTACACAGTCTCTCACAGAGTAGATGGCATGTACAGTGCCATTTGTTGACTGCAGAGGACCAGGGGATTCTGCCTTCTGTTTCAAGCACACAGGAGAGTGGGCTTTGCAGGGCAGATATTCTTCTCCAGGCACAGCCCCTTGTTCTTCTCACTCGTCCCTATCTCAGATCCATCCCACCCTCATTCTGCATTCCTCCCCCTGGTTAAAGTCCTGTATCCACTTCCACTTTCTGGCTCCCTCTCAATATGTCTCTTTTTTCCTACCTTGACTTTCCACTGCCCTGTCCCTGAGTTTGCCATCCCCGCAAGTTCTCAGGTCCTCTAAGCTTTTACAGTTTATTTTCTAGTATTTTCTTACAATATATTCCTTCCTTTCTCCCTGTTATTCTACCACAGACAATTCCCCATTAGTTTTATCTCCCCTAATTTCTTTCCATTTTCCCAGTTTTTTTCCTACTGAGAAGCAGACTGCTACATCTCAGCACGACCTTTCCTCCCAAGCTCTGTAGCTAACTGGGTCAATGCAAATAAATAAACAAGGAAATCTTAAACACTGGGACCAAATGGCATGGCACCACATATCCATATGCCTTAGCTCTTTTTTACCCCAAAATATACTAGCCTTTTCTAAAGCATCTATTGGAAACACCCTGTTGGTCTGTGATGACCTCCAAACTGCCCCCAGAATGTGTATAGGATGCTGATATGGGACAAAGCTCATGCCAAAGACCATGTTAAGAGTAAGATAATCAATGTATTTCTTATCCCTATGCTCTGAACCTGCTTTCTTTGCTGGTAGAGACACTACCCCTATGTCTGAACCCCAGTCTGCTCCCATCTGTGTCCCTTCTCAACCCATTCCAGTGCACCCTGACCTTCTTTCTCATTCCTGCTTTCCTGAATCCCCTCTCAGCTGTCTCTTCTCACCTTCTGCTGTAGTCTCACTGTGGGATCTCCTGACAGTCCCTGAATGCACAAGGAAGACAGACTCCCTGCCTTTGTCTCAGGTACCCAGGCTCCATTTTTTTTCACGGTCTGTCCCTGGGCAGTGCTGTGATGCCAGGGATAGCTCTTGTCTCTGCCGGGGCATTCCCGGTGAGAACCGAGTCACTGGGGAGCCTGGTTTTGGAAATCTGCATCTCTAGTGAGCCTGTGAGAACTGCCATTTTCCCAAGGCTTTTAATTGGCCACTTTGGGGCAGATTTTCCCCGAGATAGCAAAAAGGCTTGAGAAAGAGCTTCACCTCCTGTCAGCTGTTAGTATCATGCTGTAAAGCATGGGGACAGGAAAGCTTTACAAAGCATCTCATTTGACTCAGTTCAAACCAGCCCATTCCTCCTCTGGGCTCTTCTCAGGGGCAGACAAATAGATCCAGCTGAAATTTTCCAGAAATAATTAAAGAATTGGAGCTGAATGCAGGCACCCAACTTAGAGAATTTCAGCTACAACACGTGCAGTTTATCAAAGCTGAACAGGATTTTATTATAGGAACTCTCAGGCAACCTTTATAATTGGCGGTGCTACTGGCTCCTATTAAACTGAATTAAACTCCCTTCCTCACAGGGGCGCTGTGAGCATTAATTTGTTAATGATTGCACAATGATTTGATGATGAAAAGGACCGTATTAATGTGAAGCATTATTGTCCTCACAATGCAAGCTTGCCTGCTTTCATTACTCATTATGTACAGGGACATACATATTAGGGAAAAGGGATGCGGAGATAATAAACTTGATATTCTTTTCAAAGGACTAAGACAACATGTTTACAGTGCTCACAGCATGGGTAATATGAATATTCTGGAGAGCTCTGTTTAAATAACAGGATCCATGGGGTGGAAAATAATGATGTGTATGTACGTGTCCACACAAAACCTGCGCCCAAACATACATGCGAACGCATGCATACATGCTCTCATCTATTTTTCTGTCCTCTATTAACCCCCTGTTTCTATGCAGCCTTCACTTTGCCACCTGAAACTCTCACCAGCGTTACTTTAATAACAAAAGGCCTCCATAAACAAAGCTCCCTTTTATTGCATTGATACCTTTTGTTGCCTACACTGACTCCAATCCTATACTAAGCTCCTTTGGATGCAAATAGTTTTTCATTTCTCTCCTCGATCAACCTTTTTCATTCTAACTAAAGTAGGAGGAAAAAAAAAAAACAAAAAGGGAAAAAATCCACACTGATTCACACATTAATTCAGGGACCAATGCTGCAAATGTTCACATGAGTAATCCTTCCTCAGATGAATAATCCCTCTGACCACGGCAGCGTGATTAACAACAATGCAGATTAAGAATGTCAGGATCGGGCCCACACCCCAATGCTTGGGTTCTCACCCTAAGTCTCACGGATGCTGGTCTCGCTCCTTCTGTTAGTTGTGCTCGAGGTCCCCATTGCAGCTCTCAATTATTTTATTCGATTACGCAGCTAATAGGCCCTGATTCTGTCAGTGCTCTCTGGAAAGCTTAACAAGGCTGAAGTAAACAATCCCATCTGAGTTAGAAGACTTTGCAGGATCGAGCCCTGTAATAGCGGCTGAGAGCTGTGTCTTCACACCATGATTACAACGTGTGTTTTTGCTATTAATGGTCTCATATTTTATTTGGAAAACCGCAATGAAGTAAGCCAGCAGAGAATCTGGGAGTATATGGGTTGATTTAGCTACCTGTGTTCAAAGAAGGATAAATTGTTATTTGAAACCAAAACTTACTCACGCTGTTTATTTATTTGGAGCAGAGGTGGCCTGCCATGTATCTGATATCAGTCGGCGAATGCTGGTTCTGTGTGCTCCGGGTCCAGGGTTTTGAAGTTGAGCAGAAGCATCCCCCTCTGGCAACCTTTCAGCCTGTTCCTGCCTTTCTTCTTTACCTGATCATTTCCTGGAGAATGAAGATATTCGGGACTGATGTATTGCTATTCCCCCATTCCCTGCACAAACACTGTTCATTAAAAACTTGCTGCTAGCAAGGGCCTGATCCAGCCCTCCTGGAAGTCATTGGAAAGCTGTCTATTGACGTCATGGGGACGAGGAGCATACTAATGTGTGCGAGTACCTTTACTAATGCGGGCAGTCCTGTTAACAACACCGAAGTTGTTCACAGGATTAACAGCAATCAATCAAGCCCTTTGAAAGGAACATTAAAAGCCAAAGCCCGGCGCTACAAGCCGGTTCTCACAAGAGGTATGCCCAGACCTTTGGTTGCTCCTGGGCATCCGGCTGCTCCTGCCAGTGGCCTGGTGATGTCGGTGCATTTTTCCAGAGGTGAGGATTTGGGGCAGCATGTCTTTGAGGAAGGAAGAATCACCAGCAACCTAGCCCCAAATAAATAGCTTTTGTGTTTCCAAAAAAAAGATGCTGACCAGAGTGAGGAGCAGGAGCAAAATGGGGTTGTAAATGGGCTTGGAAGGGTTATTTTTATTTTTATTCTTTTTCCTGCAAATAGACACATAGAAAAAAATAATCTAAGAATGAAAAAAAAAAAAAAAAAAAAAAGAAAAGGAAAGTGCTTTCTTTTGGTTCCAAGCAGATAAATGATTATTACTCTCTGGGAGAAGCCGGAGCCTGTTACAAAAGACCTTATTCTTACAAAATTCCCATGGACTCCCCTGCTTATGGATGGCTGAACTGGACCCACTGTGATTATACTGGGAACATTTCTCACTTGGGAACTGTTCGGCAAAGGCTGGTTTATAGATAACAATTTTACTCGTCCTTTGCCTGTATCTGCTTAAAATCCAGTACAGACCCTTGTACATGTGTAAAGGTGCTTATGGGGTACAGCTTATTTCCATCCCCAGCAGCAGCTGTGTTCATTGCAGATCCCTTGTAGCAATATTTGTGTCCATATTATTTCATCCTGCCACCCCTCACAGCTGTGCCTGTGCACCAGGGGGCTGTACTTGAACAGCATCCATTTCTAAATGACTGCTGATGGCTCTGTGGAAATGGGGCGTAGACCAGCTCAAAGTTTTGAAAAATATATGTTGGTAGAAAAGGGATACCATTGGTGAGCAACAAAATGACTTTTTTCCCCTAGTTGGCTATCATTTGGGAGAAGAGGTGCTTGCAGGCACAGTGGCCTGCTCACTGACAAGGTGTTAAGAGACCTGTCCCTGGGATGGATCCGTGCTGGGTGCTGTTTGACTTTGTACTGTGGTGGCTATTCCTTTTTTTTTTTTTTTTTTTTTTTAAAAAAAAAAAAAAAAAGGTTTAACAAGTCTTGTTGCAGTGCGCCCTCCTCGCTGTACCGCAAGTGCTGTTTAAAGGTGCAGAAAGAGTGGATATTGAGCTTTTTTAATGTCCTGGTGCAGGGTGGGGGGTGCAGGAAGGTTTTGTTTCCTGAGGGTTTTGCTGTTGTTGCCATTCTTTTATCCCAGTCCGAGGTGCAGGGCAGGATCTGAAAGCAGGTGAGTCGCGGGGCTGGGAATCTGGGAAAGGGGCTTTCTGAAGGCTTTGCCCTCCTGCAGCTCCCAGGCTGCCAGATCCCTGCACCTTCTCAACATCATGAGTAAATGCCTGGGAAAGGGATGCAGACCCCCCCCCCCCATTAGACCCCCAAAAGCAGCACCAGACAATGCACGGAGCTGCCTGTATCTGTCACCCCATTAGGGGCACAAGGAGCCCCAAAAGGCACCAAGAGCTGCGGGGGCGCTCCCAGGTGGGGGTCCCGCTGGACCAAGGAGGGGGGTCCGGTTCCACCCACCCCCCGCGGGACCCCGGGACACTCCTGCTTTGAGGAAGCAGCCTCGGGAGTTGCAGAGCTACCTGGATCGGGCTGGTGTTTTTTTTTATTATTATTATTATCTTTTATTTTGTGGCGGGGGGTGGGGGGGGAGGCAGTACGCTACCTTGCCGCTCTGTTGTTAAAACCCAAATAAAGTGAAAGCCGTCCCCGCCACAACGGTGCTGTGGTTCTTTTCCTTTTCATTTCTTTTCCTTTTCATTTCTTTATTATTACCACCGCCTTTATTTTTTAAACAACCAAAAAAAAAAAAAAAAAAAAAAAAAAAGCAACCCTACAAATAAATAAAATCCGGTCTACAAAACAGGCAGCAAAACTGCGAATTTAAACCTCTACCCTCCCTCCCCCTGCCGCTGCCCCTTCCGTTTACAGCCACACGTGTTACCGGCTCTCCCCGGGGGACAAGGGGGGGTCCCGCTCCCTGCCCAACCCCAGGGTCCGATGCCACCGCCGGCACCGCGGGGAGCAGCCGGCAGCGCCGGGAACAAAGGCTCGGAGCCCCCCCGGGGGCTAGGGGGGGACCGGGGGATTTGGGGGGACCGGGGGCGTCGGGGGGTTCAGGCCAGGTAACTCTGGGGCTGCTCCCAGCTTGGTCCCCGCACAGCTTGCACGGGAAGCCAGGAGAAGGAAAAAGGGAAAAAAAAAAAAAAGCAGGAAAATTGCACTGAGCACACGCAGTGCCTTGTTTGGTTGCTGTCCGGATTACTGTTATTATTATTTGGGGGACAAGGGGGAGTTGTGTCCTTAATCCGAGCCTCCCTGCCCTTCCCACCCCCAGATGCTATGAAAGGAGAGCTGATTTCATTTCCACCATACAGTACACTTTGTCTAGAGAGCATTGTTCGGACAAGCAACTCCCGATCCCTGATGACTACAAAATACGATTTATGTTTCCATCAGAGAGAGACAGAATATCCTGATGGCTTGAAAGACGGGCAAGAAAACCTTACCTAATCAATCCCTTTCCAATACACACAAACACACACACACACAGCTAGCACAGGAGATAACGCCCGCACTGACTGCACGTAAAATAAATATTGGCAGCACAAAAATTAACAATAGTCATCTCGATATTTTTTCTCTCCCTCCAAAGACCTACAATAATACAGTTTGCGCCTTTCCTAGCTTGATGTCATCATCGGCAGTATAATTAAGAAAAAATAAAAATAAAAAAGAGAGCTTAAAGAGCATGCATTTTTTTTAGACGCAACAAGAACAGATATAGTAAAGAGAGCTTGTAACATCACAACCACAACAACAACACCAACAGCAACCTCTGAGCCTGAGGATTCGTCCGTGTCTCAACTGTTTTTATTATCAATTGCAAAATCATAATACGAGTAAACAATAAATAAGAGGCATCATCATAATAGGAAGAAGTCAGAACACCTTGGGTTTGTGTTTTTTTTTCCCCCCTCTCAAATAAAAGGCAGATTTCCTGATGATCACTGAAATTATAACGACAGCGATTGATCGGAGGGCTTGCAAAGGAAAAGGAAGAAAAAAAAAATCATCATCATTGGTCCTAAAAACGCAACCGTTCCCCTTTGCTCACTTGGCACAATAGAAATTGACTGTCTCTCAAAGAGCCATGCGCCTAGTGCTATTTATAGCCAGGGGCTGTGTTGGAAGATACCATTGAGCTTCTCCCGGGCAGGCAGACAGGGGGTGCTCGGAG
Source organism: Anser anser (assembly GCF_964211835.1). Classification (NCBI taxonomy): domain Eukaryota; kingdom Metazoa; phylum Chordata; class Aves; order Anseriformes; family Anatidae; genus Anser; species Anser anser. The sequence goes on along the minus strand of NC_139723.1, from coordinate 80,513,227 downwards.
GGGAGGAGGGGGCTCGGGCCGAGCAGAGGCAGCAGCAGCCCCTCGCCCCCAGCCTCCCTTCCCCGCGCACACACACATCCGCACACTCACACCCCACCCCCTAGTCTGGCTGGGAATTTGAACTGATCCAGCCTGTTTAAACGGAAAGGACACAGATCTTCAATGTAAAAAAAAAATCAGATCAGACCCGGAGAGAGAGAGAGAGAGAGAGAGAGAGAGAGAGAGGGAGAGAGAGAGAGAGAGAGACGGGGAGGGAGGAGTGTGTGTGAGTGTGTGTGTGTGTGTGTGAAAGAGGGAGAGGGAGAGCGAGCGAGAGGGAGAGAGAGGGTGAGCGAGAGAGAGGGAGGGAGAGAGAAAAGAAGAGGGGGAAAAAAAGGAAAGAAGATTTTCTCTATGTATATAAAGATGGCCACGTTAGCAAACGGACAACCAGACAATACCAGCCTGAGTAGCAATCACAGCAACCCCAGCACCAACGGGCATATGAACGGATTAAACCATAGTCCCGGAAACCCATCCACCATCCCAATGAAGGACCACGATGCCATTAAGCTCTTTATTGGGCAGATCCCCCGTAACCTGGACGAGAAAGACCTCAAACCGCTCTTCGAGGAGTTCGGGAAGATCTATGAACTGACGGTGCTGAAGGACAGGTTCACTGGCATGCACAAAGGTGAGTTACCTCCTGAACTTTCCCGGGAGAGATTGGGAGAGGAAGGCAGGCTCCCGCTCCCTCTCTGGCTCTCTCTTTCTCTCTTTCCTTTCGATTTCATTTTATTTCATTTTCGGCTGGCCGGGGGCGGAGGCGGCAAGCTGGGGGGGCAGGGAAAGAAATAATAGACCCTCCTGAAAAGCGAAGAGAGAGAGGCAGAAAAGGGGGTCAGCTCCTTTTGGGTTATTTAGGACTATTTTTCCCTCTTTCCCCCTGTTTTGGGGAACGACATGCAGTCACTTGCGAAAGCCGGAGAGTCCAGGCAAGAGCAGGGGAGGGCGGCGGGTCTGGCAGCAGCTGTCCACACGCCGGTGGTGCTGAAAAAGATTAAGAGGATTTCTTTATTTATCTTTGGGAGCTCACATTTTCCACCCAGGAGTGTGTGTGTGTTCGTGTGTCTGTCCGTGTGTTTGTGTCGAGCCGGGGAGCCCCTATTTTACAACTGTTGTGAATCAGGCATCAGCGCCTTCACATCTTCTTTTCTTTTATTTCCTTTTATTTTCTTTTTTTCATTTTTTGCTGCTGTTAGGATTCTTATTTGTAGCCCGCTCCAAAACCAGAGGCAGAGGAGAGTGATTTGCTCGACGGGTATTGGGGTGCTGGAGGGGAGTATTCATTCTGGTTTTGTTCAGCGTGGGAACAGAGATATAAACAACAATAAAAAAGCCCATCTCAAGCAGGTTGGGAGTATGAAATCACAAAGTGTGAATGTGTTGGAGAGAGCGAGACGGGAGGGATGGGTCGCATCTCAGTTCCAGAAGGGAGAAGTCTCCGAGCAGGCATATTCCCAGCACTACTTCAATGTGCCCGAAGTCCACCCCAGGAACTTTTTGGGTTTTCTTTCAGGGCACTAGAGACGTGCTCCCCGTGTGATGCCTCGCTTGTTCCGTCTTTGCCCACTCCTTTCCTTTCCCTGCTTAGTCTCTCTGGAGGTGCATTTCAGATTAGAGGATGCTATGTTTTGGGGGTTGGGGAGGGTATGTGTAGTGGGGTGGGAGATGCTCAGATCCCCAGGTAGGAAAGTAGGACTTGCAGGGTGGAAGTTGGAGATAATGTGCATGGTAGCTCAGCTTAGTAGCAGGAGAGACCCAGGAATGAAACGAAGCCACTTTATTAATTCAGGTTCTGCATATATAATATGTGTATGTGCATTTATTTCATTAGGCATGGAATAGAAAGTAAAGAAAGAAAAAAGAAAGAAAGAAAGAAAGAAAGAAAGAAAGAAAGAAAGAAAGAAAGAAAGAAAGAAAGAAAGAAAAGAAAGAAAAAAGAAAAGAAAGAAAGAGAAAGAAAAAAAGATCTAATCACAAGTAAGCAGGGTGTGACTCCAGATCTAGTGCAGGAGAAAAAGGGTTGCGCAGGGGGACAGGGGGGGAGTGGAAGTTGCTTCTGTTACAGGAGAGGTTCAGTAGCAATGTCTACTCCAGCCTGGTTCACTCCTGGTAGGGAGAGTCACTGGGAACGGCATTAGTTGCTTCCCAGCTTTCCAGCTGCCTTGGTGAGTTGTAAATCTTAAACTTAACGGCATGTTTAGGAGGCATCTCTTCCCCCTTCCCACTCACTCCCCTCGTCTCCTTCACCTTCAGGAAATGCGAATGAAAATATACCCTGACAGTGCAAGTACTGGTATCGCACAGGCTAGAGAAAACATTCAGGGCTCGGGGACTGGGGGCTCAGTCCAAGTTATAGGATATTTCTTCCTTTCTTGCCGGTCGCTCCAAACACCCTTCTCATATTTAAAATGAACAGTGTATCCCTTACAAACATTGCTTTCCTTTCAAACTAGCTTCTTAGAAGCCACATCAAGGTCTGATGGGCATCATTTAAACATGACATCCACACTAGAATAATTGTTAATAATACTGATAAAAATAATGGTAAGAAGCACGGGGAAGGAAAGGTCCTGGGAGGTTTTGTCTAATAGATGAGGCAGAGTGAGAGTAGCCACCGAGCCCGTGTGTGTGCGCATGTGTTTGCAAAAATTATCTAAGGTTTCCATAAAATAAAAATAACAACAGTAAAAGCTCCACTGAAGAGAATTACTCAACACAGTACAGAGGAAATGTCTGAGTTAATGTCTAGGTAAAGGATTTTTTTGGGGGGTGGAGGGGTATTTTGATTTGTTGACAAGATTTTACTCTTTTGCTTTGTTCTACCGTAAACCTGTAATTAATCAATCTGTGCACTAACTTTAATTTCTATTTCATAGATGGAAATCCTTTCTCTTGCAGTTTGGTTTTGCTTTTACTGTATGCCTGTATTCATAGAGAGAAACTCAGGAAGGGGGGGGAGGGAGAGATAGAGAGAGAGGGGAATCATTTATCTTGCTTGGATGTGTTTAACACATATTCCTGAATTAAGCAAGATACTAACTTCATTTCCCTTCATTTCATTTCTGGTTTAAAGCTGCAACATAGGAAAAAAGCCAGGTGGGAAATCTTGTCACCTCGTCAAACCAAATTGCATGAGTTCATCTTGAAAGAAACAGTCATTTTTAATCTCGTAGAAGTTCTGGACTTTGGAAGGAAAAATGATCACGATGATTGTTGTATCACAGCCTAGGGTTTGAGTGAAGATTCAATAGACACCGAGTTGCCAGCGTTTCAGAGACTGGTTTTATTTAGTACATCCGAGAAGAGTTTGAACTCCTTTCTAGCGATGCTGCTGATTTATTAGCTAATCCTGATAAAAATGTGCCTCTGGCTACCTGGAAAAAAATTACTTTCTTGCCAGCAGTGATTAATTGCTATTAAGTCAAAAAGCATGATGGGGCTTTGAAGGATGAGGATTGTGTTTGGCTTTTTTATTTTATTTCATTTCATTTCATTTTTAATCTATTTTCTCTCTCTTTTTTCTTCTCTAAATTCAGCCATGTGAAGCATAGTATTCACTCAGATCTCCTTATTTTTGCTTTGCTTGGAGGCATAGGTGAAGAATTGCATAAAGGTAGTCCAACTTGGCTCTCAGGGGTAGGATGGCAATATGAAACCCCAAGATGCTTTCCATAAGTGATGCATAATGCTTATACATTAATTGATCCATCACTCTCAGTTGATTTTATTCCTAATCTAGGGGATGAAGCTGTGGCAGTGGTATACCCTGAAGGGTTAATAGTGGGCTGTAGTTTATTTAAGTGTACGGAGAGCAAATGTTGGGTGTGGAGAGGGAGAAGGTGGGTTTGTGCTGGGGGGAGGGAAGAGGGAAGAATTAGCTTAGAGTAAAAACATAGCAACCAGAGTCATTTCAGGTGTAAATCCATTGAAATGAGAGCATAGGATGTGTATGATTCAAAATATTATGAAGAGATCCTACTGTGGTGCTTCTGTATATCAGAAGAAAATTGAAAATTAAGAACCTGAAGATAAAGTACACGACTGTCCCTTCTTGCCAAAGATACAAAATAAAATAATAAAAAAAAATAATAAAGAAACTATCAAAAGGGAGAGTGAAGTCCTAGGTTCTTTCACCAGCAGCCCTGGCTGATGCCAGGACAGATACCCGGGAAGAGGCAGGGGAGTACGACTGTCTTGCAGGCATGCGAAGAGAGAAAAAGGTACGGGGGAAGCAGCATGTGAGGGAAGGCGGGAAAGAATTGCCAGATCTCTGAGAAAACAAGATTTTGTGGCACGAGCATCGCTGCTACAGATTCCCCCCTTCCTTGCTTCTCTCCACACGGGGCAGGAATGCACTCCTGCTGTGGCACTTTGCTCTAGGGTTGGGAAGAGGCTGTGTGCTGAGATCCGCGGGTAAAGATCTATCAGGGCAGAGCTGACCCACCCACGCGCTCACACACACACGCACATGCACGGAGTTAACTAATCACACTTGAACAATTTAGCAAGCCATTCATTCATAACTTCCCCCCTTCTTATCTAGCAGCGGAGTATGCTTAAAGGCTGAGTTACTGGGAGACATAAAGGTTAGTGCTCTCAGGACAGCCATATTATAATGCATTATCTTTGAAGTCATTTAAGGCCAATTTAAGTGGTATTTAGTATAATATTTATGAATTAATGTAATCTAAATATAGGACTGTCCCCATAGGTTTAAACAGCCTTTTCTACCGAAGCATGCTTGTACCTAAGGTCTGGAATGTGTTTTAATTTAAAACACACAGGTCTCCATAATATTCTATTTAGGAAGTCAGAAGAAATCAGCATTCCACACTTAAATGAGATTTACTGAAACACATGCGGGTGAGTGCACTTAAAGAGTGGAGACAGTGTGTAGTGAGAAAGCAAGTCTTTCATGGATGTGAGAGCTACAACCTTCTTTCAACCCTTATTTAGAGAGAGGGAAGCACAAAACTCCCAAAACCTCCTCAAAATCCATTATTGCGGTCCTGCTAGGACGGTGCACCTATCTGACCCGAACCTCACTCATCAAGCATTCAATGCAGCTACAAAAATGCGGTAGAAAAAGAACAGTTTAGTTCTTTTGCTGCTTTACCTTCTCAAAAGTATAAATAATTTTGGAATTTAAGACACCTACGGGGTAGGTAAACAAGGCTTCCATTCATTATATTGTTATGCTTGATTACAAAGATAGATGATAGAAAGATTAAAACCTCGTTAAGTCTAAGGATGTTTATGGGGATTTTGGATATCTCAGAAATTCAGAGGTGCAATGAAAATGTGCATTCAATTAAGATGATATATTGTACGTGTGTATAAATGTATAGATTTGTGTGTGTATACACACACAGAAAAAAGAGTGATGTATACACATTCACGCATATAGCCTTTGGGAAATGGAAATTTAGTTGAAAAGAAGCACAATGCAATACAGGTGCTGAATAAACTCCTCCATAATTGAAACATAAGGCTTGCCTGGCTGAAAGCAACACATACAGCATTTAGTATGGTAGTAAACCAAACAAGTTTTAGGGAGGTAAATGCACAAATAAACTGGAATAAAACAGAGGAGGCTTTGTGCCTTAGGTTTAAAGAACAACCCCTTAAAACAATCAAAATGCAATTGGATAGCTTGATGGAAGAGAGAAAAAAAGCTACCCCTTGTACATTATAATCTCCCGTACAGATGAGCGTGTATGTATATTTGATAATGTCAAACAGATAGCCCAGATTGCTTCATAAATTAGAAGGCTATGTGTTAACTCTTTTTTCAGGGGTCTGGACATGGATTCTGGTTTCTAAAAGCAGCTGCAGCCAGTTATGATGCTGTTGTTACGGTTGTGTCAGCATTTCCAGTACAAACTCCAATTTTCTGGGATCTCTCGCTTGGCTGTTAAGTTTTGCACTGAAAGCTGTTCTTTAGCTAGCCCAACCAACATATCAACTAATCGTCCTTACAAGAATGTATTTGCTTTGAAGTTACAAAATGTGGAGGAAAGAAAGAAATTAAAGTTCATGGTTCTGGGGCTTTTGTTTCTTCTCTTACCTTTCTCCAGGTTAGACTTATACTTCCAACACATTTATAGATTAAGATTACTTCTGTCCCTAAATATCTACATAGACAGGTGCCTTTGGGCATTTTAGAGGAAAAAAAAAAAAAAAAAGAAAGTACTTATTTTTTTTCTTCTGAAAAAAAAATAAATAATAATAGTGACAACTACCAAATCTCATAGTATTTACTTAGCCGAAAGAGTCTTAATTAAATGGTGAATCAGGAATTTACTAATTTCTTAAGTATTAAAACAGAAAAGGGAGATGGTGCGCTTTTGATTTATTTTATTTTATTATTTTTTTTCCTGTGTTCATCTAGAAGAGATCAGGAATGTCAGCACTAAAGTAGGGGGAAAAATTGAGGATCCTTGTCACCTTGCATGAAAAGCGTGGTTCATCTGGTCCTCTATCCTGCTTCTGCCAGTGGCCAGTGCCACAGACAGGGCTTTCTTTAGCAGAGGATTCAAATTGCATCGTTTAACAAAAGACAGGCAGCTGATGGAATAGTTTTTTGAAGGAAGTTGTCAGAGACTCTCTGGAAATTTTGCCTGAGTAAAGAGTGAGTGAGATTGCAGAAAGTGTCTTGTGCTTAATAGGAAAGTGGTTTGAACCCGTCAAGGAGGGCGTGCATAGGACTTCCAATGCTCAGAGTGAAGAGCGAGGGGCAGAAGGGGCTGGATGGCCGAGGAGGGCTTCTCCTAGCCTTCAGAGCTGGAAAAACGCAGCCACATTTTTCAGGAAGACATCAGGGTGTTTTTTATCATGCATACCCTGTGCGCATGCATACCAGCCGCACTGACCTGACAGACCAGAACGACACTAAAGGAGCTGTTACCGTCCCTCCCGTCAATCAAGTGTGAACCCAGGCGGGTTTATGCGACAGGCGGTAATGGCTCCAAGGGAGAAAAAGTGGGGGAGATGATCGAGGCTGGTGGGACAGGTACCTGCATTTAAAACAGCGCAAAAAGCCTCTGACGCCCAAAGACTTGTGTCAGTGTTGGCTATAGCCTCACAATAAAACGCCGTGACAGCAGGAGGCTGCGGAGCTCAATATGACCCCTCCACCATGCGCCATCAGGTTTGTGCCCTGTAAGAGTTCACACCAAGCAGGTGAGGTGTTAAGTGAGCTAAGCCGAATCCTGGCCTTAACAACGAGGCTGGTGTTTTATTAATCCCAGCGTCTTCTTTCAGTAGGGAGCGGAGGCCCCTTATCTGCTGGCTGGGCAGAAGTCCATAAGAGCTTTGCCATCACATCAGTTGGTTCACATTTGCAAACCGAATGTTTCCCCTTCCTGTTAAAATTCAGGATTGTGGATTTACATAGCAAACCACACTTGCAGCTAATGTGACCAGCTTCTGTGCTTGCTGGCTTGTCCCTGAAGTTAGCTGTCCTTCAGCAAGTGAAACTAAAACTTAAACGAAGCTGAGGAACTGACAGAAGTCCGACCCCTGCCACATTTCTCACTCACTTAACTGCTCCACCGATGCCCGTATGACTGTTGCCAGGGCTTGTCATGGCAGGCTGACCCTTATGTATTAAAATCTGCAGCGAAAAGAGGGAAAAATAATAACCATGGCGAGGGAAAGCTATAGCTTTTCCTCCACTGCCGCTTCCGTGACTGATTAAATATAATAATATTTATTATAGGGACCTCTCTCCCTCCGTAACTCCTGGAGATGCATCGTCGCATTTTGGGGATCGCGGGATCTCCTGCATCACTCTCTCTGTGCTGCATCGCTTGGGGTGGGCTGAAGTCAGGATGTCACCGCAGATGTTGCATTTGTTTGCTTTTGTCACTGTGAGCCACGGCCCGAATGCACACATAGGTGAATGCAGCTTTTAATGTGCATTCATTATATCCACCTGACATCCCCTCAAAGGAAGAGAGGGCTTATTATTGTCGCTCCTTAAAATAAAGATGGATGAGAGCTCTAAACCTCTCAAATAAAGTGCCTGACCATACGTAGTGGCTAAAAATAAATCATATATGGCCATCTATTCCATGTAAATGAATGGCAGGACATATAGATATAGACATTGTGTTAAGTTTGTCAAGCAGAAGCTGCCAAAAATATTGATCAAGGCAAGGGGGAGAAATTGATAATGAACTGGACTCCAAGAAGACTTTAATTGACAGTGACTTCTGTGAACCAGCTTTGGACAGTATATATAAACTGACCACGATGTAACTTTATTGCAATGCACTCTCCTTTAATTAATTGTCACCTTTGTTAAGACTGGCTACAGATCAAAGGTTTAAAGAGACTTAACAGGTTCTTAGTAACAAACCCTTCAGATGCATTAGAAATATCCGACAGCTCAGCCAATGAGGCATGCAGATTTCGATCTACCTCACCCTTATCTGTTTATTTCTCTCTCCTTTGTTGAACACAGACAGTCATTGCTTAACATTAGCTATTTCATAGATGGCTTTGTTGGTGATGTTGATGCCTCCAGGGATGCGTATTTGCCAGCGAGAGGTGCCTTCGCTCCTAGGTCTGTCAAAGTATTTTGCCACTGGAAACTTGCTTATGGTCTGAGAGACCAAGGTGCAGTACAGGCAGAGTTTGTAACACAGGTTATTCTTTCCTCTTTTCCCTTATAGAGATCTGTAATTTCCTGATTTAATTCTGGAAAATATATTGAGCCATAGTTTGCATGAAAGTGGCCGCTGAGAATGAACTTTTACATGAAAGTTGCATATGCAGACAGATATGAATGTATCTGCCACGTTTGTGTATCACACGTGCATGCAACCAACGTGCATATTAATGAAAACATGCATTTGGTATAGACATACATACATTCAGGATGACATATGTCTCTAAATAATTTCTTTCTAAAAGACAGTAGAGAGATTGTGTTGTTACATGAAAGTGGCAGGTGACTTTACAGGTTATTCCTGGAATTATATACAGAGTTTAATATGATACGTAGCTGTTTGTTCATTATACTAATTTAATGACACAGTCACACTTAATTAATCCATGTCTGGTTTATTTGTACATTGTGTCTGAGTCTCTAAAATATTTTAGAGGCAACCCGGCTGACTTGCCAGTGCACTGGGGCAGATAACTCTGGACATGAAGCTTCTTCAAACAGAATAAAAATGGAGCTTTGCAGACAGGGTTGGTCTGATGAGATCTGACTGCATATTTGGCCTGTTTCTAATTCAAATGCCTGTGTACATAATACACAGAGACTGTGTATGCACGTGTGTATCGAAAGGGCAGACTTACATTTGCGCATAGTTCCTCTCCTTTTCAGTCCCTAAGGATAGATTCGCATCACATAGTATGCATCACTCACTGCAAACGCACACAAATATCTTTGTCGGATTCGGTAGCTTCTTGCAGGTAGATGTATAAAGCAGCATCAGCCTAATAATATCCCTATAAAACAGTGCTTCCGTCCTAGGATCCAGAGGGATGAAGGTTGTCAGAAGATCAAAAGATATATCACAGTGTGCTTGTAGAAATCCCCTGATTATGTTTCCTCTCTATAATGCTCTAATTCACTATTTGATCAATTGTAAAAAGGCCAATGCTTTAGTAGGAAAAAATAAAAAAAATTAAAAAAAATATTAGGTTACTAGATGCTTCAGTGTGAGTGAAAATCACACCTAAAATTATATGTAGCAATACAGTAATGAGCTTATCAATACTTCTTTAAGGAATCTGACAGCCCTATAGGAGAGATTCAGTTCTGCGAGCAAAGGTCACAATACAGATATTGCTTATTAAGACTATCGATAGCCTGGTTGACCAATCTAACCAGAGACTGTATAATGTACCTGCTGTTAACAGGCAGGGAGGAGAACTATGAAGAATTTACAGAATTGCCCACATGTAATATTAATAATATTGATTGATTCTAATAATATAATAAGGTAAAGATGCACTTCTTTGAAATGGTGCATGAAAGAGAGAGAGAGAGGCGGATACCTTTGCTGAGTAGCTTGAACTGGCTAGCAACTCTTTGAAAGCTAACCCAGAGAAAACTGTTTTCTTGCCCCTTCCAGGCAGGGCTCCGTTTCTTGCGCCATGTCTCACCAGAACCACGCAGAGTCAGGACACCTCCTCCTCCAGGATCGGGTCTGTGCCTGGCAGCTGCAGAGAAGTCAGAGGCCTGGAGAAACTCCAGGATTGAGCAGGACTGATCCCAGTGAGCTCTTTTTTCAATGCAGCAGTGCAGTGAAAGTACCCTATTTGTTTTATTTTTCACACTTCTTTTAGCATTTAAAAAATTGGGGAAAAAAAGAGGATAGAAGTAACAGATATTCCATGATATGCACAGTCTATAACTGATGGGAAAGGACTTTGCAGAGCAGATGGCGACCTGCTCCGAAGCCCTGTTGACGTCTCCAGGAAAACCCCACCTCGCCTGCAGCAGGGTTTGCATTGGACCCTAAGTTACGGGCAGCTCTGCGAGGTGCCGCTTGTTGGGCAGGAGCTTCCAATAACATTCAATGTGACTGCCGAGATGTTTTTCCTCCCGTAAATCTAGAAATACAGACCAGCTTGCTTCCGAATTTCCTAACTGCTCCCTCTTCAGCTATAGGCTGCCTTGTCTAGGTATGCCAGTTCAGTCCCACCGTGCCATTCAGCTTCAAGTGTCTCGTTCCAGTTGCCGTGCGGTAGTTTCGAGATGGTTTGCATTTCATTATTTCTTCTCTCAGTTTACAGAGTGAGTGTTTTTCTTTTGTGAGCATTTAATTGCTTTTAAAAGTGATTTATTTGATCTTATTCAATCCTCAATAATACAAGGATGAGAATGCAATTTTTCACCCTCCTTTATAAAGATATACTGTTATTCAGTTATGCTGTTCTGCGGGTTTTATTCTGTTTTGTGTGTTCTGAGGGAGAGTGGTCATTTTTTTGCTTTGTTTTCCTTTTTTTTTCTCTTTTTTTTTTTGACTATGGATTTTTTATTTTTCTTTTAAGAAAGAGAAATCTCATTCAAGATACTGGCAATAAAAGAGAAAAGTAGGAGTGGAAATGAGGAATGGGCAAGGCAACCAACAAAATTCCTCTGGCAAAGTCTTTAAAAGCATACCATTGCTGCATGTTTATTTGCAAGAGTCTGGAGTACCCAGAAGATTTTGGTACCAAAGAAAAAAGTATCTTACAAATGATTTAACTCCAAAATTAGTCACTGACAGGAAAGGAAAACAAACAAACAAACAAACAAACAAAAGTCAACCAACAGAAACTGTAGGAGGAAATGCACATAAAGATCTCACAGGAGATGACGGTGACATAGTGGTGCTAGGTTTTACATTTTGCTCTCAGCACAGTAAAAGTTAACACCAAATTAAACAAACGAGCGAGAAAAGCAAGCTTGCTGTTCCTTCTGTATTTCTATTAGTGGCTACCACGTCTCAGAGCTGCCCCCTTGAAACTGGTGCCTGGGTCTGCAGTTTCAAAGGAAGAACAATACATAGTGGGTGAGGGCGACAGACACGGACCGGGCCGACTAGGTTCTAATCAGGGACCAAGATAATTACTCACCGGCACTCTCTGATAGAGTCATTTAAGCTTGGTGCCTTCAGGCCTGACCTGAAACCTGTTGAATCAATGGGAAGATTCCCATCGGCTCCCATTGGCTATTCATCTGTCATTTCCTCATCTGCAATATTAGGCCGGTTGGATTTTCTCAGGAGGGAGGAGTTAATGGCAGAAATTTGACATTTATTTTCAGGAAAGATTTTGGTGCGTCTCTGATGACAGGTGTGTTGCATCAGAGCCTCTTTCAGCACAGAGCAGGAAAACGTACTTGCAAAAAACATGCGGTGGGGAGGTGGAAATTAGCTTTGCTCATTTTACTTGAAAATACATACTTACCCCTGCTTTGCCAAGAAAGGGTCAAAGGCAATTTTGCCAGTTTTCTTTGTGTGAGTAGGATACAGCCTTTGTAATTTCTCTGTCTACAGGAATATCATCATTCACTGATTCAGGATCCTTGATTTTTTATTTTATTTTTTTTTCCTTTTAGTGAATCACATAAATATTCTTCATTGTTATGGCAACTGAGGGAGCTGCAAGGCTCAAGGATCTGACGAAGGGCTGCATCCCACCTTTCTTCTCCAAGGGCCTGATCCAAACCATTGTATTGTTCACAATACAATTTGGATCAAGCCGAAGGGATCTGCCTTCCTTGGGTCAGTAAAAAAAAAAGCAGGTTCCTTCCAGACAAGTGTACTCCTGCCCTCGGTATGGGCAGAAGGAATTGGCAGTTGTCGTCCGTTTGCCGAGGACCAACCCAACACTCTGCGAAGTCAATAGTTAGACTGTGACCCAGCCTCTCGAACAACAGACAGACACCGCGTGAATCCTTAAGCAGGGGATGTGAGCATCCCCGGCTTTGGCAAAGGAAGGTAGTCCAGAAGGGGGTTTTCACTGCTGCTACTCAAGGAGCAGCTTATTGTGGGGGATAAACAAGATTCCAGTGACCTCGAGCACCCAGTCACAACAAAATTCATTTAGAAACCTTTTCATTTAAAAGGGGGTTTTCAGATTATCTCCCACAGCAATGATCTGGCCACTGACAAGCAAATAAATCAGCCTCCTTTTTTTTTTTTTTTTTTTTAATTTCAGTTGTAGTTTTAGCTAGTTCATCAATAGCAACGTATGTGGTATTTTGTGTTTCCATCCCATCTGTGCTTACGTTTTTTTATGAAATAATGGAAAAGCTGGAGTGCGTGTGTGTGTATGTGTGTGTACAGTCGATTATCTACCCCCAAGTCTATTTGAAATCATCACGGTGCACTCAAGTCAATGATATTCTGTCAAAGGTGGAGAGGAAGCGTGTGTGCAGGGTGAGTGTGAGAATGTGATGCTGTTTGATTGCCTGAAATCCAACGAAGTCTCAGTATCAAAGGCCCGGGGGCAGCAGGGAAAGTATTTGTTTGTTTAATTATTTATATATTTACTCAGCTTTACTGACAGTGTTTCCAGATGGGGAAGGAAAAAAAAAATTGAAGAAGGGATGTTGGGTTCTTGTTTGGAGGGGAACGTGTGTTGTATTAGCCTCAATCTGTTCTCCCATATAATGGCTGCTTTGTGCTGTTAAATGATCATTTGTTACTGACCGGCTCATTGAAAAAGGCCAGAGAGGTGCTGGTAGAATTAGATTTTACGAGTTTATTCATAAAAGGGGTTGCACAATAGGTGTGTCATTCCCTTTTCCTCTCCCTTACATCGATCCAGGGATAGGACTCCTGGCAGCAGCTTCCTGACGCACAAATAGCAGAGCTGCCAGCCAGCCCAGTGACCCCGCTCTGTGCCCCCAGGCAGGCAGAAGCCATTGGTGGGAATGCCAGTAGAGCCACTCGCTCCCCAGGTGCTCTTCTCTACCCCTGTCCCACACATTTCCTGTGCCTGGACTCTTTTTGACTGGGTTTGGACCCAGGACCTGTTCCTCATCCTCCCTTGCCCAGCTTCCTCCCTAGGCAAAGGTTGCATGTCCAGGCATTTGTGTGCGGACCATGGACACAGCATTGTCCCCCGGGTCAGGTCCTTCCCCAGGCACGACTCTCCGTATGCCTGCTTCCTTTAAAGTCCTTCTCAGCTTACCTGTGCTTCTTTGCTGTTCATTTCCCACAGCCAGCCTCTGCCAGCGCAGCCCCGTTTACCTGCATCTCGACTGCACTGGTCACACTCCTGTTCCCCTCGTTCAGCTCTGCACAATCTACATCTCTCCTCTCTCCTCTCTCCTCTCCTCTCCTCTCCTCTCCTCTCCTCTCCTCTCCTCTCCTCTCCTCTCCTCTCCTCTCCTCTCCTCTCCTCTCCTCTCCTCTCCTCTCCTCTCCTCTCCTCTCCTCTCCTCTCCTCTCCTCTCCTCTCCTCTCCTCTCCTCTCCTCGAGTCTCCTCTCCTCTCCTCGAGTCTCCTCTCCTCGAGTCTCCTCTCCTCGAGTCTCCTCGAGTCTCCTCTCCTCGAGTCTCCTCGAGTCTCCTCTCCTCGAGTCTCCTCTCCTCTCCCTCTCCTCTCCCTCTCCTCTCCCTCTCCTCTCTCGTCACTTTTCCCAAAATAGGGCTGGGGAAAAGGCAGCTATACTTACCCCACCAACATTAAAAAAAACATGAATAGTATCCAAAAGACACACAAAGTATACACACGTGCAGATAAACAAATATATATCTCAGTATGTAAACAACTGAAAAAGCAGAGAGACAAGTTTTCTTTCTTTTAAGGTTCAATTTTTTCTTTCTTTTAAGGTGTTGTCTTTCAGAAAAAAAAAAAAAAAAGGAAAAAAGAAAAAAAAAGCAGTAATTCTATAATTTCAGTAAAGCAATTGCACCCTTTTTTAAAAACAAAGCAAAAAAAAAATATTCTTGTTTCATTATATCGGCAGCAGATTTCTCACACCTGAACAAAAATCCGTCATACATTTTCCTTTGAATTCTTTAAATCATGAGCTTATTCTTAACTGTTCTTGGCAGCCCCTTCTGGGACTACAGTTCAGCTTCTTGCAGAAATATTTTTCCCTGCTGTTTTGACACACAGCTACCCATCAGCTCCAGGACCCTTCTCTAGCAGCCCGGCACTAAAGCAGGAAGGTAAAATAAGGCTTTGGTGTAACACTGCACCAGTCTGCTTCATTCAGAGGTAGGTAGGAGGGGATTAGGACCCTATTTCTAGCCCAGACCTCTTACTAACCTTCCTTCTCCTGCAAGATCCTGTTCCTAGACCTTGCTCTTCCTCAGTTTGCCGTGTGTAAAGAAGAATTTATGATATCCGGCTTTGCAAAGAGCTTTCTGTGTATTTAAGGTATAAGTCGTGCTGTAGCTTTAGTGGTGATGGTCTAAGGTTATAAATGAGACAACATTTGTAAGGGGAGGTAATATCTTTTATTAGTCCAGCTGATATAGCTGGAAAAAAACAGACAGACTTCCTTGTGTGCTTGAAAGCTCGTCTATTTTATTCCAACTATATCAGTTGGTCCAATAAAAGATACTACCTCTCCTGGCAAGCCTTGTCTCATTTGAGGTGTAAAGCATGTACGCTGATTAGTTAGTCCTGTTCTGTGTTGGTGTGGAGGGGTTTGACATTTCCTCACCTAGAAGGACAGGGTAAGAGCAGCCCGGGCTGGTGTCCCCTTCATCCCCTCCATGCCTTGCGACTGTGGCCATCTCGTGGGTGTTCGGAGGCACGGAGAAACTCCGGCAGCCCCTGTTTTCTGATCCTGGAGATGTCCTTTCTTTTTTGCTGTTCTGCTCCCTTGCGAAGTGCCGCGTGCCCTCTCTTCACCCCTGCTACTGTGATTTATTTAAAAAATTGCTGTGTGTGTGTGTGCGAGTGCGTGTGTGGGCAACCACACAAACATCCCCAAGCTGCCGAGCAAGCTGATGAGCATTTTCTAATGTATTTAGTGAGTAATAATGCAAACCACAGGCAAAAAGTGCAGCAAGGAGTGCAGGTAAAATATTTAAGCCGGGAAAGTCTTGGGAAAGAAAGGATTTTTCCTTCAGCTACTAATAAATCGCAGTCCCCTGCATGGCTGGGGAAGTATTTTGGTAGTGTTTTTGGTTTTGTTTGATTTTATTATACTATTTTATTATACTAAAAATCCCGAGCTGAAAATCCTGAGCAGCTGAAAAGAATCCCGAAGCAGGTAGCAGGTTTTCAGACACGGCAGAACCCTACTGGTATGCGCAAGGCAGCAGTAGTTAGAAGACGGCTATTACTTATGCTTGGCTTTACTACCAGAGAAAGCATCAGATCATCTATTCAGATCAGGATAGTCAGCTGTGCCAAAGGTTTAATCAAATATTAAACATGGTCAGTAAACTTAAACCAACGCTGGATGTGCAGCAGGTCTCCTCCTTTTCGAGCAAGCGCTCGAAGAGGATAAAGTTTTCTCCCTTCTCCGACCGGGTTTCGGTGAGGCAGGGGGCCCTGTGTCAGGCAAGGATGCACGCAGGTAGGTGTGTGGGGAAATACATGGGCACGGGGGCTACATGTGCACCCCTCTCCCTGTCACATAGAGGCAGTGCTGTTCTTCCCCATAGGTTCACATTTCTCTTTACAGTCCTTGTATGATCCCCGTCGTCCATCCCGTATGCTTCCCCTATCTGTCCCTCTCCAAACACCACACTTTCTCTCCATGGCTCCCTCTCATCATCTCTCTGTTTATCAGAGCTAGACAGGTGTGTGTGTGTGCATTTGCAACCCCTTGCAGGTACATACATGCACATATCTGGCTTCTCATTGATAAAAAATACACATACAAATCCCCTTCTTCCTCCTTCCTATGTGCGCTCGGGCTGTATTTACACCCTCCAGCCCTTATTTATTCTGACCGGGGACACTCAGAGGTAGAACATTTTGCAGGGGGTTATGGTTTACGATGTTACCTCTCCCTTCTATTATTCATTCTCTCTGATTTTTATCTAATCTCTCTCTGATTGTCCTGGTGCAGTTTAAGAGACAAAGTGAATTTTTATTACATCATCAATATAATCTCCAGCTAATCAGCATCTGGGTGCATTACCGTGCCCCCTTTGGCTTTTCATACACGTTCATAAATAATAAGAATAATAATCAGGGCCTTTTTGTGCACGCGTGTGTGTTTGCTTGTGTATGTTGGTATCAGGCGGGGAGTCACAGCTGCACTTTTTCATTTCAGCCAGCTTGTTTTAGCAACATTGGACCGGGCTTTGTGCAGATTGTCTTGACTATTGCCCAGATTAATTTCCCGGTGCCTAACGCTTAAATCGTGGAAACAAATAAAGCGGATGAATCCGTCCACATCTTCTCGCAGCAATTGAACTTTGCTGTTAACTTGGACACACATTTTCGTCGTGTTACAGGCACCATGCCCGGTGCCAGTGGCGTGTGGAGTAGTTAACACATCCCCCGGATGGATGTTTAACCTCTAATTTTTTCATGTGTACTCGCTCCTCTTACTTGGGTAGGAGGATAGTACATCATGTGTCTTTGAATGGCAAGCTCAGAGACCAGATTTTTGGCTTTTGACTGTTGATATTTTTCCACAGCTTGCTGTGTAGCACTCAGCCTGCCACTTGGGTCCGCAAATTTTGCAGAGTTTAGCTCTTCTGTGTTTTTTCTCCTCCTTTTCCAGCTCTGGAAAAACAATAATACTTCCTCATAAAGTAAGACTTGTGCAATACTTTGAAATTCTCATCCTTTGTATAGATGTCTTGTGTATTTTAAACAGAATCTGTCTGCTTTCTGTTTAAAATACCCCGATTTGGCGAGGCTAGGCAATGACAGTGCCTCTTTGTCAGGCCAGCAGATACGAGTCTGGCTTCCCTGTGGCTTAGGGTGAGATCCACATCTGATACAAAAACCATAACCCTCGTGTCCGAGCCCATAGTGCCAGGATTTGTCCTTTGCGAACTGCCCGAGACTGATCACGAACCCTGTGCCAGAGTTCAATCAGATATGACAAAGTCTTCAATAAAAAGGCACACGCGCTCATGGGCAAATTTTAGAGCGATGCAGCCAGCCCCTTGGGAAGGGCCTGAACCTGTAGTATGGTACAGAACCGTCCGTCCTGCAAAGTGTGTGCTTAATTCATATTGTGGAAAGCCTCCCAGAAAGCAATAGGTTCTTAAAGTTGAGCAGGTGCTTAAATGCTTTGCTGGATCCGTGGAAATCTGCAGTTCAGAGGAAATAATTAAGCGTAGGGGTGTTACAGAAGCCAAGTGAAAAGCATAATTCTGTGGCTCAGAAATAACACTCCTTCAGAGCTGGGGCAGAACGTGGACATCATGAAAGAAACACCACGTACCTTGAACACCTTGAAGCGTGCATGAGGCTAAGACCCTTCCAATAATTTAAAATATTTCCTTCCTGATTTTTTTTTTTTTTTAGGGAGAGATTCTGATTAGGGTTGGCCTGGGAATAGGATTTGCTCTCAGCTAAGAGAAACAGAATATTTTCAGGTATCATCTTCACTTTTCTATTTTTCTTTTATACCAAACTCTTTTCCCCCGGCCCCTCCAGCTCCACTGCCTGTTCTGACAAACAGCTCATTTATCAGATGAGAAAAAAGGAAGAGAGAAACAGGAATATTTTTTTGTTTCTTATGTTTTGCATGATATCATCCCCATCTCTGCTTAGTACCTCCGTAAACAGGAGCTCTGATCTGAAATCTGTCACAGCTTACGGCACTCAGGACACAGCCATATCAGGTCCTGAGCCTCTGAGAACCCTGTAAGAAAGCGAGAAAAGTTTTACACTCCAGACAGCTAATGCTGATGTGTACCATTTCTTCATTTCCCTGTATCCATTTCTGTTTTGCATTTTAATTTTGGAGGTTTATTTGCATGTGCATCACTAGGCTTCTTTTCATTGCTTTGCTGTTTATCAAAGCCCTCTCTCCCCTCATCGCTGGTTGGGCTTCCCCAGTCTGGTGGCTGAATCCCCCGGGCAGGTAGGAAACCAGCATCGGTCCTGGCTAAAAATGTACGTTGAAGGATGAAGAGCATCCCCCGTTTGTAACTGGAAGGCATGAAAAAGAACACATCACTTATCTGAATTTGCTGTTCATCCAAGCACTGTTTATGGAGATTTACAGCACCTTGCCTTTGCAAAGAGCTCTATTGCATGGTGACTGCTGGAGGATTTGAGGTGGTGGTATTAGCTGCAGTATTAAAAATGCATCGGAAGGCACGGGGTGGGAGATTAGTTGGATAGAAAGACCCATGAATTAAGGGTTAATTACATTCAAAGAGGCCATCATACGGAGCAGAAGAGGCAATAGGTTTCTTTTCTTCAAAATTTACTAAATATCTGGAAACACGGTTTAATGAATTTTAATGGGATCTTTCTGAATCCTATGCATATTACATCTGCTGACTGTAGGAAGTCAAAGTATTGTTGAAAGGGAGGGTATTGCCCTACTTAGGTTTCGCAGTTCAGTATTTAAAAAAAATATTCTGCAACAAGCACTTCATTCAATATATATTTTTCTCCTTATTTAATTCCCCCCATTGCAAAGCAGAAAAGACTTTCAGGATCTGTGAGCCCTCAATACCATAGATTATTCTACTGTTATGTAACATGTGCTTTACATTTATTGAGCCATCTTGTGCCATCAAGATAAAGGAGCCCTGAGTATTTTTCCCAGCTCAGGAGCCACCTATGAGGACATGGGGATGGATTCTGCTCTCGGTTATACCCATAGAGATCTAGAGGTAGAGACTTCTGTGAATTTCTTCCAGGATTACTGTGATTTAAACAAGATCAGGATTTGCCCCACTCTAGTAGGAGGAAGAAAAGAGGGAAGGAGTTGGAGTTCTCTCTTTTCCCATGCAACATGCATGGACTGGGATGGGGTCGGATGCCACACAACCTATTTTTGGTGCAGGCTCCAGCAGGGGCAGCAGCAAGGCCAATCTATTTGACTCCAATGCAACACAAAGAAGGTATCTGCATGTCAGAGAGAGTGGGTCAGAAACCTCGACTGTAACATCCACATCGTGCTGAGCTGCAGTGAGCCAGCATCTTCTTCCACCTTGAAGTCAGAGGGAAACAGAGGCAGGAAGGTTATGCAGGGCATTGTGAGTCTGGCTCAGAGCAGTAGTGTCTGGCTCCTGGCTGTATTTTTATGTTTCCCTTCGCTATGCTGAGGTTGCCCATTGCCTTGGTAACTCAATTTTTTCCCATCTCTCATTCTCAAAATGCTGGGCACCCTCTCAGACAGCTGATGGTGTAAGTCTGCCCTAGTTTTCATTAACCTGGGACCCAATCCTCCTTCAGGGAGCAGGGAGAGATGCTGAGACCCTCTCAAAAGGTGCTTTGAGGTTCCTTGGAAGTCAGCGGGAACTGGCAGAGCTTAAGGCTTTGCAGCACTGTGCTTCGGTCTGTCGAAGGAGAAAAGCTGAACTGTTTCATGTGCACCAGCATGACCAAGGCGACAAAACTTCTCAGGCATTGTAATACCTGTACAACAGTGGTTATACTGACGTATAAACACTCACGCACATGCAAATAGCAGAAGGAAGGCAAAAGCGTGCTGGCATCAGGCACTGTTACACCGGCACGGCTGCTCTCGCCTGGCTGGTGTGTGCGGGATGATATTTTCCACACCAAGGCAGTGTTACACCAGCTTGGGGCTGCACATACAGAGGGGATCCCGGGGCAGGAGCCAGAGCTTGCTAAGAGCAGAGCCAGCCCCAGGCCTGGGTCTGGAGCCAGACTTCCCAGACCAGCAGCAGGAGGACTTTGCGTCCAGACCTGCGTAAAGCAGAAGGGCAGGTACTGAAATGCACTTCTGCAGGGCTCCCCAGCACGGAGGTGTTGTTGCCTTGTCTCCCCATCCCTTCCTCATCTATTTCAGATCTTTTCCTGCTTCCGAGCAGACAATGGGGTGCCTGCTTGAATGGCACAGATAAGTTAGCCATGCAGCTCGGAGCACCAGCCCTAAGCCACCTAGCCTCCCTTTGATCTGAAATCAAAACAAAAGACGTTGGCATCAAAACGAGCCTTTGCCAGGTAACAGTCACTTCATGCACGTTGCCTTAATTCGGCTGTGAGGAGCTCTTGTCTCTTTGTATCGTGCCCAGATCTGCACTCATCTTAATACTTTATCAATGTGCCAGCAGGCTGCTTCTGCCGTGGGTACAGCTGTGCAGAAGCCGTCAGCGTTTTTAAGTAAAGCGTTAAACAATACTTCAGGTGGCAGCAAATGGTTATTTCCTCGCCCCCCCCTCCAATTCCTCCCTCTTCCCCTCCTTCACCAAGCCCAGATGCTGAAGCCCTTATTTTTATGTCAGCTTCGTGCTCACATTACACAACCCAAATGTTTTTTTTTCTTTTTTTTTTGTTTTTTTTCCCTGATTCGTTCTCCTTGGAAGGGGTGGAGAGGCACAGAACTCAGGTGTGCTGCTGGGGTTTGCCCAGACAAGCTGCCCACCTTGCTTGTGTCCTGCCACGAGGACAGCCTGTGATTCCTAGCCCTACACAGGCATTCAATGCTCCATCACGGGGCTGTTGAGAGCTGGGAGTTAGGAGAGCTGCTTTTTTTTTTTTTTTTCCTAGCTCAGCTGCTGGTTTACTCCGCAGACGCTGAGCAAGTCATTTCTAGAGAAAAATTAAAGCTGGCTGTCACTTTTTTTAGTGCCTGCTTAGTTTTTATGTTCCTTGTGTACGTGATTTGGGGGTAGGGGTCCCCATTGCGATTAGTATTTCAAGCTGGACACTGTAAATTAGGGATTAACTTTAAAAATGCAGATATTTAACATGTCATTGTGGTCCTTATCCTTGCTCTACAAAATGGGATGAACAGTCTTTCTCCATGAAGAACTTTGAGGTCTTCCAGAAAGTTAACAGAGTGACATTAACTGGAAGCATGAAGGGTCAGATCTTGCTGGACTCACACACACCGCGTTAACAGATATTTCCTAACAGGCAGAGCTTTGCCAGATTCTTGCTCAAGGGAACCCAGCCTGTTTTGTTGAATAATAATCAACTCACCCTAGTTTTGTTGTTTTTTTCCCCCCTTCTTTTTCCTCGCATCCAGTGCAGGATAGTTACCAGAGGCACCAGTACCTGAGAACAAAATTTGCTCCTTGGACGTCTCCTCCATCCCTGACCCTCTCCAAATAAATCAGCTCGGATCTGATATAGGAAGGACCAAGGTCAGCCTGGCTTGACTCTCGCTGTCTCTTCCACACGTCAGATACAATGCTGCCACGTTGTGGCTCCTTCTTATCTGTTCTGCCGCACGCACTTGCCTGGCACTCGGATCCTGCGAGCGAGCATCCTGGTTTTCCCTCCAGGGAGGGTACATGGCTCCACGCCACACCGTCGGGGATGCCACCCAGCCCGGCTTGCCTTCACACCAGGCAGACCCCAGAAGAGACCCCTTTGCCACAAATTGTCACAAATTACAAATCGCTTGCCCACTCCTGTAGTTTGTTTTGCCTGGCTGCTGGTGCTTTGCACAAAGATGTTCCAAGCTGGAAGGGAGGGTGTAGGGATGCCAAACTTCAGTTCTCTGATAGGCTTTACCTGCTTGATATTTTCTACCCCTGTTCAGATCCATATAGAGGTAGCTGATCCTTCTGGCTCAAGGAAAACGTACTCATGGAAATATGGTCACGATCATGCTGCTCTTTTCCTCAAACCGGCTTCTCTTTATTGGCTGTCAAGTTCTCAATTCTCTTTATTTTTTCTCTCATTGCTTTTTTCTTTATTTCCTTTTCTCCTTTGGGAAAAAGAAAAATACACACACAAAAACACAGCAGGGCAGGAAATTAAACCTTTCCACAAAGACGCATTGGTAAGATGTTGGCTTTTCACTCATTTATTTTGCACTGATTATTTTTTATAAGGGAAAAAGGAAGGAGTGGGAGAGAGGGATGTGACAGACAGGGCAGCTGAGCAGAGGGAAGAAGGTCCCGTAATTTATTTGGAGAGTTCAGTCACTGGTTGTTGCTGGTTTTTCTCCACACACATGAGAAAACTAGAAGAGCTTTAAACCCATCAGCAACACTCACATGAATTAAACGCCAGGTGGAACCGCTCCCATTTTCCTGGATATGAGAAGGATAATGGCCTCCTCCTGGCATTGTTCTCCCCATTTCGTCCTGGTTAAACGAGTGTTAGGTGTACTGCAATGCCACGAAGCATCCAAAGGCTCCTTTTAATTCAGGAAATGAATTAATTGCTTCATAGTGAACGGTTGTTTTAAAGGAAGGCCGTAACATCCTCTCCAAACCCTTCTGCTTTTTTAGGATGCTATGAACCATTACAGCCAGGAAGCACTGGATGTCTCTGTGGTTCCCCGCTCCTCCTCGCTCCCCAGACAGCAAGGTCTGCCTCCCTGCAGTGAATCCACAGGCAGGATCCAGCCCTTGGGGTTATTGAAACCCAAAGAGCAGGAGGGCAATGTGACAAGTTTGGGCACGGGTGCTTTAGGAAAAATGTGTGAATATCAAGGATAGTCTCCATTTGGGGGGGAAATGTGCTTCAGACAAGAAGAATCCAGTGCTCACCATGACAGTGTCTCAGCCTGGCACAGGTTTCAAGCTTGGCTGAGGCTGGTTGTTCAAGTGTGCTAGCATCCAGCTCTGTCAGGGGCCCTGCAAGCCCCAGCTGATGGCTGCAGGGGGAGGAATTTCCCCACATCTCCTGTGCAGGGGCGGTTAGGCCAGAAGAGTGGGGAAAGCTCTCCATTCTTTCTCCTTCTCTCCCTGGTGACAACTCACAATGGACACAACTGCAGTCCTCCTGTAGACACTGCCAGTCACCCAGTGGTGTATCCAGTAAAAAATTTAAACCATTCAGAAAGGCCCCTGACCCATTCGTGCCCTCTAAATTTGGTTCTCTGGAGCATCATGGTTTTATGTGTTCCTATTCGCTTAAAATCCCATGGAGGACCTCACATTGCCTGCTCTCACCAAGGGAGAGGGACAACCACAGAGTGAAGAGTGCTCTCATTAGAAGAACAAACATAATGAGGAGGAGGAGACAGAAAACAATGATTTAGAAATCAGAGGGGTAGAAATGAGACTCCCGTCCCCAGAGAGCTGGTTAAAGCTGGGTTGGTCTGGTTGAAATAAGGGGACTGTGGGTCTGCCCAAGGCAGCATTTACTGGCATGCTTTGCTGTGTCAACACCTAGGTGCCTACTTAGGTTCCTTTTGCTCTGGACAAGGTTCTGTGACTCAGTTTCCTGAACTGCAAAGTAGCAAGATGAAAATCCCATGTCTGGACAGAAGGGATGCAAAGCCTAATTCACACATGTAAAGTACTTGGGATGTTTTGAGGGAAGGTTGCTAGAAGGGCTGAATAATTTAATAGGACACAGGAGATCAATGCGTAGCCAAAGACATGAGTATTCAAACCTAGACTGTAACGTTAAGGTTCTTAGATTATTTTGTTGCAGTTTAGCTTTCAAAGCTTTCTATTCTTTATTTATTTATCAGCAACCGTTATCACATTTTTGTTGTATTCTTCCAGCAACAGCTGAGATCAGGACCCCGCTGTGCTAGGGGCTGTGCAGACACATACAGACCCACCATATTCCAAGTGGGCAGAAACAAGCACTCATCCAGTAGGAGAAAAGAAGTACCAGGTCATGATCTAATAGGTTTGGTTCCTAACCCCAAGATGCACTGAGATTAAGACTCAGATCCTTAAAGGCACTTAGAGCCCAACTGGCATTGAAATCAATGGGTGTTAGATACCTAAATAGCTTTATGGATCTGAGCATAAGTGACTTATCCAAGGGCAGAGAGGCAATCTACAGCTGGGTTGGGAATTAAACACAGATTATACAAGTCCCAGTCTGATTTCCTAATCACAAAATCATCTTCCGTCTCCATATTTCACACAATAAATCCCTGGCATTCACATCACGACATGGAGACATCATGCCCATCCTATAAAATTGCTTCAAACCCACAGCATCAAAAATGGGCTTCCTCAAACGAAGCCCAGTTGCAGACACAATCATACACTTTACCTAGGGTTGGGGTTGGCTCCTGCTCTCCCTTACACCACGGGAGCTGCATGGCCTTCGGAGGAGCCTCCCAACATTTACATCCAGGTGACAGAGAGCAGAATCCCACCCCAGTGCTACAAGTTCAAACATTTTTCACCCAGCTCTAGGGAGGGGATAGATTAGACAAACTGAACTTTCTGAAAAGATCAATATGGAACATCTCTTTCAATTACTCTCCAAGGCACTGAGCCTGTGAAGTCGGTTATGGTGCATTTATAAATCTTTCCAGGAGGGGCTGTCTGACATCCTCTTCTTCCACCTTTACTCCTCAGAAGCAATCCCGTATTGCATTGGATGGGCTGGCAGGGCAGCGCTACTCACACAGTTATTGGGGCAGAACCAGACCCAAGTCCCCAAATCAAGACAGATGGGGACCTTTTTGATCTCCCTTCCCCAAATGCTCCCACTCGCATAATCACAGATTCAGCTACCAAAAAACAGGAGGGGGCTGACACAAGCCTGGTGAAAGCCTCCATAAAGTCACCAGGGCCAGGAGGAATTTCAGAAGCCAAACATGTATGTTACACCCTCCAAAACAACCACAGCTCTGCAGATAAGTTTAGACGCAGTTATATAGGGGAAGAGGGTGGGGGAGCCCTTATGCCAAGACAGCTTCTTCAATTCGTGGAACAGGTTTAAATCCTACCCAAAAAAACATACGCTGAGGATGTTGATTTAAGTCCAGTCATCTCCTACAAGCCTGCTGTCTCCTCACTGGTGCTGCGGGGTTGAAGTGAGGATTTGGAGCATGCAGGGAGAGTTTGCTAGCAGAGCATGAGTCACTGCACTGGAGCTGTGGTCTTCTGTGCATTTGCCTGCCAGGACAACAAGAAACCTGTCAGGTAGGGGAGCAGCAGGGTCATCCAAGGTGTAATCCATGCCCCTCATTCCCTCTTCAAACACCCTGGCTTCAGATCAAGTCATCTAAAGTTTTATTTTGTTTTCTCTCTTGGTGTCTGGCCAAGACCTTCTCTATAGGGTTTAGCTGCAGGTAACAGGCTCGGGCAGCAGAGGCGGTGAGGCTTTAACATACATTAGCTGTTCAGACTTTGCTACTGGTAGGCTGCAGGATTAACTCACACTAACTCCCATCCCCAAGCTGTGCCAAGGAGCAGGGTAAAGGCAGCACTGCTGGGGGAGCTGCTGCTTCTCTGCCAGCCTGGTTCCTCCTCACTGGGTACAGTGGGACGGCCGTGAGGGTGCACTCACCTGGGGCAATCCTGCAGCTCCTACAAAGGAGAAGGAAACTCTGCACGATGGTGTAAAGTGAGCAGATAGAGGCAGGTCAGGGCGGCCTGCTCGCTGCATTGAATGCCCCCTCCTGCACTGTGCGGCGTGGCCTCGGCTGAGAGCTACAGCTGTCCCCCATGTCACCTCTGCTGAGGCCAGGAGCCCCCCTGTGCTGGGTGCTGCACAGATGGGGACAAAAGGACACCTCCTGCCTGGAGGCACTGGGATGCTGAGCAGGGGACGAGAGACAGCAGATGGATACCGGCAGACGGGGGAAGTGTGAGGAGATGCTGAGACGTCACTTGGCGACGTGGCTGGCAGCCATCTCAGCGGCCCCACTGCTCCAGGTGCCCGGGCAAGAGCCAGCGGCGAGGAGGGGCTTGGGGGCAGATCTGGGTCTCGGCTAATTAACCTGGCAAAGGTAACGGCCACCTTGTCACAGCCAGGTCCTTTAGTGCCCTTCCAGCTCTTCTTCACACCAGCCTGAGTGCTCTCCCTCATTCCTTTGCTTCGAGATGAGCAAACCCACAGCAGGCAGAGGGATGAAGCTCAACTTTTTATCCACTGAGGATTTTCTTTCCCCTGTTACAACAGCCAGAAGGGCCATTTTAGGCACTGGTGTAAAGTCCCTACTCTAGCAAGCCTTGAAGACCCCCATACTGCCACTGGGTAGAAACAACCAGCAGGGAAGGCACTTGCAGAGCAACTGCTGATAGTGGCAAGTAAAACCACACATAACCCGGTCCTATTGCCATGCTGCAACGAGGTCGGAAAGGATCTGGCATCCCCAGTGACAGCAATCGGTGTGCCAGCCTTATTTTAACCCAGTTGATGCTGTTAATGAGGGGATGCATAGGCGCTGACAAGTATTAGCATGCAGTGACTGCGTAAGGATTGAATCCTTCCGAGTGAAATTCCTAGTGTGAGACAGCCTTGGTATATGTTATGAAGAATTAATATTTATAGGCAGCCTTAACAGGGAATTTCTATACAGAGGCACATTTGCATTTCTGGAAAAGAACTTTTTAAGAACTTTTTTTTTCCTTCTCCCTAAGTAGAAATAACTTGTTGATATACAGCATGTAATATGAAAGGGTGATTACCATCACATTTACAGATATTTGAGCAAAGTGCGCATAACAGATGTATTTTTACATTGTAGTGGTTACATTATCTAGAAAAAAACAGAGACATGCACATGACTACATTAAAGATTTAGGGCTCTATCCTGCACCATTTAAGTCAATGAGAGTTTGTCACTGATTTTAATGGAAGCTAGATAGGGGCTTATATGCCAATCTAATGCAGCTGCTAAAGAATAAATATCGACACAAATGGGTCAATATATTGGTGTCTTTTAAGTGCTAAAACTGTACTTTGCAATACCTATTACAATTTTTTGCATGCTCATTGCAACTGCAGTGCAGCCACCCTGCTGCTGAGGAAAAGGCTGTGGCGGGTGTCAGCATTCACAGTGTAGCAGTGACACCTTCAGGTCGCAGCCAACAGCAGTCCCCTCTGTGCAAGGTGCTGCACAAATATGCATGGGGGAAGAAGATCTGAGGAGGTGACCAAGGACATGGGGCACACCAGTGCCAGAGATGGCAGCGAAACCCAGGGGCTGCAGCGCCAGTGAGAAACCAGGACTACGGCTGTGCAAGCAGCTAGTTGCTGAAGTCTGAATTGGGAGGTTTGGTTGCTTTGTGTTTTGCTTTGTTTGGTTTTCCCAATAGACCAAAAAAAAAAAAAAAAAGAGTTTAGGCTGAAGAATTAATTATATTTTCTAGGTAAAAAATATATATATATATTTCAAGGTATTTTGCACCAAGCACTGGCTATTAAAAAAAAAAAAAAAATCCCACTAATAAACTTTTTTTTTTCTTTTTAGATAGTCAATGCTTGGGCTTTTTTTTTTTTTTTTTTTTTTCCCTCTTTAAAACAACTTGCCAAATTCCTCCAAGTCTGTGAACAGCTTTTCTTCCTGCTAAGCTATTTTTCCTGTACAAATATCAGCTGACAAAAAAGCCGTGCAAATCTAGTCATCAAGCTAACGGCCTGCCTTCAGTCTCCCAAAATGAAGCAAAAATGTAGACAAAACAAAAAAAAAAGAAGTTAAGAAAGAGCTAAAGAAGCCAGGAAAAAAATGAAAGAAAAAAAAAAAAAGAAAGGAAGAGAGAGAGTTCTCTTAAAGTTGCAGCCTGGAGTACTGGGATATTACTCCAGGAAGCACAAGAACCACTAGAAACAGCCACCTCCATATGAACAGAGAGAGTGCTGTGCTCTGCCTCCATCTAATACATGAGATTTATAAGTGTTTCAGCTCCCCAGAGGCACTCAGGCATATTGCTATATATAGGACTGTTCCCAGATTACAGAATGCCTTCCCTTGACTGTGGCATTATCAGACTATGGGGATTTTCTTCTTCTTCTTTTTTTTTTTTTCCACAAACCAGCTCACCCCAAGCTGTTTCCCTTTGTTCGCTCTGCCGCCATTGTTAATCATTGCATGGAAACAGGTTCAATGTCCAGCTCAAAAGCAGTCCTTGGCAAATACAGATAAACATCTCCTCCCGGGAAGTGACAATATTTGTGCAACATGTAATGCTGACAACAGATTTCCAACTCTTGTTTTCCAAAAGAGTTAGCTGGGAAATCGGTCACATCAGATGCCTCGCGTCGAGCTGTGCCTCCGGTGGGACTGGGGCTGGGCTGCAGCAGCAGGGCGGAGGAGACTGAGCTGGGAGCTGCTGGAGGTCCCCGCGGGTGGCCCACAGCTCCATGCCCGGTCCATGCAGGCCATGAGTGTGCCACAACTCCCAGTTCAGGCTGTTCAGCTTGAGAAGTACCTGATTTAATCTGAAATGTTCACCGGGACAGCATCCATCAGCCCTGCAGGAAGAGCAAACGGGGGAACCAGGCACAGCCCGCCATTGCTCCCGTAAACGACACGT
The DNA here is from genome assembly GCF_964211835.1 of Anser anser. Taxonomy (NCBI): domain Eukaryota; kingdom Metazoa; phylum Chordata; class Aves; order Anseriformes; family Anatidae; genus Anser; species Anser anser. Next base: position 80,484,450 of record NC_139723.1, on the reverse strand, counting down.
TCCTATTCCTCCTGGGGCAGGCAGGGACAGATACTGTAAGGGTGACAAGTCCCCCACTGTGAGGACCTAGGTCCTCCCCCATTGACCCATTGGGAAATGAGGCTCTTTGCCCTCCTTCAGCCCTAAAGCAGGCAGTGAGTTCATGCAGTTCCGCTTCCATATCGTGGACCCCTCCTCCATTTCTTACATTTTTCTTGTGCTTTTCTTCCCTGTCATTATTTTTGTCCAATAGCTATTTGTTCAGTAATCTCCCCCAAGAGATTAGCACACTAATAGGCAGTCAACAAAACAAGAAAGAAAGAAAGACACAGTACTTAAAGGATGAATACTTGGGAGAGAGCATCAGTCTTTTGATGTCCTGATTCCAGTCAGGTTTATTTGCTATATATATGTCTATAATAACTATATATCTTGGTACAGCTGTCCTACTGCTCAGGAGGAGATTTCTGACTGCTTTGTAACCCTCACACCTCCCCTCTGCTTCTGGAGGGTAGGAAAGCAGCAGCACCCCCCTTACCCAAAGGCAAGCTCCTTTTTCAGCAGGTGCTTTGGCTCCACTTTCCCTCAAACAAATTCTTCTTTCAAACTGGCAGTGAAGACTTACTTAGGACTGCATTATGGGCTCATGCAAACACCCTTTTTTTTCCTTCCCTGAAAATTGATACCACACACTTGGGCGATTTTATTTTTTTTAACAGATTGGTAGGCATTCTTTTCATTTCCCCCTTGTGACTTCATACAGAACACTTTTTCAGACAAATCTTTTTGCACCCCTCCAAAACAGTCAATGAAACCAATCACGTGCATACAATTAAGCACAAAGGAAAAAAAAAAAAAAGCCACAACAGCCTAACAATTTCATCTAAAAAATCCTTCAGATTGTTAATATTCAAAAGAAACAAATCCTTTTGAACAGAATTTCAAAAAGTCATGCATGCCTCAAACAGTCATTTTAAATACCCACAAATCTGGGAACATATGGAAGCTAATAATTTTAAAATGATAATAATATCGTGCGTTCTGCCCCCCATTAGGGCCTGATCCTGCACAGCTGAAGCCAGTAGAAGCTTTATGATTGACTTTGTTGAGCATATGATGAAGTCCTTAACTGGGTGCAGCCTCACTCAAGTCAAATAGATTGCATGTGTATAGATCGGAGCAGAATTTGCCCACGCATTCCTAATGATTTGTAGCACAAAAACCATCTAGCAGACTCCAACGTCCCGAATCCATAGAGGGAAATTAGGTGAACCTGTATGTGTGGAGGGAAAATACTGGTGAGAGGATTAACACGAGCAAACTCCAAATCTTCACAGTATCGTAGGTATCTTAGGTATCTTCTATGCTAGGACTCCTACTAAGAAGATCAAGGTGGCATAGTTGCATCCTGTGATTCTCAGTGTACACAGAAGAGGGAGTTGCTATTAGAGCTTGGAAGACAATGAACTTGTTACTTTTGATTTCAAGGATAACAGGAAGTTCGAGTTTACAGGTTGATAGTGCTTTATTATTGGTTCTGATGCATTCAGAAAAATGGAAAAAACTTTCCAAAGTTGTGAAATTGAATGAAAAATCTTGAGACAAAAGACATTCAAGCGTTTTATCTCAAAACAGTACATTTTGAGATCTCTAATTTTTGTTGTTTCAAAATATTTAACTGAGAAAATCTGAATCTTAAAGATTTAAACACTGGCTGAAAGATGTACAAATTATATATATATATACACATATATATATGTAAAGATTCTCATACTCTCACACACCTTGGGTGTGGTTGTGAGGAAGTACAGCAAAACTCACGAAGCTTGTAGGAACTGAAGGAGATATCAATACCACCAAAAAAAAAAAAAGTCAAATCAAATTGGTTATACAAGTATGCACGTGGTGCTTGTAGCTATTTTGAGGGTCAGGTCTCAAAGTTATCCTGTAAGTTTTGCTTTACTTGCTATTCATTGCAAATCACCCTCTCCTGTAGTCCAGTGAACACAAGTTTCAGCTTTAAAAACAAAGCTTTTACCTTCTGGACTTGCAGAGAAAAATTGCAAACATGAAAGATATAAAGAGAATACAAAGAGGAAAAAAAAATGTTTCTTTCTCAATAGCTTAAGTACAGCCATACTGATTTGGAGGTATGGAGTACCCAAAGCCATTCCACACCCAACAGTGGCCTCGAGAAAATGCCTAGAGAGCAGTGAGAACAGGGCAAGAATATCCAATACTTTTCTCAAACATTTTCCCAGCCTCTCACCATTTTCAATGCAAGGGATTTTCTAAGTCTGATGTGATTTAGTTTGTCATGTAATGAAGAGTAATGAGCAATTTTATCAGGATTGTGATCTGATCCACAGTTCTTGAAAACTTAGGACTATATATGCACTGTATGTCCCACCAAAGTCCACGCATCTGGTCAACAGTGGAGAAAAGTAATTTGGAGGGAACAGTAAAGCCTTGAGTCTTTTGTAGGCAAACAAGGAAATACCAGTCCAAAGTCCTAGCTGGAGCATACAAGGTTTGAATATGTCTTTCAGACTGACCGGAAGGTTATATACCTTTTGTGAAAGAAAAAGAACTATCACAACTCTTTCGGAGAAACAGTACCTCTGGAACCACATGAAACACCCTCAATAAAAGCTGAATCTGTGTAAAATTCAACCCCATTTAGCATTTCACTCCAAGATTCAGGCTCAGCCAGATTAGATTTAAAGTCCATCCAACCTTTTAGATGAGTCTGGAATTTGAGAGAAACAGGGCAGACTTTTGCAACATTATCCCGTGGCTGGAACACTGGCGGGTCTTTCTCTTGGAACCAGCTATCAGTGCTCAACACAAAACTTGGCCAAGTGTGATTGGAGAGAACAGAAAGAGACTTCTTCTGTTCATATCTTTACAGTGCTTCTACAAAGTTTTCCAAATGAAAGGCTACGGTTTTAAAAGCAGTGACCAAACTAACTAGCACTGCTGTAACAAGGTCAATACACCATCAAGCACCCTACAAGCAAAGGTCCCTTTCTATTATTACCTTCCACACACTGTTTGCTTAAAAGTTGAATTCCCACTTTGTGCCTGTGAACAATGCAATAACGTCCTCTTGCTATTTGTGTTTTCTGGCCCAGGCCAACATCAAAGGCAGCAGTACGAAATTAAGGAGTGCTTTGGATTTATATTCAAACCACTCTGTATTCCAAACCCGAGCCCCTGCCTCCCCTCATCCCAGGTAGACATTTGCATCCCTTAAATGATCTTGTTTATTCTATGAGTTGGAATATAGTTATCTGAATATTAATTATGGTTTTAGTGAAGTTCATCGGTTGAGTGCAGGAATTGAGAATTCTTCCTTCAGTCGCAGCCACCTGCTTAGATTTCTGTGTTTATCTGCTTCACTGAGTTTAAATCAGTTTCTGTAAGTGAAAGTCTGTTGCTTTGAGCAGATGTTAATGCTCAGAAATAGTGTACAGTCTGCCATTAGCATATGTAGCATAATGCTAATAAATAGAGGCATGTACCACCCTTGAAGGTGATTCTGATTTCGATGGAAGACCTCACCCCTCAGACATCTTCCCCTGGACCCCATTTCTGCCAGCCCCCTTTCCTTAGGAAAGCCTCTGGCTGATACAGCTGTTATAAGTGAGGGACCTTCCTCCCACCCCCGGAAAGACCTTAGCAAATGGTCCATTCTGTTTATGCTACATTTGGATGATTAATGATATTGTATATTGTAACTAAATTGTACTGCTATTATCATCAGGTCACTGCTGACAACTAGATATATCATCTCTGGGGTTCATATACAGATAACAATTTTAACTATGTGGATAAGTAAAGGCTTGATGGTGTCCTAATGCTAATGTAAATATTACTGCATATTGGAAGTCGGTAATGCACTGTATATAAGGATTGCATTACACAACAGCAGCCATTGGGCAACTGAAGCTGGTACAACTGCTGCAACAGTGGTTTTCCTGCTTTATCTTCCTTGTTAATTTTTTCCCCTCCCTAAGGATTTGTAATAATCCATCTGTAAAACACAACAACCATTTAGACTCTAAGGGACCCAGCCGCTTTCAAACAAAACTGTAATCAAACTGATTTGGGATGTCTTGAGTGTTGGGAGTGGGGAGTTCAGTTGCCTCCCCACTCTCCCAGCTCCCTGCTGAATGCAGTGCTATGAGCTGCAGCACTAAAGCAATCCCCAGAAGAAAAGTTGCTGTTACACTATGGCCAGTTTAGTCAAGAGCAGGAGGGCTGGAAATCTGAAAAAGCCAGGTCGTGAACATGTCTTTGTGTTTTGTCTCAAGCGCAGATCCGTGCTCCAAACCCTGGCAGCAGCAGGTAACCATTTGAGGGAGAAATCATATTGAATCAAGATGAAAAATTTGAGGGAGAACGGACTTATTGCAGAAACATATCATTACAGCTCCTGGCTAAAGTCGAGAGTATATTGAAAAGGGTTGGAGAAGCAAGAATTCAAATTGAGCATAGCTTCTGCCTCTTTTACTAGTCATCCATCAATAACTGGCACATGTCATGTAAGTGCTCAGACTAGAAATTAATTGTTCTTGCTAATATTGAGGAATCTTATTGCAGTTACTCTTATCTTCATAAATCCCAATATGTACCAGAAGCAAAGAATGCGGAAGTCATTGCAATGATACCAGCAGAAAACTGGAGCATGATAAGATAAGCATGATAAGGCTTTACAGGCCTTGCATTTCCATGAGTCTAATTCCCATTTCATAGGGAGGAAAACATAGCGATCCGCAGTCAAAAAGAGAAGACAATAGCTGGATCAGAGCCCCCAACTGATTTATACTCACAATTTCCTTCTGAGATAGCAGCAGCGGAAGTGAAAAGCAAAGTCTACCAATAATTCTGTTCTCCCACCAGCATGAGAAGGGGGAGATTTTCCTAAAACCAAGAAATTATCAGAGTCAGATTTCATTGGACACTGATTATTTTTAAGTGATTTGAGCTCCCCATTTCAGGTAGTGCTGTGTCCCATTTTCCACAGAAGAAGGTACAGAAAAGGAGAAAGTTTTTGCACAGAAATACAGGTATAAGTACAAGCTCCCAGCTCAGCAATTACAGCACAACATGTCTGCTAATTAAACAAGTTTTTTGTAAAAAAGAAAACAAACAAACAAAACAACAAAACAATAAGAAAAAGCAAGGCATTGACAATTTATCTTCTTAGCTAATTTCTGGCTGCTGGATCCACTCTCTTCTTGGTAGGTTTTTACATACACTTAGAGTCTGAAAGAAAACAAAATAAAAAAAATCCACAAGCAGATCCTAAAGTAGCCAGGGCTCTGACATATAAACTGGGAGGGGGAAGCAAATGGATTCTCGTGAAATTAGCTAATCGTCACTGACCACTGGTCATTTCCCTCAACAGCCTGCACCTCCTGGATGAGGGATTCATCACCAAGACACCATGTGGGTTTCTGAGCAGGAGCACCCAATGTCTGTGGGTCTCAGAACAAAAAAGCAAATTGCTCCCTCTGTTCCAATCATACAATTTCTGTAAAAAATCAGCCCATTCAACAATTTAAGAGGTATAATAGGGACTGAGCTGTATCAATTCATTTTTATTCTGCTGATGTTCCCTTGCCCACTGTTTGCACTTATTGATCTGCAACCAAGGGAGAAGGCCAGAAACAGGGAAGAATAAAGGTAAGCCCAAAAAGTGCTGCTGTTCTAGAGCAACATAAAACAACTTGAAGCTGGAGGGCAGAGGAGGGACAAGGAAGCAGAGCACCAAGAGAAAAGGAGAAGAGAGAAAGGAAGAGCAAATGAGAGACAGAGCAAACAAGATTAAGTTTCGTCTGACTTATTGGATGTACACTAGGAAAGCAAAAGGCAGGGAGAGGAAGGACAGAGGGAGAGAACATGAACTGCAGCAAGTTCTGTCCTGAGGCTCCATGCAATGGTTTTGTCAGAGACTCTCTGAGGCTGGTGTCACTTCATATGATGTGTAGCTTTAATGAAAGAAGGAGGCGGGGCAGAAGCAAAGGGAAAAAAAACACAAGAGCGACTGAGACTCTCTGTCTCTTCCTCAGTCTCCGTTTGCAGAGACCTATTGGCCATAACTCTTGCAGGGCAAATAACAAGCCTTCCCCATCCAAATGTAAGCACATTGGCACTTAATCCTATTTTATAAAGGTTATAGTTTTACATAAATCACTCGCTCTAAATGCACTTTAGTCATCCTCCTTGTGTTAAGTTTCGCTTTAAGCCTAACTAGGCAAGGAGGATTTCTCCCACTGGCCCTCTGGACATGACGCCACCAAGATTGAACTATGCTCTCCATTTTTAATATCCCTGGAGGGATTCGTCTATAATGATGTCAGGGGCTAAGCATATTCCCTTGCCAGGGCGGGTGAATTAAATCTGTCCTTCCCCTGTCTCACTCAGGTCCAACAGAGCTAAAAACAAGTTGTTCGGAGAGCAGAGAAAACTGGTGATGCTTTACTTTTGATGTCTCGCTCTCCATACGGATTCCCTAATGTCTACTAAAGGGTGAGCTTAGTAGCCTTTTCTTCAGTGATTTCACTATCAGTCATTCCTTTAATGAAGTTTATAATAGTCTCTGAGACCTCTCCTCTCTGTCATATTGTGCTGAATTTGCCAGGGACTTTCAGGGTTATACAGAAAGGACAGACTGACAGACAGTACCACCCCTAGATAGACAGACAGCACAGTTGCTTGAAAAAGTCATTTTGTGAAGAAATCAGCTTTCAAGGTACTCACTGGCGTAATTGCTGCAAGGCATCTTTTGCCCGTTTTCATGCAGACAAATCCCTGATGAGGAAGGCGCGCGCTAGCTCCTGTATGTTTTCTTAATGAGTTCAGTGCTTGTTCCTAGCAGGGTTTGTGAGGAGTTGAATCGACAGGCACCCAGAGAACTTCAGGAGGCTGGACCGAGTTAAACACAATGATTTCAGAAGTACACTGCACTGGCTCCCACCTTTGCTTCCTTAGCAGGTCCTTCAGAACAGACCATCCTGCTGCAGACACTGAAGATTAACGTGGTAATTTGGAGTTCGAGGAAAAAATTTTAAACGATGATCATGAGCAAGTGAAGGAAATAAAAGCAGAGATTCTCTATGCAGGGGGTAATAATGAAATGTTCATACACTCAGGAGAACATAGGCCATAGGGTGTTTTTTTGTTGTTCCTGTAGATAAAAACCCATGCTGGTCTCTGCAAGATCACACATAACCTGATCTGACCACCAGCCCAGCAGTTCCCAAAGAAAGCAAGACCACGACTCTTGCTGTGTCAAACTGTATTTGAAACAGGGTAAGTTGAAACCCTCTAAGAGCACAGAAAAGACCATGCTACAGACAATTCCTACCCATGCGTGGATTGATCTACAAAGGGGACTGAGCTGGCCCTCAGATATGCAGTATGGACAACCAGGGCCTAGTAGAAAGCAAGGCTGGTTACACTAGCTTGTAGCTGGCATCACCCAAGAGACCCAGGCTGGCTCCTTTCTGAGTCACTGGTGCTCTTGGCATGAAGGGCCCCACTAAGAGGATTCCTCCAGCAAGTGCTATCCAACACAGCTGAACATACTGGAAAACACAGAAAACTTGAAAAGATTTTTGAACAGCAGAACTCAAGTTCTTTCAGGTAATATGGCTGAGTTATCACTGTGGTGTCTCTTTAGGGCATTTTTAATTTAAATGTCTTCTCTACCCAAACACTCATTTTCATAAAATTTGAACAGTTCAGTCACTTAGATTTTTGACCTAGTCAGATTGTCTGAAAATGGATAATAAAATCAGAAATTATTGAAGGGAAGGAAAGAAGGGATGGAGAGAGAGGCACTGACACCACCATCACATTGGCCTTGTATTCTTAGTGCTAAGTTAACCTTTTTTCCATGGAGAGAAGGTGAGTAACACCAGCCTACAGCCAGGTTGCCCTATTCAAGCTGTCTTGATCCAACTCCACAGAAGAAGGATTTCTGGTAGTCTGAAGAGATACAAAGCACACTGAACTTCCTGCAAGGAATCCATTTTTTTTTTTTTTTTTTATTTTTTTAAAGTTTTGCAGTAGCACGAAGTTAATCTAGTCTTTGGGTTTAAGGTATGATTGGTGAAGTCCGGGTGCAAACCAGTGCCTCTGTCTAGCATTAGAGGAAATGCTGAGATGCAACAGGAAAGCAGGTCTTTTATTCTTTCTGGACTTTCAGCAGGTAGGAAACACCATGTCACTTCCAGTCAAAGGATGCAGAACCAAAAGTCATTGAAGTAAGACATCCCTGCAAAAAGATGATGCTCCACCAAAAGCAGTGTCGGTATAACTTCGCACACCAACTCTGATTGTAAGTCCAAATTCCAGATACAAGGAAACCTCCACATCACCAACATGTACCTAATCCTAAATGAAGCTAAGAGCATAGCGGAGATAGTCTCCTGCTGCCATAAGAGTGAACTTCTCTGTAAAGAGGAATTGCACACCTATGCACTCATTAAGCCCTCTACATCACCCTCAAATTAAATAGCTTTATAAACCTAAACAGAGAAGAGTGAATTTTACCCACAAATAAATAAATAAACAAGCAAACAAAAACACAAAGGTAAATCCTACTTGCCAGTCAGTGACGATTCATGCATTTGCAAATTAATGGGAAGTTCAAAGCTCCCTAGTTCTGTCACCAGTTTTGCACAGCTGGGAGAAACTCCATTTCCTTGCAATAGTAATGATATTCTACTACAAGAGTAAGAATAAATTTGTTTTCTCTCAGACAACCAGTAGAAATAATTCATAAGTTTGCTTTATGTGATACGGTTGTGCTTAGAAAGCTCAGCTGTAATCAGTGCCCCCCAGTGCAAGGTGCTGTTCATGCTCCAAGAAAAATTCCAGCTGAAAGAAACAGAAGTCACACACTCAAGGCCATATAGTAACTCAGCAGCCAAGGGAAAAAAAATGAATTTAAAGCTTTTTGACCACCAGCCCAGTGTTCCTTGTGCTGCACCATGCATGGTGCCATCAGCAAGAGCAGCAAGAATATTATATACTTATACAATTGACATCAACATCACACAAAAGCACCTCATAACCTATATTCTTGTCTTCCCCCAAGAAATTAGAAACTACTACTGTTCTTAACTGCATGAAATATAGGCAAAAGTCGGTGCTACAGCCACTAAATGAATAAATAAATGGATAGATAAAAAGCACCATAATTTGTGGTGCTTATGTCCCAACCTCAAATGCCCTACTCAGTTTCTACTCAACCCCAAAAGCACCTATTCCATCAGCAGAAATACTCCTCTAACAAATCCGTACTTTGGAGCAGGGCCCAGATCTGAGGTCTCCTCTGAGTCGCATAAATGCCCTTACCAGAACATTGTTCTCTCAGACTCTTCCTAGCCCAGAATTAAGACACGAGAAGCAGCAAAATACCTTCATCCTTTGATAATGCAGTGTCCAGAGCACCATCTTGATTCTTTTTGGTGCACATAAGTTTCGGGAGGAACAGTAGTAGTTAATACATCAAATCACTGCCACATACTTGGTGGGTTATTTGCTCACCTGTCCTGACCCAGAGTCACCACCATCACCCCTTAGCTATGCTCAGCACACCCCTGTCAGCTTCCCACCCTACACAGCACCTGGCACCCCCAAAACTACCCTCTTTCCAGACACATACATGAAACAAATGTTCACCTGAAACATGTAGGGCTTTAGGGGTTTTTTGAGGATTTTCTGCTGAGACCTTTGTGGTACTAATGAAAAAAAAAAACAAACAAACAAACAAAAAAAAAAACAGGCTAGGTCATGGAAACACAAAGATTGTAGTTTCTCCAACAGTTAACAGAAAACATGGCTTTCTTGGAGAGAAAACTAGGCAGGGGTCAAGGAAAAAGAACCAAGGTGCTTTTTTCTAAAACATTGATTTGAACCTGCCTTCTACTTAAAGCAGAAAGGAAAGACAACAAGTCCTAAAAAGGAACCAGCAAAAAACACACTCATCTTCCTAAAGTTTACAGTTTTATGGTAAATGTGATCTGCTCATATTGAAGTCCTACCACTGAACCAGCCTAGGAGAACTTTTCTTCTCAGTGCTAAAACAGCACAGACACCCTCCCCGGGGACCTAAAAATAAATAAATAAATAAATAAATAAATTAGTTTTATGCAGTCACAAAATAGACACCAGGCCTGGAAGATACTGGCCCCATAGCATCATGGTTCTTCATGTCCACATTCCTTAACTCTGAACACCTGCATAGGCCCCTCCAATCAGATGTCTCTTCCAGGCCAGGTGTATGAAAAACTTAGAGTCAGCCCCATAGCTTTTATTTTAATTTCCTGGTAACCTCTTCACACTTCTGGGAAGGTAGCAGTTGGGCAATTGTCTTTGCTACAAAAGGGATTTCTAATGTTACTTCTAAGAAACAACAAGTTATTTCCTGAAAATTGTTCTTGTCCCTATTAGGATTACCTAAAGAAAGACAGCTGCACAAGGTGGAGACAAAAGGGGGTTCTTGCAGATAGATGGGAGAGTTGTTGCACCTGTTTTGCACAAAAAATGAAGGCTGACCTTGCCAGGTTTGCAAAGCTCTGCTCCTGCCCCTGATGGCTCTTCAGGCTGAAGTGGTTCCACCTGGGGACAGGAGCTCACTGGGAGATCAGGCTTGGTTTCCAGATGGTGTAAATTGCTTTACCGGAGTCAATAAAGCTAGTCCCTTACAGCTGAGAGGTTGTTGTGGGGGCATTTTTTTTTTTTTCCTCTTTTTTCTTCTTCTATTCAACCCCCCTCCCCGCCCCCCCCCCCCCAGCACCCTTTTTCCCTTCCCCACCTCCTTGAACTATGCAAAAAAAAAAAGTTTGCGCAAAAAAGTTTATCTCCAGATTTTATATGTGAAGGGATGACCTGTGCATTTTGATGATTTTATAGAGCTACATCTCTAAAGCTCCTTAGGTGATAAACCTGTTACTGAAATCTCTTTGGAGGTAAATACCTGGCTCTGATTGTTGGACTTGGCTTTCAGTTGCAAAGTGAGTACTTTGTTTCTTCATTTATGAATATAAGCTTGTATCCTAAGTGCACCTAGATTTGTAGTTTCCTAACTTTTTTCTTTTAGGAAGAATGGGGCTTTTGGAAGAATAGGGTCTTCCATTGGAAAGCTAGACCTATTGGATGGTAACTTTTTTAACTGTTAAAAGTATGCATAAGCTTTGAAATTCAGTTTAGACAGAAGCAATCAAGATATCAAAAGATTTTGTGAGTGGAAAAGTCACTGCTCTTTCACTAATAGTAGTGTTTAAAAAGCCTGTTTCCTAAAGCAGCCTCTATCTATGTCTCATCCATTAAATTTCTATCAGAAGTTAACAGAATTTTAGACCATATCAATGAAACAAATGAAATAACTTCTGCTTATAAGCTTGATAGATTTGCTTGTTCTTTAGGTCTTTCTGACTTTGCTAGTACTGCTGTTTCTACTTGAATTTCATTGAGAGGGGGAAAATTTTTGTTTGTTTGTTTTTTAAGGAAAGACTGCATTAAAAAAATCTCACTCCCACCCTTTGTTTTATTAGAAAAAAATAGAAATCGTAGCAAGTGCCTACTGAGAACACTTAAGTAATCTTCCCAATGCTTATTAATTGTTTGTATTTAATTTCCCCTAAAGACACTTGCAAAAGCAATTTACTCAAAAAATGGAGGCACACAAGTTCAGGATAACCCCACAAGCATCTCATAATAGTATCTAAACAAGCCCCCAATGTCCTCTGTTTTAACATTTCTTTCCCCCAAGCTGTATCTTGTTAAAGTTCCCTTTCAGTGAAAGCACTTCTCTACCCTGCTTTTTTTGGGGGATGACCCTTAAAAACGAGGGGCAGAAGCATTGCAAAGGCCCTAAAGGGTCCATTTTGCAGTAGGCAGTAGACTGCTAAATCTCCTTGTTCCAGATGGTGAGTATCCTTAATTCTTGTTTGTGAGCTTTGAGTTGGATTGTGTGTTCTCAAACAAAGCTAGTTATGTCTTTTTTTTCTTCCTTTAAAGCTTAGAAGTTCTGTTTTTCTTTCCTAGCTGAATTTTTTTTCCTGAAAATTGTTCCAACCCACCTCACTAACAAATCATCCCTGAGCAGACTTCAAACATAGAAGCTTTTTGTTTTCTGAAAGCTATAGATAGACCTGTTCTTGCACAGTAGGTTGAAAGTAATTCTCATTAATACAATATGTTAAATCCTGATCTTGAAAAGACTTTGATGTGTGGGCTTAGGAGCTCTTCACGATGGGATCTATTTGTTAAGAAGCACTTGTTTGGGATGATGAGGTTTGTGTATTAGGGCCTAGAACTGTTAATTTAAACAAAGGTAATAAGATGAGATTATTCCCATATGTAAGCCTATATATAGGACTACACCTCCAGTCTTCTACTCTTACCTATGCAACTGTTTTACTCCTAAATCCCAATGCCCCATTCCTGCACAGTTCTGGGGCACTGTTTACTCCCTCTAGGATGTTAATAAGCCTCACTGGCAAGGAACAGAGCATTAGTCTTTGATGGGTAGGTAGATTAAATATGCACGCATAATAGTAAATATTTATTTAGGTACCTGAGCTATTCTGATTAATGGCTGCATTTTTCTTTTAAACGATTTGAGTACTTTTTAATGGCAATTAATTAGTATTTATGGTGTGATTATTTAATTTATTTCACTCTTCTGCTAGTACAGTCAGAGAAGCTGAAAACTCCAGGTTTTTACAGTTTTTTAAGGTTGGTAAATATTAGTTTGCTACTGTCTTCTTTGTGCCTGGGGATGCACAAACCAGCATGTCTCTGCTCTATTTCCTAGCACTTATTTACCAGCAGCAGAACTACCATCCAGGGAAATAGGACTCTGTTCCTGCCAGCACTTCATGAAGTTTTTTTAACTTTAAGTACACAAATAAACTTGTTGTGGTCAGCAGTGGCACAAGGATTACATGCATAAGTTTCCAGGATTGGGACCCATAGGTCTCTCTAGTGACCTGCTTAGCTTGCAGTAATAACAGGGCAGTTCTCAATAGACTATGCAAGAGGTACTTAATGCCATAGTTTGACTTTGTAGGCCCTATGCAAACAGTGGTAGTGTGATTTATTTTTGCTCTGAATTGTTGAAGTGCAGGAAAAACAGACAAGTCTCTTTTGAAAAAGGAGACAATCCCTCTGGATCAGTTGTGTTAGGTGTCCACTGCAGAAGCTATGTGCAAAGAGGTTATAGAGATCCATGTCTCCTTTTGCCTGAAAGGTCAACTCTGATGGTTGCAGGCATCTGTCTCTTGGAATGCCTCTGCAGGAATCTTGCCTGGACTGATGAGCCTGGAAAGCATCTCCAGTGTCATTATCCTTGCAAAAATGTAGTGGGATTAAAACCCATTATTGCTACTGCATTGCATGGGGATCTGGAAACCAGATGGGTTTGCTGTTGGTCACATAAGCACTTTGAGCTCTCCCTTGGCTTGAGGAATACTCTGGCAATTTGTATTGCTTTTGGGTTTGTAAGTGAGACCAATATGGTAGGAGGTAAGAACTTTGGAGAACTCACTCCTGATTCCAAATCTGGGTGAGATAACTTTAGAGACTCAGGGTTCCTTAGGCAATCTGATCAGAAGCTGCTAGCAACCAGAGGAAATCTTTTGTCTACTTGCAAAAATATCAAAAACTAAGGAGCAGCTCAGTACCTTGACTGGATCAGGCTGAGTTTGGGGCTATCAACTCAGACTGACTCGATGGGAGAGGCCTAATGAAGGAGTGGGTGAGAAAATTAATGTCAAGGGATAAATCCTGCATGATGGACAGATCCCTTGTTCTCTCATCCCCTGCACTCCCCACCCTCAACAGCCCAGAGTCAAGGCAAAGCAAACAGATGGGGAAAAATACAATTAGTTTCAGAGCCACCAGAAATCCAAACGATATTCCATCATGGGTTCTAGGCCAGCACACTAATTTATCGAGTGTGGAGTGCTATTGGAAGTGGCCCGGTGTGCTAACTCGGCAATAGATCATGATAAAAAATGTAAGTGATCCGTTATCGCCAGGTTAATGTGTTTTACTATGCAACTCTGCCAGCTCGACAGAAACATCATTACATAATGATAATGATTCTCCACAAACAGAAGCTGGAGGAGGGGGAGAGGAAATGAGACCTCGAGCTCTGGGATAGCACAGAAATTCCTCGGCAAAAAGCGTTGGGCTTTCTGTTCATTTAAAAAATAAAAAAGGAAACTGAAGCAAGTCAAGTCTCAAAAAGCAAAGATGTTAAGGAATCATTAGTTCAAAGTAATGAATGCTTTTTTTTTTTTCCAGTTCATCTGCCTGATTAGGAGTGTTGATAACCATGAAATTCACCAGATACTCGCTATTGTTTCATTTCTCAAGAGCTGACAGGGCTGTTCAGATCTGGATGCACTTTGCTGATAATGTGGATGAATCAAAAAACAGTCTTCCTGCCTGGCACATGGGCTCCTGCAAGCTTGAAAGAGACTGATGTAGGCAGGCAGGAGGAAGGAAGAGGAGGTGCAGGCTGCATGCAGTGCCTGGGACACAAATGCGGGGGGAACAAAGCAGTGAGCGCAAGAGGCAGGCAGGGTGTTGGGTGCTGAGATGGTGCTTTAAATGGGGAGAGGGACGCAAATAGAGCAGGGGACTGTGGTAGTGATGGTGTGTGTGGGATCTGAGGGTGAAGGATTGTGCACAGGCAGTGCTCTTGGTGACTAGGAACAGAGTCCTGGCATGTGAAGAGGAATATGTGTGTGATGGCAAGTGTGTTGCCACATCCCAGGGGCTGTGCAGGTGTGGGATGGGGGTGATGCTCATGTGAGAGGTGGCACAACCATGGTGCCTTGGAAGGGAGCATGAAAAATCATTGCAGGAGCAGAAGCCAGGAGAAAGTTCTGCCTCAGCCATTCTTCCCCTGTATCAGGCCCTAGGTGTGGGGTGGAGACCTCAGTCCCTCATAAACTGCACTGCTTTACCTATGTTTTGTTTTGCATCCTTTGGGTGTGACATGTTTGTCTCTGGCACTGTGGAAAGCTCTTGCAGTTGGTATGCTTGCCTGGGTATTTTTAGCAGGTGCTTTGCATTATAAATCCTGCTGGCTTTAACACTGCTGGGTAGACTTGGTATAATTTACCTTTGGTTTAACAAGAAATAGGAGCTGACTCAGGAATTAAGGCATGTCAAGTCAACACAAATAAAAAATAAAGCAGGGGAGGATTAGTCAGAGATGAATGCAACACAGAAGCTGAGTGTTAATTGTGAGAATGGTGCAGGGGGAGAGGAAATGAAACCTCCTTTATTCCTCTGCCCCTGAAGGCACAACTCGTGTTTTGGGGTCAGCATGGCAACACATCCTGTTGGGATGTGTCTCTGTAGTTTGCAGGGATTGCAGCCCTTCCTGCAGAGCTTGTTTATTGCTCAGGTTTTTGAGTTGTATATCTTAGCCCAGGAAGTTCCTGCTTTGGTTCCTAGATGGCAGACAAGGTGGCAGCCCTCCACTGCATCTCATGGTGCACAGCTGCTGTGCAGTGTGGATGTGAGCAGATGCTGGCTGCTGACGGGATGCATTGGGAGAGGTTTTATTTGACATAGATTTCCTACTTGAGCAGCAGGATTGCCCTTACAGGTTCCAAAAAACTTGAAATAGTTTTAGTGCTTCAAACTTCTCCATGCAAATCTGCGGCTGGTAGGGAGGATGCTGTTGAACAAACATAGATCCTCTTTAAATATAGGTTGCTATCAGTTTATGTGAGAGGGAAGTATCAATGGCTGCAAGGCAGTAGTGATGTGGTAGCACTGAAAAAAAAAATATGGAGGGGAGGAGGGGGGATGGTCTTCCCTGGCCACTCACTGCTTTTTTTTTTTAAGAAGTAAAAGACCCTGAGGATTTCAACACATGAACTAATTTTAAACCTTCTCCTTCCTGATGGTGAAAAGGGTTATTCCGTTTAAACTGCTAGGGCTCATACTTTTGCAATATAGTAAAGGCTCGGTGCTTTATCTTTCAATGAGCATAGGGTAAAGCTACATTGTGGTGTTATCTCCTGTTTAGCGTCGAATCTGTATGTGTATATAGTTGGAGGAAAGTCACTATCAGACCCTTTAGGCTTTCATGTTGCTCTGTTTATATCCCCCACTTCCTGGCCAGTGTCAGGCTTTGGACAGAAGATAACAGAAGTAAAGATGCCTCAGTGTTTTTTATCCTCTTTGCTCCTGTTCTACCTGTGCCCTGCCCTTGTCAGGAGTAAACAGCTATAACAAACCTTGAAACAATAAATTTCATAGCCTCAGGTTGGTTTCCTATGAATTATTGTCTTCATTGAAAATCTCTATTTCCCTTCAATTCTTTTTCTACTGACAAGAAGATGTGAGGATTAATTTAGAAGGAGATAATGAGAGTGGTTGTATGTGCACATGGACATGTACACGTTCTCTCAAGGTAGTGTAAAAATTGTGATTAGCTGTTTAGATTAGTTATGCCTCAAATTTCTAATCAAAATTAGATGTTTGCAGTGCTAGTCACAGCATTTCCACACAAAAGCAAAACACTGCTCCTGCCACTGTCAACTGGTAGAAACCTCTGATAAAAAGAGCTGAGGAAGGTAAGGATGATGGGGTGAGGGCTGCAAAATGCATTAAAGTCAGCCCAGGACAATTGGGTTGGATGTTGTATCCCTTTGTCATGAGTGTTGTGTTGCAGACCAGGAGTGGCATTGCTTCATGCTGCTTGTGTAGAGTCCTATCAAACAGCAGGGTGGAGATGAAGAAAGATGTAGTTGCCAGACTTTTGAGCTCTATTCTGTGAACACTGATACGTGAGTTGCTGTGCACCAGGTCACGATGGAGCAGGTATCTGCAGTTTGGACTTGTGTGGCTACGGTGCAGGGCCAGGTAGGTCTTGTGCCATAGTCAAAACAATTTGAAATGCTGTTTTCATGAAGGCTGTGCTTCTAAATTCCCTACACCATGTATATGGGTGAGATGGCACTGTGTGGGCCTGAGGTGACCTCACAGGGTTAAGGACAACTGCCATCCTCTCTGTTAATTCATTTAATTCCTCTTCTGGGTTAAATCCAGCCCTGCTGCTTGGAACCATCTCCTCTGGTAGTATACATGAGCCTCAGGGAAGGCATTGCTAAGATGCCTTCAGAGACCATTTTTTCTTTAATTCATTTTCTGTAAGAAAAGCAAAGAATGAGTGGAAACATTTGATTTCCCTCTCCACCCCCCACCCCATGGTGCCAAGAAGAGAGAGGAGGAGAGATGATGCTGGTGCCAATGGAATAGGAAGCCCCTATCATTGTGCTTGAAGACTAAACCAATGAAATTCTGTCATACAAAATGCTTTATATCTGATCTTTCACTGTAAATGTCATAGAAAGAAAGGATCTCTCTGATATTTCAAGGAGCAGCAAAGTCTGTGATGACATGCTGGTATCAAGATTTGCATATTTATTATAGATAAGCTGTCAAAATGTATGTTGTCAATTTCACCTTATACTCAGAATTTAATGATGCACATAAAGGACAGAAAATCTTTAATATTAATATTAATATGATTTTAGATTATAAGACTTCATTGTGGATATCAATCACCTAACCCTTAAGGACATGTCACTCAAGTTGATACAGTTTATAGAAAATTAATGTAATCCATTCTTTATGATCTATTGCAGGATCGGGGGGTTCAGGAGGTGGGATGGGGGGTGTAGGCAGAGGGCTGACTTGTTAGTTTGCCATGTTTCCTTAGGTACCTTAAGTTCCTTGAGTATGTTAACTCTTGCTGACCTGGGACATGTTTGTCTTTCCTGTAACTGTTTAGGCATTCTACAAACTCTAACTCAAATGAGAGTTTCCTGTTTTGTTGATGGCCCTGGGTTGTGTCAGTACTTGCATGAGAATTATGTATAAGTAACAAGACCTATCCTTGGAGAAATATTTTCCTTCCACTGCCTACTGAATAGTTGTAGAGGGGATGGGCATTACAGTTTCCAAGTGTCTGAAGAGGAAGAGTGTTCGGGAGAGTAGCTGAGTAGTGTAAGCACCTCCTGTGACTGGAGGTAGCTGCAGGATTGTGGCCTTTAAAAAAAAAAAAAAGCTAAAGCTGAGATTTTTCTTAAATTCATCTCTTAATAAATTACGGAAAAGTCACCAGTGCTTGCAGGAAAGCCTTACAAGTAGAGGGCTTGCCTCTTTCATCTCTTCCTGATCTCGCAGGAGGTCCATTCATTCAAAACATCAGTAAATTGACCTTCTGCCCGTGAAAAGGAGGTGTAACAAGTTACCAGATGGTATTCAGAGAATGAAGATAAAGATTTAGGCCCGTTACTAGGATGTGGGGTATGTCTTGTTGCAGTCTATTCCAGTGAGTATTGCATACAGAAACAACTTGTTGAACCTATTTTAAGCTTCTGCCTTTGAGCAGGAAGATTGGTTGAAACTGTTGCTAGCACTCCCTTGCAACTCTCCTATGACTGAAAGAAATAACTTGGTTAAAATGGTATTGGACTAGTTCCGGGTTTTGTCAGGGGGAGTTCAATGCCCTAATAACGCTGTTCCTCTTGGTGTACTGCTGGATCATAGCTCTGTCCTCTTGCTCCTTTGTTGGCCTTGTGTTCAGACTGGAACTGTGGTGGGGCATGGCATCTTTCATGCAACCATGCAGTGTCCTATTTCTTGTTCCCCATTCCTACTGTAGTGTAGCCTGCTGACTTCCTCCTGCAGCTCCTCCACCTGCTGCCTGACTCCATCAGAGCACACCTTGCACAGGTGGAGCTCACACCCTCTTCCACACAGGAGTGTGGGCTGTGGACTTTCCAGCCCTGAACAGCACCTTCCCTGAGAGGAAGATCTGTCTAGGTGGTGACCTCCACTTGTTCCATGCTGGGGAGATAGCTCCTGGCTGCTGCAGGCTGCAGCCATCACCTGATCTTGCCCACTGTGCTCATAACCATCTCAGGGCACATCTGTCAGCCCTCCTAATTTCCTACAGATATAAACCTGCTGGCTAGATTGGGACAAGCAACAGCTGGGTGATGAACCCTAGGAGCAGAAAATGGCTGTGCACACCCTGGTGGCAACCATGTTGTGGGGCCAACTCTAGCTGCTTCCCCCTATGTGGCCCAGGCCTCGTGTTCAGCCCGGCCCTCTCCCATCTGCTTTCTTGTGCTCAGTCCCCTTTTGGAGGGAAGCAATTGACACTAAGTATCTCTGCGACCGCAGGATTCAAAGCTGGATAACACCCACCTTTTACCTTACCTGTGTGAGCTGTCAGTTCTTTGAGGGAGCATTCCTGGGCTCTGCCCCTGCCATGGGACGGGGGAGAAGGAGCTGCCAGCAGGGAGGAGTGATTCAGAAGTTCAAGCCTGAAGTGAAGATGGCACAGCTATTTCCTCTTTCCACATCATGATACCTGCAGCAGACAGGTAGGGGAGCTCTTATATTCAGCATGTGGAAGTACTTGAAAACCCTGGCTATGAGGAGTGGATCAATGTGGTTAGTTATTGCTGGGGTTTATACACAAAGATACTCTTATCTCTGAGAAAGACAGTCTGCACAGGTTCAATAAATCAAAATTAAAAAGGCAGGTAGGAATAAGGGAGGGAGGGTGGTGGTGAGGATGGCTTGGGGAAAAAAAAAAACACCTGCAGTAGTAGTGCTTTAAAAACACCTTCCTTTCATCATGGCTTTTGATGGAGCTTAGTTTCCGCAGATCTTGCGTTAGCAGCGTGGTTTGTTGTCCGATATTGGGTTGGGGTGGAGGGGTGGTGTTGCATCTTGTTGCATTCCCTTATATCTAAGTGAATTGATAGATGAGCATCCTGAGTGTTTCCTTCTTTCAAATAGCACCGATGCTTTACTAGTACTGCCTCCTCTGTGCCTTGGCAAAATGCTGAATTGGGAGATCTTCCCAATGTGCCTCTAGAGCAACTGTGAAAACAATAAATTTCACATTGCCTTATTTTGTTTGCTGTTTACCTCTTCTTTTTTTCCTTTCCCCTCCCTGCCTCTTTTCTCCCGCTTTTGCATATTTAGGCCACTTACTCATCTATGTCACTCTCATCTGTTTCCTGTAGGCCTCCTGCATAGTAGTATAAGCAATGAAATAACCTAATCAGCCAAACACGTGTGCTTTTTCTTGCCTTGTGCATTTTCTCCTAGTTGTATCTGTTTATCTCCCTGTCTCCAATATCTGCTTTTATCTATTAGTATGTCTTCTTTCCCATGTTTTACCCGTTAATACCTCTTGTTCAGCTGAGGATAAACTCAGTAATAATTGCACTATAAAATGAAGAGTACACTACATGTCTCTTATTGCTCAGGGGTCTGTTAATTGGAATTTATAAAGTTCAATAAACAGTAATCCAATAAGACCTAAACTCTTATTCATTTATCTTAGAGGTAATATCCAGGCTGCCAGCAGCAAGCTGGAAGTGGCTGAGCCGTGAGCCTTGGTCGCACATGCAGAATGGATTTGTCTTTTTGCCTCTGTAGCAGGTATGTGCAACCTTGAGTCTCCCAGCAGCCATATCTCCTAGGTGAACCCTGATGGTGGGAGATGTTTTTGTCTGTCTGGGATGCTTTGAAAGAGTGCTGTAGTAAGTAACTCGTATACAGTGGGAGATACTGTTTTCCCTTGTGTCTGGGCCTCGCTAGCAGATCCATGTGGAGCTACTCAGGACTGTGACTATAGGCATTCTTCCTCCTTTCTGTTGGACGCTGTTAACTTAGAGCTATTTGAAATGCAATTTTTTCCAGCCTCTGGATTCTGCCTGCTTGAGTGTTATCTATCTACTGGTACTATCCACGCCCTTCACTTATGCCTAAAGCATTGTTTATGAATAACACTGTGCATTGCTGGCTGGTTTTCAAATCAACCTGTGTTTTACTGGAGGGTCAGAACTCCAGGAAGCTGATATTTTTTCAGTATTGAGCTGCAAATTCTGCACATACAAATAGTGGGTTTCCTGCAATCCACTATGGTTCCAGCCAGTGCCAGAGTACAGCAGTCACTGATAAGGTACTGTTGGGGAGCACAATGCAGATATGGAGTGAGATAGGGCCATGTTTCAGTGCCTCTTGTTGAGTAATATGGGGCAGGTTTCATAGCCCTGCATTTTTGTAGCAAACAATTAAGTGTTGTGTAACACGATCCCTGCGGATGTTGTGCCAAATGTATCTTGGTGATAATGCAATTTAAATGGCAACATATTGACTGGACAGGATAAACAGATAACATGATACCTGATTATTGGATCAGTGCATCAGTTTGGGAGCAAAAAGCAGAAGGAGTTGAAAGTGTTTTACGGGGGACGCTGGGAATTGTAGGCAAATCGCAGGAGGTGTCTGGCTGAGTTGCTATAAAACTTTTGAAGAGTAGTAAGACTGCTAGCTGAAAAATAAGGGGAAAAAAATCTGCCAGACAACCTTTTCTGAAAGTTTTCTGGTTTTCCCTATTATAATTTTGTTTTTTCAAGCTGAGTATATAGATAAACATGTCTAGAAAACCCCATTGAAAAAAAAAAAAAGGCATTTTATCAAAGTATTTCCCCAGAAACCTCGGTAAACCTTTCCAGAATGCAGCAGTGTCTTTGCTCCTGGTAAGTGGTTGTTGTAGAGCTGATAGAGGTTATATGGCTGAGATGAAGGTTGGGAGTCTCATTGTTTCCTAGCTCTTCTGCAGCTTCAAGCAAGACATTGTTAGCTCTTCACTAGAAAAATGAGCCTAATGCTGGTGGCTTCCATAATTAGAAGTGCCCCTAATGTTTCTGCAGTATTGAGTTACCTAGATGCTCAGAAAAAAAGTTTGATCTTTGTCCCATGGCATTTCCACCTCTGCATCTGGAGGTTGGATTTCTCCTGGGCATGCCTATTTGTATCTTGAAACAGGTTAATATCACCCTTTGAAGATTTTAAAGTAGTGATATTATGGCAGTGGTTTCTACATCATTACTTATGCGCTGAGGAACTCAGTACGTTTATTTGTACTTCCTTTAAAAATAGGTCTTGTTTATTCTTAGCTGTTTCCCTAGCCTAAGCTTATCTCACTTGACATGCTCACCTTTGTTTGATTCCCTGAGTAGTTACTCATGACATGTTGGCTGAATATGACTAAGATGTTAGGTGTCTTGTGAATCCTGGTCTCAAAAGGGGTAGATGAGGTACTGAGAAAAGAAAAAGGTGATCAAACAATGAAAAATGGTGGGTTTTTTGTATGGAATACCTAAAGTTATAGTGTGCTCTGCCTGGAAATTAGATGTGTTGTGGGACTGTGATCACAGTCTATAAGATCCAAAATGCTTTGAAGAAGGAGAGCACAGAACAGTCATCCCTGTTCCCTCACAGCTTCATTTAATGCCTTTTTCTTGTTGCAATATTAGAATAATAGTTAAAAAGAAACAGTTATTCCTTATGAAATGGGTAGTTAAATAATACAGTTCTGTGCTGCAGCACAATGGGGTTGGCAGGAGTTCTACAGCAAAGTGTCTGGGCAAATATTCAGGCAACCCCAGTCAAGGGTTTTTAGTCCCAGGCTGCTACCTTGGGGTCAGCAAGTCTTTTGAGATGCAGATGGCTAGAGGTTAAGAGTATACTATGGAGACAGAATGCATATTTCTCCTGTTCTTGTGCTTTTTCACTAAATAGCCATTACTGACCACTGCCAGAGATGGGATACTGGGATAAATGGTCATTGGGCCTGACCTGGCAGGCTGTGGTTATAAACAGCCCTCCTGAGACCCTTCTCTCTGCATTCACTGGCTGCATAAATAACTTTGGGCCATCACATGCTGTTCTGAGAGCCTCAGCTATGCATCTAAAGTGAAGTGGGATGAAGCTCTCTCTCTGGGTCTATTCTAGGCAAGTAAAAACTGAAAATGTAATGTTGAATGGCAAATGTTCTCCAAAACCCTGCGGTGATGTTGGGCAAGGCAGTATATTAGGTGCTCTTTTTCTTTGGCTGCTATTGTAATGGAAGACTATTTACTGAAGAAAACTGGACTTAACTGAATATATCCTTAGTTTATTGCAATGTGACAACTGTAGCAATATCTTCAGTCCTTTCATACTTCACTGTAGTAACAGCTTAATATTAGGTGTTAGAACAACATATGTCCCTGATCTAAGAGTATTTGCTTTTTTATAGCTGTGGAAAAAAATGCAGGTTTTGTGGTGAGGAAAGAAAAGGGAACTTGATGTGAGCAACTTCAGTACAGAAATGGACAAAATCCTACCATTGATTCAAAGCTTCAAAGGAGTAAAGTGAAGGCTCGTTATGACCTGTTCTGTTGTTGTGGTTTAACCCGGCTGGCAGCTAAACACCACACAGCCGTTCGCTCACCCTCCCCCCTCCCTCTCTGGGATGGGGGGAGAGAAACGGGAAAGTGAAGCCTGTGAGTTGAGATAAAGACGGTTTATTAAGACAGGAAAATAATAATAACAATAATAATAATAATAGTGATAATGGTAATAGTATTAACAATAATAATGTGTAAGAAAACAAGTGATGCACAATGCAATTGCTCACCACCCGCTGACCGATGCCCAGCCTATTCCCGAGCAGCCGGCCCCCCCACCCCGGCCAGCCACCCCTATATATTGTTTAGCATGACGTCAGATGGTATGGAATACCCCTTTGGCCAGTTTGGGTCAGCTGTCCTGGGTCTGTCCCCTCCCAGCTCCTGCTGCACCCCCAGCCTGCTCGCTGGCAGGACAGAGCAAGAAGCCGAAAAGTCCTTGGCCTGGTGTAAACACTGCTCTGCAACAATTAAAACATCAGCATGTTATCAGCGCTCTTCTCATCCTAATCCAAAACATAGCACCCTACCAGCTACTATGAGCTACTTAACTCTGTCCTAACTGGAACCAGGACATCTGTCAAATGAAGCACAGCAGTTGTTCAGAGGTAATACCCCTATATATTATCATACTTAAAAACAGGCAATGTCATAAACTTTTTGAAGCACTTAACATACTACAGGAGCTGTGCAGGCTGGTGAAGTCACTCGTTAACAACTTTAAATCATATGGAGCTGCCAGTGCTGTATTCTCTTCTGATATATTCAAGGTGACCTGCCATTATTACTATAAAATATTTTTTTTGAAGTAGGAAAATACATCTGCTCTGGGGTGGTGCGTAATGGCTTTTTAACAGTCTTGGGGCAGTGTTTCTTAGCTAGTAGTGAAGGACACATAGCCTGCCAGGAAAAGAATGGGGTGTTGACCATCACCAAGGCATTTATATCTTTTGTTTTAGTAATGTGGGAGGGTGAGGAGAAGTTTTAGTTTCATCAAAACTGTAAAGTGTTGGTTCAACCTGAAGACAGACAGGGCTGTGGTACCTTCCCAGAGAGTCTTTACAGCCAGAGTGACAGTGGGAACGCTACTCCTGCAAGAAGGGTTTGAAATGCCAGAAGCAATGCTGGCCCCTGTGGGCTTTACTTTTTCTCAGAGATGATACTTCCAGGAATAGAGATTGAGATTTCCCTATATTACTTTTAAATAGGTGCCTAAAGTTAGACTTTCTTGGCTATATATAGGCACCTAAGTGTGTGGCCTAGCTGTCAGAGATGGCAAATACACAGCTGATCCCACTGAAATCAATGGGGGCATCTCTGAGCTCAGCAGTTCTGAAAAATCATGCCACTCTTCTAGTGGGAGCATTGATTTCTAGTTCCCATAATGTGTCACACTAAGATATGCCAGGGCTGGTGTTGTACAGAGCTCAGTGTTTCAAACAGGAACTCCTCTCCTGCTTGTTCTACTCCTAGCATGCTACTTTGCACCAATCCATCCCCAAAGCTCTCTCCATCTCTGAGCTGCTTTACTGCTTTGCTGACCATGTCAAAAGTTTGCTTTGTTCCTTCAGAAGTCTCTTGCAGCCTGGTTAATGTCACTTAGTGTTTGGCCACAGTGTTTGTTTTGAATCAGATTAATTAGGCTTTCTCTGACTGGTGTTTTAAGAGCTTCATGATGCAAGTGTTCTGATTATTGTCTCTGGATGTGTTTCTTGGACAATCTTTAGCAATGCTTGTGGTGTGGTGTTTTGTTGCTAATTGGTGTGATTTGTTGAGGCGAAGGACAGCTGACTGATTTCACTGAGCTAGGGCAGGAGGGAAAATGGGAAATTTTATTCTGAGTGGGAAAACAAGCAGTAAACAAATAGAAAGTTCTAATGAGATTTTCTTACATAACAATTATTTTAAGACACACCAAAGGATCTATTTGAAAACCAAACAAAAATCGTGTGAAGTATTAGACACGATAAAAGACCTTACCAAAGAAACATAGCTGCACTATGCAGTTACATTAAGGGCGAGGGGTGCCTTTACTGGGAGCTCAGTGCACTTAAGCTGGGGTATCCAATACTTCATAATGCTATTATCTTCCAAATGGTCTCTCAGCAAAACAAATTTTCAACAAGATTTTTTTTATGAACATTTTTAAAAGCTCCAGTGACTTCTAAAAGTGTAGCTAAAGATTTAGATCATGGCAGTCCTGTTGTCCTTTGCAAAGTTTAAATGACTGTAAAAAGTGTCCTTCTTATTCCTTTGCCTATTTTGAATGCATTCCTTTAAAAATTGTGTTTGCATTGTGACTTCTCTTCCTTGCAATGATCAGATGATCAAAACTGTGCCTGAATCTGGGGTTCAGCTCCAAAAAATATCTTTATTTCCATGAACAAATAGGGATCTCATCTGACGTGTTTTCTCTTTGTAGATCAATTTGTAGATCAATATTCTCCTTAATATCTGAAAACTAATGGCATCTGGCTGCATCTTTGGGATATAATCTGGATTATAGTACAGAGAAATTGGCGGGAAAAGTGCTATTTATGGAGTCCTGAGATAGACAAAGGCTTTATTCCAAACACTGAGGAAAGCAAACCTTGTATGTTCCAGCTGCTGATAGTCATAGAGATGATATTCATAATATAATAGATACAGACACGGAGCTGGATATCCAAAGTGTCCAGAACTTCAATTTGGCAGATTGCTGTGTATTAGTAGCTTTTTAATTTTGGTCATATTGTTGTCTGCTTGATGTATGTAAATTTGATAGCGTGCATCCTTCTCACTCTCTGCTAGCTCAAGGCTGCTGCCAGTGTGGTCAGGGTGCAATGTATACTGCAATGATGTTCTGAGAGGGATACTATTGTGGAGTTGGTGCTTTTTGGCCAGTCAGCAGTTCTTGGGGTTCCTGGTATTGGCTTCTTGCTTCAGCTCTCTTTTCAACTGCTGAAATTCCAGCTTCATTCAGAGATGTGGTCATGCAGCAGCCGTTGTCTGGGGACTTGAATCACATTGTGTGAAAACTGCTTGATTTTGAGCAAGCCAAAATAGTTCTGTGGGTGTCCTCTTTGACAATGTGGAAGACCTCTCTTCTGTTTGTGAGGAAGAACAGGCAATGTTTAGCTAGGGACTTTCACACCACCCAGGATACATTAAGAGAAGGAATGGAAAACAGGAATCTTGTCCTTTAGTTGAATGTTTTTTGTCACTGTATAAACAAGGTTATACTATCTTGCAAACTTACCCCTTTCAGCAAAAATAACAGTGCTTCCTCTTCCTCCTCTTCAAGCTCCCTCTAGTGTTATCAGGTACGTATCACATACTGTCCACTGCTCAGGTAAGGGTTGTTACACTGGAACAGCTGGTAAATGTCATCTCTGCTTTGTGGGGTTTTGTTTCTGGAAGAAATTCCAGTGCTATGATTTGTGAGTGTGCTGGCAATACAGTGCCAGCCCCCTTCCCTTGCCTTCTCTGCACACCTGCATGAAACTCACCCTACCCATACCCAGATAATCTGCAACTCAAATCTCTTTTGTGTATCTGGAACAAATTGTGCTGGCTGTTTGCCATGCAGTGAAATCACAGTTTTTCATTACACTCTCAGAAGCCTTAATTAGTGAATAAGGCAGCTGTATGCTCTCAAAAATACATCTATCAGTACAAACTGCTGCCTGATGGTCCAAAATAAAACATGCCAAAATTTTTCTTGTGCTTTCAGTTCTCTTGGAGCTCACGGGCAGGTAACTGGGGGAGCACACAGGATTTTGTTACCTTCATGATGTATGTTCATTGCCAATAATGAAAAAAGACAAAATGGGTCTTTACGCTGTCTGATTAGAATGATCTGTCTCTGTATTGCATATACTTTTTTTCTGTTTTAGTTATTTACTTACTACTTGTAATTCTTGGTTTTGTTAACCCTGCCTACTTAGATGAAAAGTTTTCTATTCTTCACCCATCAGTTCTTCTCTGCTGTTTGTCAACAGATTGAAAAAAATCATGTTTGTCTTGATCTCTAAAGACAGTGGGGCTCTGGGGTGGCTTTAATGTGTCATAGGGAACTGGCCAAAATGTATTCTTTTCAACTAAAAAAAATAAAAAGTGCTGCTATGTTTCTTTAAATGGTTGTTGAGCTTTTTGTATTATTCTGTGCCCCTATCACCACTACTACCACAAATTACTGCCTTTCTTTTGTTGTTGTTCCTGGAGCTTTTGCTGGAGTTCTTCATTCTCCAAGCAACCTCAGAAATGAGCATGTGGGTACCTTTTAATACTTCCGGGGGAAAAATAGTCCTCTTCCCCCTCCCAGTTTTGCAGTATTTCTGGTAGAAAATTTCTACCAGCTTTGAATCTGAGCTGCTCAAACATCCGTGGGGTTTTATCCTCGTGATTTCCCTGTGGGGTGATGAAATGCAGTGCTCATTTTACAGAAGGGCAAATAAAAACTGCCTGTCACCTAGGAGCTTGTGGCAAAGCTGGGAGTCGAACCCACACCTTCCACATCAGGCAGCATAGCATTTGTCTTGTGTAGTGTTTGACTGGCACAGCTTCAAGGAGGGAGAGGCTTGGTTTAGGGTCGTATCAAGGGGATGCAAATTTACATCAATTCCTCTCATCCCCCTTTGCCAGGAAACTACCTAATGATGCGAACTCACAGAAAGTGACAAAGCCCAAAGGAGAGGTCTAGAACTGGTAGAGAGATTTCAAAGGTTTATCTGAAGAACTGGAAGGGTGGGGAGACATCAGTGATATTGTAAGCACTTTGCCTTGTCGTGTTTTCCACAGTGGAGGCCAAAACATCCTGTTTGAGAGGCAGGAGAGGAAAAAATGTTTTTAGGAGGGCAGGGGCTGATATGTGGTGAAATGATATCCTGATCTTGCTGCGTATCTGCACCAGAAGTGTACCTGCTCACTATTTCTTTTTCCCCTCTATACCCTGAGACGATCAATAGGACCCCTGCTTCCTTGCTCATCCAGATCACTTCTGGTCTGCCTTCAACAAAATTCTAGTACAAACCTTGACCTTCTGGGGCCATCTCAATACAAGATTAAAGGGTGAAACTGGTCTATCTGTGCCCTGCTGGGGTCATCTGGAGAAGACTTGAAGTTCAGCCTATGGATCTTGCAAGCTTGAGCTGGTGGGATACATCTCTTAGTTGGTCTGCACCTCAATTTTCCTATTCCTTTTTGAGATGGGTGGGTGGAAGGAAGTTCCCTGAGAGATACTAATAACAAGATATTTCAGTCTTTTCTTTGTATTTGTGTTAAGTGTGTATGTTCCTGGCAACCACTAACTCAAATACTTGCGAAGCCTGCGAAACTTGATGTTCTTTTGTAATACAATGCAGGTAGAAAGATATCAAGTATCTCCAGCTGAACAAAACATCCTAAACTAGATCTTGTTTTTTTATCTAACTTCTCATCTTTCTGCTTTCTGGCCAGTACTGTGAGGTTTTAGCTGTGGTACAGACAAAAAGCTTTGGTAGTCAACAGGGCTGATAAATGGAGAACACTGTTAATTGTGTTCTTACTAATGAATTAAATGGTAAGTTAAATTCAGCTCATCTAAATATCTCATGTGGAAGTAATACTGCCTTCTGCTCTGTTTTTTTTCTCCCTCTAGACTAGTAGCATCTCAGGTGTAATGTTTCTGGAGCTTTTCAGTGGTGCTGGGAAGAGATCTGCAAGTAGACTGCATGGACTTCTATTTTGTATACAAATTTGATCTTCCTTATGCCTGGGGGGGTGGGGGGAACATTAAAATTAGGGTTATTCATGGTGATGTTAGTACTATTAATTGCTGTTTTAATAGCCTATGGGAAATGAGTAGGAGTATGTATTTTACTAGTTATGGCAAGCAGAGGAACACCATGAAGAAACCCTTGGCAGCTGCAGTGGTTTTTGCAGCTTGAATTGTCCATGGTGTGTTCATCTGACCTCCGAATGGTCTCTGTCTGTGGTAAGAGCTGAAGGAAATATGCTGCCTTCCCCTGCTAAGGGGATGGGTGGATGAGTTGGACAGCAGGCTGACCCTGACGGAGGTGAGGAACATATACAGCTTTGCTGCTTTTCTCTTGGTTCACCTTGGACAAGTTGCTTCTCATTCCTCCAAGCCTGTCATTCTCACTAGCAAACGGAGTGAAGATACTGACCTCCTTAAGTGCTTTGAGATTTACTGATGAAAATGCTGTCCAAGAGCAAGGTAGAATTAACATGGTAGTTAGAGCTATGGCTGCCTGTGCCTCTCTTCTGGATAAACAGGATGTCATTCTCTCAGGTTGTCAATCCCGTAGCTGTCAGTTGTCAGAAGCACTAAATTCAGATGCAGAATGGTAGAAGAAGCAAAGGTACTAGGGTCAAACAAAGGGGGTGGTGGAAAAATGAGAGAAATTTTTTGTGTGGAGGGGGAAGGTGAGTGTGTGGGGGGAGAAGTGTTTGAACTTCATAAACCACTTCTTCCCTATTTCTGAGGAATGGAATTGCTTTGCATGTAGGTTTTAACTGCTAGCTCCCAGCAAAATGCATTAGCTGCAAGAGAAGCAAAAACATATATTATGGAACAGCACTTTCTGTAATTTTTTTTGAAGCACACATTTGTAAACACATCTAAAATTAGAGTTCAGCATCAGAACAATGAGTACTAGCTCTTCATATTTTCTGCTCTCAGATCTTGACGTTTTTCCCCTCTCTGTATCATAATCTAAGTGTATGTGTATATAATTTATTTATATTTTTTAAAAGGAACTTTATATATTTCCATCTGTTCCAATTAAACTGAATGGAACAGTTTTTGTAAGTAAAGGGAGAAAGGGGAGGAAAAGAAAGGAGTAAAGTTAAGAAAATGGCTTAAAACACAAACCTTGAATGGAAGAGGAAGAAATATTTGTTGCTTAGCACCAAGATGAAAAATATTCTTTGTGCTAAAATCAGGAAGCAAAATTCTTGTGTGTGTCCCTTTTTCCTCCCTAAAAACAGTTACAGCCATTGGCAAGGAATTTAGGTTAAAAGGCTCCAGTACAGTGTCATGTAGGACCTGGACTTAGCATTGTTTGAGTGTCAGATGGCACTTTCAGAAGTGGAGAATGTTCTTGGTGTTAGAGCCCACCCTACATCACCTCTCAATGTTTTGAGTGAGCTGATAGACACTAACAAGAGGGAAGGCTGTGGTCATCCTGAACAAGATGGTGTCCAGAAGTCCCTTCCAACCTTGGCCAGCCTGTTTCCATGACGATGTGCCCAGTCAGGTCAGTGTGCTTGTTCTGTTGGGTTTGGGGGCGTTTAGTTTTTCTCCTTGTCTAGGTGACTTGCTAAATCCCCTCGGCCCTGTGGAAGTTCCTGGCCAGAAACTTTTTTATTTTATGGAGAAACATCTAAAAACTGTGCAGTCCACTTGGCTTGTTAAGTGACAATGAGAGTACTCTGAAAGGAAGCCTGCTTTTTTTTCCTAGGCTGTGTTTTTTATATATTGAAAACTTTTAAGTAGTTGTGATGAAAAACTTTTGTCTTAAGGCTTTTTGACTGCTGTGTAGCTCCATTGACAGGTGAGCTGAGGTTTCCATAGCTGACAATGACTTCTCTGCACCTCTCCCTCTGGTTTGACAGCCCGAGCAGGCAGGTGAGTGCTGAGCAGGGGTGAGGACTGCTCCCATCCTGCTTTCCCTCATGGGTCTTGCCTTGTGGTGTGGTGCTGCTGGGCTGGACCCACCATTCGGCTGAGGAAGAAACCTCTCTGTGTTGAGTTGTCCAGCTCAGCCCTCATCTCTCCAGGAGCATGACCAGGACCCCCCTGCTGCCCAGGAGAAGCATAGTGGTGGGAACCCTTGTGCTTTTGAGGTCTGTAGCCCCCTCCCTCTTCCCACCCCCCCCCCCCATTCCCATCAGAGTTTTGTTGCTATAGAGACAGTAATTACTCCAGGAGGCTTCTAGGCTCTGCTGAAGCTCCCATCAGTCTCGCCTCCCACCTGGGGAGCTTCTGACATTGAGTTAAAGGTCAAGTCCTCATGTAAATGTTTTCCTTTCCAAAATGAAATATTTTACCTATTTTGGGTGACTGTGGTGGCAGCACAGAAAACAATTTGTCAAATCACTTACAAAACCAGAGCTGGGATGCTTAAATTCTATTCTCTTCAGGTATGTGGGTGTAGGGGTGGAAATGAGCAGCCTTATAAGTCATATTTTAGTCCATGTTGAACGCTTGCTTTCCCCGCACCGAACACTGAGCGTGTGCTGTTTTGCTTGCTTCCATCCCCCTCCCTCCAGCTTTTCAGAGCTTCTTGTCCTCATTAATTTGTTGTTAGCTCTTCTGCCTACACGTAAAAGCTGGGATGAAATCATTTTTATTGACGTTAGTCATAGGCTGACACAGCCCTGGAAAGGACCCCCTGGGTCACTGAGTCTGCCCCCCTGCTATTGCAGGCGACCACGTCATTTAATTCCTTTCATAAACTACCTGTTAAGAGCCAGAACAATCTCTTTTTAAGTGACTGTGATGAGGGGGGGTGGGGGGGGAACCTTCAGCCCCTGATGTTTCTAATAGAGTGCGAAGAAATGGAGATGTGGTGTTAGAGCACTTAAAATAAGAAGGCGGAAGATGCGGCTGTCTTGATTTCCTTTCCTCAATTACCCCACACTGTCATCTGCTCTCAGGCATTATTTGGAGGTGTGATGCATGTGTCAGATGAGGCAGGATCAAACAAAGATCATTTGGTGCTGAAACACCAGTCCTTTCTCAGAAAAAGGGCTGTGCATGTTCAAAGATGGTCTGCCAAGATTCTTGTGACCAAGTTCAGCTTCTGGGTATGTCTGGGACTCTTCCTAAGTCACCCCAGACAAATCACCTTCTTCTCATAGTCTGTGCTACCAGTCCAGCTGGATTTCACATTACCTGTAGCTTTTCAGGAAGGGGAAGGCAGGAAGAAGTAAACTTGTGACTACTCCGTCGGAAGGAACAACTCTGCCGAGCAGTTCTCCACACAAGTTGCTGCCTGTGCGCTGTGCTGCTGACACAAGTGACACTGAGGCTGCCAGTGCTCTTGTCAGATGCAGATTGGAAAGCAGCAAGTGTAATTTATGAAGGCTGGGCATGCACTTAAGTGTAAAGTGATGGAAAGCGTGGTGGATCACTGCACTGGTGCACTTGACTTGTGCATCAGGCACATATTTATGCAAGTTCACATCCAGTTCAAAGCTAGCCCTGAAAGTATAAAAAATGGCAGCACTCTCAGCTACAGCACTGTCAGTGTCAGATGATGCCATGGGGTTTTGCTCTTGATGCCTTTCAGAGCTTCTCAGCAAAGCACGTAACTGTAATTAGTTGACAAGCAGGCTGTGAGGAAACTCAGGGCTTTCATGATACCCTTGTGTTTCCCTGGCACCTTTGATCCTGAAGTGCTTTACAAAAGTGTGTGTACACACAGAGAACCTTTAGCCTTGGCACTGACATTCAGCCTCTGCTGGGGAGATGTGCAATAGCTGTTCAAACAAACAGCAGTGTTGCCTGGCAGCTGCAGTGCATGCTGAAGAAGGAAGCAGCAATGCATTGAAGCAGTAGAGGAGTTTTGGGGTGGGTAACTCAGATGTGTTGAATGTTTCACTCATAAGAAAAAATAAGATAGAAGGGGTTTTCAGTGTTTGTGTGTTGTATCTAAACCTGCTTTGAGCTAGGAAGCTTATGATCAGGAAAGGTAATTCTGAAGGATCAAGTGTACTTGACTAGTTTCTTTGAGACAGTGACTTGAAGAACGGGGGGCTTTTTTAACAACTAAAACACGGGTCAGGGTAAGCTCAGCCAGCAAAGCTGAGCTGCTGGAGGGGATGAGGCAGTTTGCAAAACAGATCAAGACTTGTCTGCATAGACAGTCAGCAGCTCCAACATTGGCTGAATTTCCAGTGCATCGGATTGATGGTGGGAAAGAAAACGCTAAAAACAACTGTTCAAGTTGTTTTTGTAAGTGGGACTGCCTACTGCCCTATTTGCTCTCACTTCTAAATTAAGGCTTTTTTTTATACCCACCATAACTTTTAGTTGCAGCTCACCTTGCCTAAACAAGCTTTCTCCTGAAGGAGTGCTTTCCCTGGGGCAGAGCACCTTCCAGAATGGCTGTGACCAGTTTGTGTTCTGGGTGCAAACAGAAATGGTACAAAACATAGTTAAATAGAGTGCTAATGTATTACTTGAAGTCAAAGTGTGGTCTGGCCTGCAGATGACTTTGTCATAAGAAGGTCATGTTGCCAAAAGTCAGGGTTTGCTGGTCCAGTCACTCAGGTTTCATGCTTAGCAGTCAGGGACAGGCTATCTGACCTCAGGCTGCTTTGTAGATCTGAGCTGTCAAGGCGGTCTGTGGATGCAGCAGCTATGCATTCACTCCCCCACAACCTCAGCCTTGTGTGGTCTTCAGTGAGCCTTCACATTGTCTCTATGCCTTGGTTTCCCTGCCTAGCAATTGGAACTTCTTGCATTGCCAGCATGGTCTGAGGAGATAAAAAGGACTTCAGTCATGAACAAATGTTTCCATAGACTTTTACTGCTGATGGAGAACCTCCTTTAGCTCAGGTGAGAACACCTGCATGGAGGAAAAAGATGTGCTCAATCCTTGTCATCAGTGCCTTTAACTAATCAGTAGTTAAAGGCCTGAACTCTGCTTCAGCAAAGTAATGCTAGTTATTGCTACAGGGATCTTGCTCTTTGGGGAGGTGGGCGCAGAGGTAGCTGATGACTTTGCCCAGATCCAGAGGATGTAATCAGCAGCAGTGCTGGCTTGGAGACTTTTGGGTTCCCAGAGCTGTGCTCTGAAACCTTGGTCTCTCCCTAAACACAGTGTAAAGTCATTGGACTGGACACAATATTAAACTCTCCTGCTTTGCAAACAGTGATCTTCTCTGTTGTGTGGAGCCACAGTGCACCACAGCAGCAGGCTGCTGTGTAGTAAATTCATTGTGTATTGTGCAAGGGACCATTAGTTAGCTTATTATTAATACATGTGTGGGCTTTAATATACTGGTACTGTATCTGTCAGCATCTCTACCAGGTTTGCTTTTGTCCTTTGTGTTTTCCCTAAACAAGCTTATACAATTAGTTTCTTCTTGTTTCCTAAATTATTTTTGCTGGTCCTAATTATTTCACACTCCATATAAAAGAGTTATTGGGGTGGGTAATGGGAGGCGAGGGATCACCTCACCATTGCTCTGCAGGCAGTGTGACGTTAAGGCAATTTGGATTTGTTTTTGTACTTATGTTTGGTTGGCTGCTTAAGAAAAAGGGGAAAACTGGGATCTGCTTTTGGAGGTCAGGGTTTGGGGCTTTTTAGTAAGAATGAGAGCTCAGGTCCTGTTATGCTTATTGCCTGTGGAGGACGCTTGTTGAAATAGGTTTAGAATAAATCACTGGTACTTTGTGCAGAGATTAATGTTTTTGTCTAAGAATGTGGAGTTAATTGGTTATGTTCCTAATTTCTATTCCTGTATAGGCCATATTCATCTCCTCCTGTATTTAGATATGTGCAAGTAACATCTCCAAACTCCCATGGCTATTTTCCACATGGATGGAAGAAAAGCAGGCTTTTGTTGAACAATGTGCAGGTAGCTAATGAAGAAAGAACAGGTGAGGAAGGTGCAGTTTGCAGCTGGGCGCTTAAAACACATCTAGAATTCCTGGTTGCCGAGAAGTCAGCCCCTCAAATACTGTTTGAGCTTGCATGGGCCAAATATTTCTTATCAGATGTAGACACAGCCCGTTAGCTGTCCTGGTTGGGATTCGGCATGCAGACTGGTGGTGGAGCACATGTAGGGCTTGTGCACAGAGTGCACTGCTGGAGTGGAGACAGTGCCTTCTGCCCATCCAGGATGGCTTATTCCTGCCCCTTGCCAGATGTACCTGTGCTTGAAAACTTCTACCAGAACTGCAGTAGCAGCTGCGCTGTCCAAAGCTCTAAGGTAAACAAGGCCTCCAGTACAGTCATTGCCAAGTCATGCTTGGATTGCGGTGGTTAAATGCTCAAACACCATCTGCTTATATACTCTTGCTGCCTTCCACAAAGCAGCCCCCTTGCTAACGTTTGCTTTCTGGTGGAGACAACGCTACAAAGTGCAGCCTGTTTGCCCATTCTTCACAGGTCAGGTTAGAACCAGTGCATGAATTTCTTTTTTGACAGCCATTGGCATCACAAGGATCATTACTAAAAGTTTGAGGGGCTGCTCTTTCCTCAGTTGACCCTTCCCTTCTAGTGATTGCATCCTGACTTTCTTTTTCCTAACCAAATGCAGACAGACCTTTGGAAAAATAAAAAATCCAGTTACTGGGAGGTGGGTTCTGAATTTGGGTGGTCATCATATGGAAGTGGGGATGAAAGTAAACAGGGAGTAACCTGATCATAAAAGTCAGAAAAATGTGCTCATTGAATCTTATATCTTAAAAAATTCTGCCATGCCTTTTTGTTTTTGGGGAGAGGGCTTGGTAACGGGGATATAGTCTACCTGTCTGCTCAAACCACTGTCGAGGGCTATGGGGAAGTTTCCCCACTAGCAGAAGGATGGTTTGTGTTGGGTTGCAGGGCCCTTCCTCAATAAAACCCATGTCCCCAGTGTGAGGCTTGGAAAAACAAGGCAAAAACAGCCAAAAATATCTTTAACCAAAATGTCAGTTTACCATGAAGTGCTGGTGTTTTTAAGCTCTTCCCAGCTTTGAACAAATTACGACTGAGTGTAAAGCATAGATGTATTTATATTTGTTCCATCTCTTTTGGTAAGTTGAGGGGCTGGAGGAAGCCTCATCAATTCAGTGCATGTTCCATTAGAAACTTCTTGGGATTAGATCAGGTTAATGAAAGGAATAAATAGGGCTTTGACATGTTGTTTGGTTTTACAGGACTGTATTGTTTTATGGTGTTTTATGAGAAGCACTTATACTACTCTTCAGGCGAGAGATTATTGTGCCTTTTATAAAAACTAAAAGAAAACCTATTCTTTATTTTTCTTTCTGTTGCTAAGTAGATGCTATGTTTACTTGCAGTCATCATTTCCCAGTAGAAATGCTATGTTCTGGAGCGCTGCCTGGAAAGAACTGGCTTCAGAGCACAGATCTCAGAGGCAAAAGTGGTACTGGGGTGGGAGGTACCCAGATGTTGAGCACCCAACAATGTCTTGGAGTAAAGAAATCAACTTGGAGAGGTGGTAAATGAGAGGAGTTCGAAGGAATATCCCCAAACCCCAGAAATTGCCCTCACACCCCATTTTGATACGTTTCTCTGATGCTTTCTGCCTTCTTTAGCACTCGAGTGTCTTAAATGAGGACAAACATTCTAGCATCAGACCTCTGGACTTGCAGAGAGCATCTGTAGTGATGTCAGCGTTCAATTTCAGTAAGTTGAACTTAAGTACTGGAGGATTATAAGGCATGCTTCCAGAGCTGGTCCTTTAGTAGCCTGTTTAAAATGGGACAGTTTTGGACAGTTTTGATTTGCTTTAAGGGGTCAGAGCTGGACATCCCAAATCGGCAGGGGCTACTTGTTAAGCTGCTTTGCCAATCAACACGGTAGTGTTCTGTTGGGGTTTTAATCTTTTCTCTTAAGATTTTAAACAAAGATGTGGTAAAAGTGTAAAATCGCATTTTGAGCTCTTCCCTTGCTGCCTTACTGTCCATCTCAGCTGCTATATCCCGGTGTTCATATCCAGTGATACCAGTGTGTTAGCATTGCTTCCACTTCACAGAATCGTCTAGGTTGGAAGAGACCTCCAAGATCACCCAGTCCAACCTCTGACCTAACACTAACAAGTCCTCCACTAAACCATATCACTAAGCTCAACATCTAAACGTCGTTTAAAGACCTCCAGGGATGGTGACTCAACCACTTCCCTGGGAAGCCCATTCCAATGCCTCACAACCCTTTCCGTAAAGAAGTACTTCCTAACATCCAACCTAAACCTCCCCTGGCACAACTTTAGCCTATTCCCCCTCGTCCTGTCACCAGGCACATGGGAGAACAGACCCACCCCCACCTCGCTACAGCCTCCTTTAAGGTACCTGTATAAAGCGATAAGGTCACCTCTGAGCCTCCTCTTTTCCAGACTGAACAATCCCAGCTCCCCCAGCCACTCTTTGTAAGACTTGTTCTCCAGACCCCTCACCAGCTTCGTTGCCCTTCTCTGGACTCGCTCGAGCACCTCCATGCCCTTCTTGTAGCGAGGGGCCCAAAACTGAACACAGTACTCGAGGTGCGGCCTCACCAGAGCTGTGTACAGGGGGACAATCACTCCCCTAGCCCTGCTGGCCACACTGTTTTTTATGCAAGCCAGGATGCTGTTGGCCTTCTTGGCCACCTGAGCACACTGCTGGCTCATATGCAGCCGACTCTCAACCAATACCCACAGGTCCTTCTCTGCCAGGCAGATTTCTAACCACTTATCTCCCAGCCTGTAGTGCTGCTTGGGGTTGTTGTGCCCCAGGTGCAGGACCCGGCACTTGGCCTTGTTGAACCTCATACAGTTGACCTCAGCCCGTTGGTCCAGCTTATCCAGATCCTCCTGCAGAGCCTTCCTTC
This sequence comes from Anser anser, assembly GCF_964211835.1. Lineage (NCBI taxonomy): Eukaryota > Metazoa > Chordata > Aves > Anseriformes > Anatidae > Anser > Anser anser. Next base: position 80,446,625 of record NC_139723.1, on the reverse strand, counting down.
CCTCGAGCAGATTGACAGATTGACAAACGCACCTAACTTGGTGTCATCTGCAAACTTACTGAGAGTGCACTCGATCCCCTCATCCAGATCATCGATAAAGATATTAAAGAGAACTGGCCCCAGTACTGAGCCCTGGGGGGCTCCACTAGTGACCAGTCTCCAACTGGATTTGACTCCATTCACTGTGATTCTTTGGGCCCGGCTACCCAGCCAGTTTCTAACCCAATGAAGTGTATGCTAGTCCAAGCCAAGAGCAGCCAGTTTCTCAAGGAGAATTTTGTGGGAAACGGTGTCAAAAACCTCACTGAAATCAAGGTAGACCACATCCACAGCCTTTCCCTCATCCACCAAGCGCGTCACTTGGTCATAGAAGGAGATCAGGTTCGTCAAGCAGGACCTGCCTTTCATAAACCCATGCTGACTGGGCCTGATCGCCTGGTTGCCCTGCAAGTGCTGTGTGATGACACTCAAGATAATCTGCTCAATGAGCTTCCCTGGCACTGAGTTCAAAACTAACAGGCCTATAGTTTCCCGGGTCTATCTTCTGGCCCTTCTTGTAGATGGGCGTCACATTTGCTAGCCGCCAGTTGACTTGGTTGTGTCCCCTCTCTTCCCCTATAATAGCAGTCCCCAAGCAGTTGGTTTAACATGCTAATCCTTCCAGCATGATGCAAATATGCAGGAGCTGCTGTTCTCTTGCAGATGGGAGGCAAAGCGAAAGAAACAAAGCAACATGCCCATATCACACACAGCTTGGGGGATGTGTGGAATTGAACAGGGTCCTCCCATAACCTCAGCTTTCTCTGAGACCCTGGGTCATTGTCTCAGGCTGTCACTGTTTTTGTGATAGGGACAAATGTCTGTTAGGTCTGTGTGACCCACTTATGCTTCTGACCTAATGAAGCTTTGAGTACAGACCTTTCCTCAGAGGCAAAAGGCCAGTGCACTTGCACATGAAATCTCATTCTCTCATTCACCTTTAATATTTTGTTGTTAATGGATCATGTGAAAAAGGATTAGCCATTTCATTTTATATTCTGCTGCTTTCTGCATCTAACATTCTCGCTGTAAGTGATGAATTATTGACTATTTAAATGTGACTACAAACAGCCTGACAGAGAATGTCTGCCTTACCGTTTGCAATGCTGAACTTGTGCAGCACAGGTCAAGGTTTTTCTTTTTGCTTTTTTGGTTACCTGTCCATCAATGGGCTGCTTTTACCTCCTATCCCAGTAACGCAGGCTGGTGCACTGTCTGGTGTTTAACAGCCCAGGAAGAGGCCCCAGGGTTAAATATTGTTAAGCATGTGAAATTTAACCTATATTATTGATATTGGGCTCAGACCAAAGTGTCTGCAAAGTGGCTTAAAAGGAAGAGTTCATTATAGAATAAAGCACTTTGGCAGAAGACCAACTACACATGCCCTTAAAATTGCTCCTGGTTCCCCCTCCATATTTAAATACACATAACTACTGAATCTTCCATTGCTCAGAAACCAAGATCTGTCCTTTGAAAGTCGGGAGGGATCTGGCTGCAAGACAGGGTACTGTTATTTAGGATCTGACACTCTGTCCTCCTGAGTAGTGGTAGAAATACCGTGGTGCTCAGAGATAGCAGTTTCCCTGGGGCTGGAGCAGACTCATAGCAGTGTAGAGGACAGCCATGAAAGCATCAAGAATAAGAACAATGGTGAGTGGAAAGGCTTCAGGCACAGGAGTTTTATAGACCATACCGAGACTCCAGACCCTCCCTGGAAGGAGGAAAGAGTCATCCTTACTCTCTTGTCTGCAAATGGTTAGTATGAGACAGTAAATCAGCTCTTTGTGATATATTCAGAGGTGGATCATGCAACTCCATGGTGGAAACCAGGATGCTTGTTTCTGGTTATGTTTTTCTTGTGTGTGTGTGAATCAGGAGAACTGGATTTGGTTTTGAGTTTAACAGGTCTGGGGAACAGTAAAATGGTCCAGTTCTCTTACCTGTAGGTGATAACGTGGGTGGAACTGGGCAACCTCTTGCTGTAGGTATGTGGAGTCTCTAATGTGTTAACCAGTATTTTTGTCTTGTTGATGTACATAACTTCTGCAGTATGTTTCTTCATCTGGAGAGAGGAGAGAGGGGAATCTTTCAAACCATTAAATAGAGGAAGCTCTAAGCTCTCTTCTATCCATCCACTTGAAATAATTCTTTCCTTTTGGAGTTCTGCTCCCACAGTTTTCCTCTAAGTTGTGTGTTATGGGAGACTGCCCATCTCTGGAAAGCAGCCACCAGCAAGAGGGAGCCTCAGCTCGGGTGGGCAGAAAACAAACATTTCTATAAAAGTAAGTTGTAGAAGCCCCAGGATGACAGTAAGAGAGGGGCAGGTATGTGTTGGTGTGGCATAGGTGAGCTTTCACCCTCTAATGTATTCAGCCACTTACAACAGCTATCCCAGAACAAATCCCTGTGTCACCTTACACACCTTCTGCTTTTGGAAGATCCATGTAAGAGGTGGGAGGAAGGATGGAATGGACATGCACATTAGTATGCCCAATGAACTTTTCACTTTCTTATGGTCTTGTAAAATGAGTAATGCATAAATGCATGCTTAATTTGATGCGGGTTTTATAAGAGCCCTGAATAATGGGAATTGGGGATCTTGGGATGTGAGGATAAGGGAGGGAAGCAAGGAGATGTTTGTGCCGGTCAGAGGAGCATGAGCTGGTTAGCTATTTGGTGAGTTCTTTAAGGCACTGACCCTTCTCTGTTCTGATCCTGGCATATGTACTTGAGAAACAAAACCTGGTTAGAGCAGGAGGTGCCTGGTGGGCTGCTGTGGACCTGAACAGAGTTATCAGATGGCTGGATGTGACCTAGCATCTTGGCTCCTCTTTCTACCAGTGATCTTTCTACCAGTGATGTTTGGTGCTCTGAAGAGCACCTCTCAAGAGTTATTCAAATGTCTCAAATAAAAGACGCTACGTAAGTGCTAAGTATTAATGTTTCTGTATAATGTTGCATATCTGTATTTGTGCACGGATTTATATGCCTGGAGCGTCATGCACATAAATTCACAAGCATTCAACATGACACAGTACTATTAATAATAACCACATAGGTTTGTGTAAGGTCTCTTGTCTAAGGAGATCAAAACACTTAAAGCTTTTGGCATTTACATGGGAATCTGATGTGGAAGCTAGAGAAGAGTTGAAGGACTTTGAAATAGCTGGATTTCATCTCTGGCAAAGTTGCTTTTAAATTAAAGGAATCCCCAGTAAAAGTTAGTGTTTCTTGGACCCCAATGTATTCATGTATTCTAAAAACAAGAAGATATAGGGAAAGATTTAAGAAAGAATGTTTTTGTGTTTAGACTTTTTAATGTTTTAACTTAATGTTTGACGTAGTAGTGCACCATCAGAAATTGCTGGGCCTATTGAATTAGGTACAAAAATTCTAAAATAGATGCATAAAAGAAAGAGTCAAGGAAAAGACTATTCACAGAGATGGCTCAAAAAGTGAGGTGGTACAACAGTGCTTATTACAATAGACTATAAATAATATCTTGTTGCTGCATGTTGGGATTTAGTCCAAACTATAGCAAGCAATAGTTAAAAATGAAGGTGAGAATTATCTTCATGGATAGACTCTTTCTGGAAGAGGAAGTAGAGATGCTGATATCTGCTGGAGGAGGGAAATCATTATTTTCAGGAAACATGCTGGCAGAAATGACTCAGTTCTGCAGATTTTCCTTTATTGCTTGCTTTCGAAAAATCTAGGTTCCTTTGGTAATGGAGACCTTATTTTAAGAATTTTTACAGTTGTGAGAGAAGAAAAATGACAGACCTTCAAATCTTTTGGGGCCTTTCAGAGTGTGAAGCGTGATTTTTAGCATATGGCTACAGGAAGAGGGTCTGGGTGTGCTCTGGAAAATAATTTTCCACAGGCAATTGCCAACTCTGCAGAAGGACTTCCTGAACGGAGCCTGCAAAGATGCTTCTGATTCTACTCAGTGTGTTCTCTTTAATGGAAATATCTAACTTGCTGCAGGAAACTTTTAAGTCCCCATGAAAAATTCATGGAGAGAGAGCCCATGGGCTCTTGTAGTGATGCAGGAAGAGACCAGCACTGAGGCTAGGTGACACATGAAGTCCTGTGGCTTTACCAGGTGGTGCACTGGAAATAGCAAGGACTTCGATTCAGCAGTGCTCAAGAGCATCATGGGTTGTGAGCAAAGAACTTCAGATGAGCCCAGCCAGGCCTTGCCATTTAACTGCCTTCCATTTCTTTCAGCCCTGCTTCCTCTTTGACGTCCAACAATGAGGAGAGCTCTGACAGTAGGTGTGAATACTTTCTTCTCCTTTTGGAAGGAAGACAAATGTAGGGCCTCATTTCTAACTGCAGACAGTCCCTTTTCTTGGCAAGATGGTTGTCTTTATTCTGGACAAAATCTGCTGTGGATGGGCATTTGGATGAAAAATTTACTTGTAATGGAGGAAAATAGGTAAAAGACCTCTCCATTGGAGAATTAGAGGCAGTGGTTGAATGTAGCTGTCCTTTTCCCTCTAGGGACTGACTGTATTTTGCTCTTTCTTAGAGATGGAGTCTTGAAAGCAGAGTAATGATGCTGCAAGGCACAGTAGGTAATGGTATGCAAATGGCAGTAAGGCAATAAAATTGCTGGAGTAGCAATTTGAGCAGTATGACCCTTACATTAAGGAATTTGCCTTTAAAACTTAACCTAAAGAAAATAAATCTAATTGACGGACGAGGAGTGGAGTGAGATTTGAAAGTAAGTTTATAGTAAGTAAAATATTTGCCTTCTATCTCCATGTACGGGCAGCTGTTGGGGGCTGAGCAGGGCTTGCTTAGCAAAACCACAGCTGGGGTGGGCACAAGCCCTGTTCCTCCAGAAGCAGGAGAAGGGTTTTTTTTTTGTTGATCTGGCACATGAGAAGTTAAGAATATCCCTGAGGTCTGGTGATTGACACCATCAAATGCACTTGCTGTTCCTAAGCTCTTGTCTGTCTCAGGCCTGTTTGACAGCAGAGCCAAAGGTCAGAGAGAAATTAATCTGCTGTAAATGAAACTAAATGGATTGCAGGGTGGTGTTTGTGACAAGAGTAAGTGGTGGAAGACTTCAGCATGCAAAGGGCTGCAATTTAGACCTTGCCAGTGGACTGGGTCATTCATCTTTCCCATGTAAAATGAAATGAACCTAATTCTTCCAACAAAATAAGGATAACATGCAAGAAGGGTGTTTTTTAGCAATTTAACCCTAGGGCAGCTACTATCTAAAGAGCCAAGTACCGATGCAACTCTCCTGTCCCCTACCAAAAGGAAGAATAGTGCTCATATGGGGGGAAAAAAAAATTAATTTTCATTGCTGATGCCTATTTAACTGAGCCCCTGGCAACGTGCTCTTTGTTTTCCAAAGAGATATTTGCATGGCAGTAATGGCTGAGGGGTGCTGTGGATTGGTGCTGGGTGCTGCTCTCCTGTGGGTGACTTTGAGTGAGGCATTTTCTTTGTGGCAGGATAACAGAACCTGGTACAGACACTCCTCAGCTTTTGGTTTTGGCCTTGGTCTGAGATTTTATCCCACTTGACTCAGTCCTGCTGAAGTCCCAAGTGTTTATTATTTGCTCTTTCCATCTTTCCATCAGTATTTTATTGAGTCCTTTGAAAAATGACAAAGATAGAGGAAAAAGCCTTGTGTTTAGGCTATCCGAATGTGGCCCCAGGTACGCATATGCCTCTTAACTTGAAGGAAGTACTGATTCTGTTTGGGGTTTCTAGGTATTAGAAGGTATAAATAAGCTCCTCTGGCAATGAAGTGAAATAAATGGGTGTGCTTGTAGGGGAGCTAGCTTTCTATTGCGAAAGGTATAATGATCCCAGCTTCTCTGGCAGCTGAGCCAAAATGTGTGCGCGTATAAATGAATCTATATCTCGGTGCTTAGATTCTCGAGTGATGGATGCTCCAGGAGAAGGTAAACTAGCCAGAAAGGTATGAATAAATGTCTTGCTGGTGCCTATCAATAGGCAGTGACTACTGCTGACATGCTGTGTCTCAGTGGGCAAACTGTAAGGGCTTTAAGTAAAAACAATTATTGAATGTATGATGTCTAAGTCTATTAGTTGTATACTACTATTGACTGACGTTAGATTAAAAAGCATGTCCCTATTACTCTCTCCTGTCATTAACTTGCCAGGAAAGGTCAGTCAAGAAGTATATTATTACTAAATTGTAGACTCACATGTTTGTAGCTGCAATAGGAATAAAGCCACAGAGGACCAGAGCCAAACTTAGGGCAGGCCCAGCGCCTAGTTTTGTTCTCACTCCTCACTTTGTAGCAAGGCCAGCTGCTCCCAGTCCAGATTTGCTATTGCTTCTCTGTATTATGTGCTGGAGGCAGGAGGATTTGTCTTGCTGCAGCTTTTGCTCAAATGCCTCAAGGTACCTCTGCACTGTGTAAGAAAGCTGGATGTAAGCCTGAGCTCGAGTCCCAACCTGCTGGCCGTCGATACAAGGCATATGCAAGCCTCTGGTGTGTTTGATCTAAGGGACAGAGGGAAGGGGGAGGGAATAAAGGTTTTGTGCTCAAAGTGCATATTTACCTGTGCTGTTGAGGGACTGGTCTGCTGTTTCTGGCCTGTCTGTTATTTAATGTTTCCTGCAGCCATGCTGGTTGCTCAACACCGAACAGTGGAAAAGAAGCTGCCAAGTCCTTCCTGAAAGAGCCTGACATCTGCTGCTGCAAACAGATGGGATCTTAAGCAAATCTGTTTGTGGACACTGGGAGTCAATGCCCTAAGTAACAAAGTGGAAGGATAGAGAGTGGGCAGGGAAGGATCTGGTCGTCACCCTTTTTGCTGACAACCCACCTTATGGCATAAAGGCAATGCCATAGCTTCAGTGACGGAGGGATTTGTATTTTCAACAGAAGTTACTCTGAAATACTTAAGTGCAGGAACTCCTTTAACACCAGCAGGATAACAACTCTGAAATGACTTAAGGTTTTTTGGAAGTCTTTACTTGATTCGTGTCATTGCTAATAAAATCTTAAGATTGGGGAAGGAGTAAGTGGAGTCCATCTCTCCAGTGCTTTCTTTGAAAAGAAAAGCAGCTCCTCGCCTGCTCCAAATTTAATAGTAAGTTTTGAACACAAATCAAGCTCAGAGTTGAAAATGGAAATAATTTTTTGTCCATGATAGACTCAGATGCAGCAGTAGGTTACTGACATCAACAAAAACACTGATATGGGACTTTAAATTTCTTGATCCACCTGTCTTCTGTGGACAAAGACTCATCCCAGTCTCTTGATAGAGAGTAAGGATCCTTAAAAACTTCATATCTGGGTCTTTGTTTTCAGGAATTTCATTGCTTGGGCCTTGCACCTTCTTCCCCTATTCCAACCTCCCCAAAATCTTGAAATCATCTGGATTAGCAGATATTCTTTGACCTTTGCATATCTAAGATAATTGAGTCACAAATACCTTGTGCACACAATTGGTGGAAGAAAGGCTGAGGTTTAAAGATGCAGCTTGGCAGCTTTTGAAATGGCATAAGTGAAGGAATAAAACATTGGGTGGAGTTTCCAGAGTGATTTGAGAAAGTGATTCCTAAGTGAGTTAGGAAAATTTAAAGATGATTCTGACATTCAGTGTTCATCTCTTAAAGATATAGAAAAATGAACCATTACACATTTGTGTCTATCCAAGCATGCTCCAGCATGCATGTTAGTCTCTTACTGGAAGGATGGGGGGAGGCTTCATTCCCCAATAGGCTTATCTTGAAATTAGCCCCAGAGGACTGTTGTGAGGCAGAAGTAAGAGGGAGCTTGGGAAAGACTTCAGTGGGGTAATAGGAAGGAGCAGTTTGTATTGCTTGAAGGGGTTGAAGTATTCAAGAACCATTTAGGTAGTTGGGAATATAACTGCTGAAATGGGAGAGTCAATGTGCTGAGTGAAGGCTGCTCATGCGTTCTGAAGGTGTGGTTTAGGGCAGTTTTTAACAAGGAACCCACTTCTTAATGGGTGAAACCAAAGCAGGGGAGACAAGGTGCGAAAACATTAGTGTCTGCAAGTTGAACATTCTGGCTAGTTTACATCCTTCCCATTGTCTGCACTTTTCTCAAATACCTGCCTTTTCTTTGGTCTCAATTTTTCTTCCTGACAACTTTGGGAAGTTAAATTTTTGAAGCTACTCTTAAGGATTTTTCTTTTTAAAACATCTGATCTGTAGTCTGCTGTGTTTCAGAAGTGTCACACCAGATCCTGAAGTGAAGAGTAAGAACACCAAGCTCTGCATAATGCAGGTGCCCAGGAGAGCAGTAGGCAGACAGGTTGCTATAACAGCTTGTAGCTGTGGAACATCTTCTATTCCAGAAAAGATCCCAAATCTCTTTATGGACTAAGTTGAGAGAAGGTAAAGTGAACAACAGATAAGTTGTGGAAAGCTGATGGAGGAAAAATACCAGATTTAGCTTAGAATCTAGGATAAACAACCTTTACTTAAGTACTCTATAAGAGTAGATGGAAAGGGTAGTCTGACTGCTTGCTTTTAAGCCTTTTTTCAACATTGGTAAAATAGAGATAGCAATTGCTCCCTTTTCTGTAGCACTGCTTTGAAAGAGGAATCAAAATTGCACAGAGCTCTTCAAACATATCCAGGAAAAATGTTTAGATGTTAAATGCGCTCTACTCATCATTTATTCTGTTCCTCTTTTATAAGACAAGTATGCTAGGTGATAGCTGAGATGAGATCTGATGCCCTGGACTGTGTACAGCCCTGTTTCCTTCTGGCAGTGATAGAAATGGAAGGTCAGAAGTGGTCCATCAATGATATTGGCAGCCATGAATGTATTTTAGGAGATGGTGAAATACTGGAGTGGTCAAGCAGATCCTTTGAGAATTCTTTGGTAAATCTGACACCTTAACATCTCCTAAGAGGAGTCCAGAGGTACTTGCTCTGTATATTAGAAGATACTTTCCCTTGCAGTATGAGACTGCTTTGCATATTAAGACTGATCTTTCCTGGGAACTTTATTGGTTATATTAAGAAAAAATAATGGATAATAGCAAGACTGCTGTTGGGGTAATCCTGGGACAGTTTTAACTAGCAGAAGTACAGTATAAGTTTTTTTTATTGAAAATGAGGAACGGCTCTATTCTAAATCTCCTCCACCTGCCAGTCTTAATGCTCAGTAGGATTCAGAATGAGGCAATACATATTGCATTGTGATTCCAAAATACAGATTTTTATTTCTGAGGGCTTCTAGGAATGGATTGGAGGAAAATGTTAAATGGGTTTACATACGCCATGTGTTTTGGTAGCTGGTTGGATGAGTTGATCTCCCAAGCTCCATTTCATTGTAATTGCTGTGAATTGACAGTTCTGTGATTCACCTACTACTGCTATGCAGCCAAGAGTGCTGCACTCAATTTGTAGAGTAGAGCAGAAAATGTTTGGCATAACTAATGTGCTTATCCAGAGATACTATCTCTTGCAACAAAAATTACAAATATATGGACTGATCTTATCAAATATCAAAATGGTTTTCAAAGTGTATGATTATTTCTCAAAATAATGCAGTACTTTGCCCAAGTTTCCAATAGAAATAATCTTGCACTTCTTCCCCCACCTTAATTTCAGTGATAGATTTCAAATATTTTCATTTTGTACTTTCTATAATGCTTTCTAGGGGCTTTCTCCCTCCCCCTCCTTCCCCAAAAATCTTTATTTTACTTTTCTAGCCTGGTAGGAAATGTTCACTTTTAATGCAAATTGAAACATTTTGGAAAACAGCAGCTGATCCTGTTTTAGAAGAGTCTGAGGCTCTTGGTAGGTCACTGCACTGCAGCTGAGAGCTTAGGTGGATGGGATGCAGATTGGAACACAGGGCAGAGTGATACAACTCCTGGATCACTGGGATCTGGTCCCTACTGTTGCAGAAAACTGCCTCATGTAATCATAAGTTTATTGAGCCTCATCTTTAAACTAATTAGGTTGTTTGCTCTCACTATCCTTGTAGGAAGGCAGTTCTAGAGCATCACTTCTCTGATGGTTAGAAACCTTTTTCTAATTCCCAAATCAGATTTATTCATAGTAAATTTATACTTATTTGTCCTTGTGCAATATTGTCTTTTAGTTTAAATGCCTCTTTTCTCCCTGATACTTACTGTGATGTATCAAGCAATTGTATCTATGCAGGCTTTTTTTTTTTTCTATTTTGCTAAACTGACAGAGCAATGTCTTAGTTCCTGCATAAAATAAAAATGTGGAAATACCTCTCTGGCTCCAGGTTTTGAATTCTACCTTTTGAATCATATGCAGCGAGTGGGTACCCCATTTGGTGCTGAGGCCTCAGCAGCCTTATTCAACAACCTTATAAATGGCACTGGTACTCTTTTCCCCCATTCCAGAATAGTCTTTTTGGCTCAGGCTTTGTTTTTTTAACTGTAGAAGGCAGCATGAGATGCTGGAGGTGCTGTCCTTTCCTTTTTTGCATTTGAGAGGAGAAATGTTATGAGATCTTTTAATGACTAGCTTACAACACCTACACCCTTGGATGTGCACTTCAAAGTGTCGTAATGTGTCCTATCATGTAACACTCTCTGGGTGACCACTGACTTGCCACCTCGCCAGGCAGTCTCTGACATTGCAAAGACCTGCATGGGTTTTGGATGCTGACCAAAACCAAAAGAAAAAGTAGCTGCAAGTTGCTCTGATTTGCCCTCTTTCCCAAGGTAAGTTAAAGTGAGGGGAAACCCTTCCTGGTGTGGGATCTAAGCTGCACGTAAGCCCTTTTCACATTGATTTATTTTGGGGACACCCAGCTTCATGAGTTCTGCAGGAATTGTAGCCAAAGGAGTGGAGATATGGCTGCAGGGCATTCATGCAAGAGATGAGAAATTCTTAGACATGGTAATACAGGGCAGATGAGCGAGTTTGGATATCTCGCTGTGTTCTGTGGAGGGCAAAGACAAGAGACAGAATATCACAGTTGTCTGTAAAGGTCAGCCCCCAGTCCGGTGTGTCAATGGGCTGAAGAACACCCTTCACTTGGGCAGACCTGAGCATGAGTTGTCAAATGTCATGTTATGACATGACTAAGCTGCATCATAATATACTGGTGTCAAAGCAATGTACTGATATTACATGGGCTGCATATGCTACATTTTGTTCAGTTACCTGTTAAATTAGTTAAGATGCTTAAAGCTGAAGCAAGCATCTGCAGAGCATGTCCTGATCATCTTCATGTATGAGAATCTTACGTAGTTCATCCTTGGCAGTGGGTCTCTGAAATTTCTTTGAAGAAGAGGAAAGGGAGGTGGGGAATACAAGTACTGTGTAAGTGGAGTCTCGTCTGAATAAGGGTGGTATCTATGTTAGGGGATGTGAGGGTGGGAAGAAAGGTCTTTCAGATATGTCTGGTGTTGGGACTGTTTTAATAATAACTAGGGGGAGATTTCTGCTTTTCTCTCTTCTCAAGGTAGGGGAATCTTATGTTCATCTTAGCTATAGCATAACAAGTCTGTTTACCAGCATATGAAGGTTGTTACAATTAAAACATATGGTGATTATATCACTTTTTGATTCAGGCAGTGAATTGCTGCTGGGGAAAGTGGCTGCATGCATTTATTCTGAGGATGCTGATCTGCTAGGATCTATACAAGTACAGAACAAAGACAGTCCAGTGGCAGAATCTAGAGTATGGAGAATGGAAAAAGATGGTGTATATTCATATAAGTGACAACTCCTATAAAGTATATGTACATTAATGTAATTTTGCTACAGGGGCAATTTAAATTCTAATCTTTCTTGTCTTCTGATTTGCATTTAAAAAACAAGCGTGTATTTTCAGTCTTAAATGTGAGGATCATGAAGAGATTGTATGTTATTGGTCTGGTGTGTGTGTGGGGGGGTGTTGTGTAAAATCTTTTTTTCTTGCAATTGGGGGATATTAAAATTCCTGAGGGTATTCATTTATGCATAATGTATGATCAGGAGAAACATGGTTTATCAACAGAGCTAGAACTAGAGGAGAAATCCTGTGATAAAGTAGTTCCGTTTGGAGCAATGTTGATTTGCTGGAACCAAATTAAACAAAACCAAAAACCAATAAGGCAAAAGTGGTTCAACTCAAGCATTCTGCCAGCTCATCTGCTTTATCTTGAAAGCTTCCCTGTCTGTAAATGGGTAGGTAAGGGGTCATGCTTTTAAAGCTGGAGTCATTTGGTTCATCTTTTGGGCTGATTGGTGCAATTGAATTACAGGTGATCCTGGAAGCGGACTCCTATGGTGCATGTTTAAGATGGCAGCTTGCTAGGAAGGACTCCACTACTCTTTCTGGAAAGCTTATTTAATATAATGTAAACAGACTTTATCCCTTTACAGGAAAAGCAACAACTGAAACGTTGAAATGTAATGAATGTGAAAATGAGACTTTCATCAAGTGATTCCTGTATACACAAAGATCAGATTTGGCTCAGAAGTCCTCGAGCCACTAGACTGGAGACTGAGAGAATACCCAAAGCAAGCATTATGTGTATCCTGTCATTCTTTTCAGGGCATTTGCTTCTGGCCACTGTTGGAGACAGGATATTGGATGAGATGGACTTTGTCTGACCTAGTACCGTCACTCTCGCATAATGTTCTAATCCACTCCTTCACAACACTATCTTTTTTTTTTTTTTTAAACTCATTAAACTCTACTCTCTGCCTTTCTGACATCAGCAGGGATTCTCCAGTGAGTTTCAGCCTCCCAGAGTTGCTCAGCAGCTGGCTCACTATTTTTAGCTTTCCTGATGGAAAAAATAATAAAGTGAAACCACATCATTAATGTGTTTTTTTTCCAGGCATCCACTAGCCAGTGATTCATAGATGTGTAACGGAAAAGGTTTGTGAGGCCACTGTATTCAGGAGGTATCTTAGAAAGTTTTGGTCTAGCTTCTCATGCTGTGGGCAACAGGATTTCTGTTTTTGTCTTGGTGTAAGTGCTCTGCAATCCTGAATATTTTCCCATTAGGAACTGTATTAGCACTGATACTGTACTGGTATAGACATGCCTTTGTGTCCATACTTGGTTTAGATTTCTTCTCATTTCTATTAAATCAGTGGAGAAAAGCATCAAGCGAGATGCCATATTAAACCTTAAAGCAAAACTACTAGTAGAATTATAATTGCCTTTTTTCTTTTTCCCTGAAATTGATCTATATAAAATACAACACGCCACCCACAAAAAATTGACGGGTGGCTGGCTGCCCAGCTCTATCCAACCCCTCAAAATTGTAGGCAATTGCCTAGCCTAGCAGTCCATGGATGGATTGCATTTCAATACAACTTTCCATGCAAGTCAGTCGACATTCTGATTTGTTTTCACTGAGAAAAGTTATTGAAACTGGTTTCTTAAAAACATGGTTGTTCTCTTGGGTTAGAGACTGTGTTAAGCTGTTGGACAGAATCACAGAAGTTAAAAACAGGGAGAAGGGAGGACAAAATAGAGGCCCTCTGAATGCATTTGCTCTTTGATCAGGATTAACTTTCATTTTTATAGTTTCAAGTGACTCAAGTAGTAAAACTTCCCTGAAGGACTGATTTGCTCTAATGACTCAGACTGTTAGTAATGTTTACTTTTACCTTCTGTAGGGTCATAAACTTTCATCTGTTAACTTGCAGTTGTCTTAAATCATGTAAGGATCTGTGGTCATGACTTTGGTATTGGGTATTGGGTTTCAAGCATTTCCCTCCCCTTAGAGGGGAGGGAAATATCCCACTCCCATATCCCCTCAGAGTGGGATAGGGAGAGAAAAAGCATTCTGAACTGCCCTGTGGTGGCACAAGAACATGAAAGCCACCTCCTTTGACTTTTTTGTATGTTTTCTATCTCTTCTTCATTTACATCCTACCTGCAAAACACACCCCAGCAGCGTTTGAGAGATTATTCCACTGTTGTACTGAACCTTTAGGATTGGGAAAAACTCAAATTGTATGGGCATATATTAAACACATATTGTAAACTTAGTCAAAAACATTCTTTCTTTTAATTTTGAGTATTTCTGAGAGATCAGCTGGGGAGGCTGGCTTGGGGAGCAGACACCAGTATTCCTGATAGTTAGGAAGCATTCCTGATGCTCAGCCTAAATGTTCTGTTGTTGAATTTCATGTCGTAACTGCTAGTAGTTATTCTTCAATATCACCCTGAACAATTCTTCTCTATACTTTGTTTACACCTTCAAGGCTTATAGCTGGTTATCGTCTATCCCCCGAGTCATCATTTAGCCAAGCTATACATATTTAGTTCTCTTAATCTTCCCTCATAAGTCAGTCCTCCCAGCCCATTAAGAATTTTTATTACTCATCTATGATTTCCTTTTCTTTTTTTTTTCCTTCCATGTCTTTCCGAACACTTCCAGGTGATTGTAGCTGACAGGATTGCTTTAGATGTGTGAATTTTCTATTGACTCCAAAGGAAGGAGTTCACTTTGATGTGGGAGTGACATACACAAAGCAAAGGAGGAAGAGCTATTCACAAAATGTTGTCCACTATCCTCTGAAAATGTCTTTTGACACTACTGCCTTTCAGATTCATGTCTCCTGTTGAACATTGACGTCTGTGTGGCTGTTCTCTACCTCTGTTTTAGGAGCAGGATCACGCAAGGTATCACGCAAGGTGCTAGGCATAGCTGATCCTCCCTGGCAGACATTCAGGTGACCAGGCATATTACTCAGAGCCTCAGCACCCTCTAAGGTCTTTTGTGATTTAGTCTCTATTCTTCTGCGTGAAACCATTATTTTTGTGATGTTTAGATTTCCTAGATAAGTATTGTTAAAAATTGGGTCTGCTTCTGCTAGGCAGCTCTTCTGTCTTGATACAAGTGACATTTATCGTGTGCCATCTTCCTGGTGGTACTTGGTGCTTCTGTGGCTATGCTGCTCGTGCAAAGGGATGCAAATTTATTTTCAAAGTAAAGATTTCTGCTACAAACCATATAAAACATTCGTCTGAAGCAGTTTACTATAAATTCATTGTTCACTATTTTTTGTTCATCAGCAAAAAGTGATCAAAATCTCTCTAGTAGTGATTGCTGTACACTTTACCTTGTGTTCTCTATTCATCAGGAAATTGTACTTCCTTCACTTCACACTGACAAGAGCCCTTTTAAACCTAGTGCACTGAAGCTTTTTAAATTACACAGATCTTGTAATTAATTTCACCAGGTTTTTTTCTACTTTGAAGATTACATCCTTATACCTCTTGCAAAAACTTGAAGGTTTAGACTTAAACTTGCATGGTAGTTTTCATCTTCCTGCCCAGGAGCTCAGTTCCACAGTGCTAGATGGGAATGTGCACAGATGCACTGGAAAATAGTTTCGAGTTCTCTTTTTTTTTAAAGAGAATCTGCTAGGATCATTATGTATTTGCAAGTGCAGGTAGGATTTTTTCCATGTTTAGGAAGAGTAGACTGGTAGGTGTTCACATCTCTGGCCGGAGTCTTGGGAGGTTTTGATTCAAGGTTGACCCTTCCTACAAACTGTCTGTGGGACTCTGGATACACAGTTAAATCTTCTAGCTTTTGTGTGCCTTGTCTGACCCTCTAATTTGTACTTGAGCCGGGCTCTTGAAGCAGGATTGTACAACACAGTGGTGGCTCAGGTTAGAGCTTCTTGCAACAGATGTGAAAGCCCTTGGGACCTCTCTCTTTGTGCTGTAACAGAGACAGGATCTTTGAGAAGCCTTTGCAGGCTTCTTCTTTCTCCTGTCATGCTCCCAGAGCACCTCTTTTTTATCTTGTGCTGACACACAGTATGTGTTTTGTGGTTCTTGACCTTAAGTGGATAGAGGTCTGATCAAGAAGATTACTTTATCTCTGGCTGCCTGCAGAAGAACTTCCTATTTCATGCTCTTTCACTTTCTGTAATTAATGAACAAGTCAAATTGACAAAGAAGGGTAAGGAGAAAGAAGTAGAAGATAAGACACAATACTTGTTTGCTCCTAACATCACTTAGTGAATAGAAGAAACTTCTCAAAGTCAAAACATATGAAAGACAGCATCTTGTTATGGGATTCTGGATGTTAATTGTTCTGACAGCTAAAACTTGTCTCCAGAAATCTTGTGAAGCCAGCTGGTATTGTAGACTTTTCTTTGGCTCATATTTTGACTCTTACAGGTTTCTGAAGACTTCCAGTCTCAGGATGATCCTCTCAAAGGAGCAGCTGCTACATAAAGAAAAGAAAACATTATTTTTGAATCTGGATTTGACTTGTAATATTAGTGTGGCTTCAGGTATACTTAAGTGAATTTAAACCTGACAAAACCCTGTGGAACTTAGCAATGAAAATCCAGTATTGTCCCATTTATGTTTCTTGTGTGTAGGGTCAGAGAAAAGCTTTCTTATAAGTAGAAGAAAGGTGCTGAGGCTGATTTTGAGAGGTGTTCAGATTCAGCTTTGTATCTGAGCTTCTGGAGGTGGAAAAATGTGGTTGGCAAACTTGATGAGAAAAAGAACTTCAGAGACAACATTTTGCTTCTGAATGGGCTAGAAGTTATCTAGTGGCTATTCCTTGCAGTTGTTGCAGTGCCTGTCCACCCTGAGCTGGAAATGTCAGAAGTCTATACTGACCTGTGTGCTCTGATTTAAAGACTACGAGGCTGTTTGGTGAGCAGTACCAGTTTGTATTTAGAACAAGTTACTGAGATAGAAGCGTAAATAACTGATCATTTGATCATGTTTGCAAGATGTCCACTGTCCCTGGCATTTCTTAAGGGTGAAAATATCAACTCTTTTAACTATGAACACTTATTACACAGCTGATATTTTTCCAAGGAGCATGTGTTTTTCACCTTATCACCTTCCTGCTAGGTTTTTAGAAGTTTAAGAAAGAAAACTCCTAGTCTTAGGTGGATGTAGACAGGCAAGGTATGGAAAAAGTTGAAGAACAATCTTAACTTATTTAGAGATGGTGTTGCTTTGGGTTTCTTTTTGCAATGATTTGAGGCATTCAAAGTGTGAATACTATTTAACATAACTTGTGGAGATTAGTTAGGAATTCTGGGAGAATTTTCCCCAAGGGAACTGGATCTACTGAAGAAGGGAAAGTTTCTGAAGCATGTTTCAGAATATCCACAGAGTTATTCATATGCTGCTAACAATAGAACTCAAAAGGCAAGACCCAGAACAGCAGATACAGTACCTAATTAATGCACATATTCTAAGGAGGTTTAACCCATAACTGTCCAAATATAAGTGGTAGTGTCAGCAATAGGATTAAGAGTGATAACTTTCACAAGTGAATCACAAAATAAATAAATAAATACATTAGCTAATCACCACACTGGAAATAAAATCTTGAAAAAATCATAACTTTTATTAACATTTTTTTCTGAGCTGCAATGTAAAATAGATAACACAAACATATTGGATTTTTCTTTGAAGCAATAGGTAGACTGATTAGGAGCTGAAACCTGCTTATTCTCATCCTCACTTGAGTGTTCCCTAGGGTGGCCATGACTCTCATCAGTGACTTTCTGAAATACTAGGAACACTGTTGCTTGGTATAGACAGGCATCTGATCATGAGTTTCACTTTGAAGTTGGCCTTTTTATACTTGAAAATCAAAACCCTAATTGCTTGATGGATAAGGCCTGAAGACATGCCTATTTCTTGCAACATTGAGTCCACAGTTATGAGGCAACAAATGAAAAGCTGAAGTGAGGCTGGTCTGCTTAAACATGAGTTCTTTTGTAACTAAAAGCATCAGATATTTGCAGGCCTTATTAGATATACCTGAAATCTTTTTGGTAGACAACTTCTTTAACCAGTAAATCTCTGTTGTTATAAATCTACATTGTTATTTTTCTGAAGGGCAGCATGTTCATTGGCAGTTTAGATATATAGAAAATAGACGTTGATCTATCTGTTCCCAAAAGTAAAATGTTTGGGAAGGGCTAGCTCTTCCAGGGACTTGAGCAGTGGATATTGGGCTGACTTGGGCTCAGGTAATCAAATACATCTCAGAAGCTTCAGGATGAAAGCTAAAAACGTTGGCAGATAAGGGCAAGTAGAACCTGGCATGTGCTATGTCAAACCAGCAGTTCATTCAATCCCATACCTTGAGTGTACTAGTTAGCACAGGATGGTTCAAAGCAACTTGCAAAGAAATTTCAGGGCCCTAGGAGACATCTGTCCTTGTGTGGGTCAGAGCCAGAAACTGCTCCCTTATCCTAAGGGCTGGGCGGAAAGGTTTAAGAAATAGAAAGTTTCCCCGTTCTGAGGTGGGATGAAAGCAAGGTACCTGTAGAGTTACCTCCAAAGAAAACAGATGCACCCTCAAGGAGCTGCTATTGACAAGGTACTCTCTTCTAATGTGTAGAAGCTGAAGACCCTGCTTGCCTGATTTGGATTAGACCTGTCCTGGAATAAGTTTTTCCTCTAGGTTTTGATCAGAAGTTGTTTCATGAGCCTTAAAAATGCTTTGTGGTAAATGACTCATTGAAACTTTCTAAGAGAATCTTTTAAATAGGTGTTCTCGTTAAAAAATATATTGAAAAACAAGATGGAAACTGTTTTGTTGAAATGCTTATATATACTAGCAGTTAGTCTAGCTTCTCTGCTGTCTGCCTGGACACTGCTAAATGTAGTTAAGCACTGCTCGGTCTGAGCAAGGACTGTTTTGGATTGTCTGTATCCATGTCTTATTTTGAAATATCATAAATGCATTTTAAGTTAGGTAATATTCTGTAAACGCAGTTACATTCTGCATTTCTGGATTTGCACTCCATTTCTTTTAATATTGGTTCTTGGGTGAGTATGAGTATGTATTTTGTGTGGTCTATATACAGACCCCTATCAAATTACCTACAGTAGGAAAATGACAGCATCATAGTAGTTAATTGGATATAACATGTCGAAAAAGAAAATTAGCATTCCACACAGCAGGGCTTTTCAGATGTTACTCTGCCTTGTGATATAATTGACAGGGAAACTAATATCTGGGAAGATTTTTATTCCTATCTTTTTCTCTAAACAGTTAGTGTTCAGCAGTGGTGCGGTAGGGGAGATGAAGAAAAAGTTCTAGCCAGGTGAATGTTCTTTACCAGCAAAGATGTTAACTTTCGTCAGAAGGTAGTTAATCACTGAGAGAAACAGATGAAGAAATTGGGTAAAACATTTCTAGTTCCAGAAGTCTTTATTGATTGTGTCCCCCTCAAGAAAATTCAGCTCAATCTTTTAAACCCTCAAGTGATTAAACCTTGGGCAGTCCACTGTAGACAGAGCAAATAAGAACTGCTTCAAAACCAGACATGTAGAGCTAGGATAGTTAGAGAAAAAAGATTTCTTTTTCACTTTGAAATCCTAGTTGGGAGACGTAATCTGAGATGTTGATTTTGAGGCAAGAGTTTTCTTAAGTGTTACCATCCTTCTTTTTGTAAAAGATCTCTGGACCTTGAAGGTACGAACCATTTTACTTTCAAAGGAAGAGGTTTCTTAAACACAGGCCTAGGGCTTGGAAGATGGGGGTAGGGTCTCTGGTCCCCCACAGACCTCTGGTACATCTGGGACTATGTGTCCTAAAAGTAACTAGGGTACAGAGGGAGTGAAGCATCACTGAGATGCTTGGATCTGTAACCAAGTTACTATTTGCAAGTGCCTTGTTCTCTTCTGTGAGTGAGATTGTAGCTGCTAGGTCAGAGCATTACCGCTGGCATGTGGCCTGAGGTATATGCTCTTGCTCTTCTGTCTGTATACATCACAAAGGTCTGGGTTTCTGCTTTTGAACTGCAGTTGTGTTCCTGAAGTCAGCAGTGGGCTTCTGGAGAAAAGCCCTTGCCTTCTCTGCCTTAGGGTTTTGGGAAGTCACGTGTGTTAAATATATATATATATATTTAAAAAAAAAGGGTTGGGGGGGGAAGGTCTATAGTAGTAGATAGCATATGAACTGATTTCTTTTGTTCTTGTGTAACTGTTAACAGTGGTATCTTGATCACCAGTTCATGTGCTATGCAGGAGTCCCATGAAACTAAATTGGAAGGCTGGCTTAAAAAAACCTCGCTCCTATTGTCAGTGAGTATCAGTGTAACCAAATCATGTTGCTAACCAAGAAAAATGAACAAACAAGAAACCTGGCAGCATTGTGATGGGTTTAGTGTCTTGTGTCTTGGGTGGGGGTTTTAGTTTTTTTGCAGGTAACAGAAGCAGGACTGTAGCTTCAGAAGTTATCACCTGTCAGCTGAGTGAATGCAATCACAACTGTGAATCAAACACTGGCTTAGATCACTTGAGTCAGCCTTCTCAAAACCTGTCCTAACTGTTAGCGGTTATTGCTGATTTAGCCAAGGTTCTGGTCTGAGCCAAGGGCTCTTCTGAGAGAGGCTGTAGATTATGGGTCAAATCATGCACCTAATTTTATGTTGGTGTAATTGCATAGCTTTGCTGAGTTACATACAAGCTCTCCCTTTGACTGGATTTACACCCCTGAGCTCAGAATCTGCTTTAGCTTTTGGCTTTCATCCAAGAGTCTTAAAGCACCTAACAAACCTTTTAATTTGCCCTCGTGTAGTGGGTTTATGTGGCAAGGTTTTGGTAGCAGGGGGCCATAGGGGTGGCTTCTGTGAGAAGAATCCAGAAGCTGCCCCATGTTAGGTAAGGGCCCCACTGCTGACCAGAGCTGAGCCAATAAGTGATGTTGTTTTGCGCCTCTGTGAGAGCATATTTGAGACAGGGAAAAAAAATGCTGCGCCACACAGCAGCTGGGAGAGTGAGAGGAGTGAGGAACAGCCTTGCAGGCGCCAAAGTCAGTGAAGAAGGAGGGGGAGAGGTGCTCCAGGCACCGGAGCAGAAGTCCCCTGCAGCCTGTGGTGAGGACCATGGTGAAGCAGGCTGTCCCCCTGCAGCCCATGGAGTACCATGGTGGAGCTGGGTTCTGTGCTGCAGCCCGTGGAGGAGACCACAGTGGAGCAGGTGGACCTGCACCGACGGAGGCTGCGGCCTGTGGAAGACCCCTGCCGGAGCAGATTCCGGGCCGGACCTGTAGACCATGAAGAGGAGACCCCGCAGGAGCAGGTGACCTGGCAGTAGCTGCTGCCCGTGGGGGATCCAGGTTGGAGCAGTTTGCTCCTGAGGGATGGACCCTGTGGTACGGACCCACATCTGGAGCAGTTCTTGAAGAGCTGCTGCCTGTGGGCAGCCCACGCCAGATCAGTTCAGCAAGGACTGCATCCCGTGGGAGGGACCCCACAGCACAGGGGACAACAGTGACCAAGAAAGAGCGGCGGAGAAGAAGCGCTGTAGACTGACCATAACCCCCACTCCCCTGTTACCCTGCGCCGCTCAGGGGCAGGAGGTGGAAGAGGGTGGATGAGGGGGAAGGTGCTTTTGGTTTCTTTCCATTGTTTCTCGCTTCTCTACCTTGTTAGTAATAGGCAATAAATCTTACTATGTCCCTATGCTGAGTCTGTTTTGCCCGTCACAATAATTATTGTGCAATTTCCTCATCCTTATCTCAACCCTTGAGCCCTTTTCATTGTATTTTCTCCCTGTTCCTTTTTGAGGAGGGGTAGTGAGAGAGCAGTTGTGGTGGAGCTCAGCTGCCCACCCGAGTAAAACCACCACACCTCATAACGCCAAAGAGCAAACCTATGGTATGCTCAGAAAGATTAAGGGCTGGTTCCAAACCCTGTTGAAGTGTCTGAGTACTTTTTGGTAGATCTAGGCTGGACTTGTAAGGACTTGTTTGGATATGGAGCAAACACCTGGAAGTGGTCATGGCTATACCCTAGCTTTTCAGACAGTGATTCTGGATCTAGATACGTGGAGAAGCTTTCAGGTATGCTTTGTGTGAGGTTATGGAGTTCTTTTGGTGACATTTCATGACCCTATAACACATCAGACAAAGAAAGGGTCATAAGTCACCAAGTGCCTGGTTCTTTGGTCTAAACAATGCATCAGGATACCTGTGGCTGTATGCCAGAATAAAGCAAGAAAGGGGGAAAGCCCTTAATTTTGGTTATTAATAGATCCCCAGTATGCATCATCTTCATCTTCCACCATATGTAACAAGGGTTGAGGTACAGATAATGCATGCAGTTGAGGTAGCTGGGAGGTTGGAGGTGGCAGGTGGAAGCTGTTGGTGTGAGTATGAGACCTCGAGGTTAAAAACCTGCACCTGAGAAAGCTGTGCTGGGGTCTTGCACCAGAGGATAGCCTCTCCAGAGGTTTGTTCCTCTTGTGTGCTAGGTGAAAAGAACTTCTTGTCATTAACAGTAGGCCTTAGGGTAACTAGTCTTAAATATCTAAACCTAGGTTAGGTGAATGGTGCTTCTTAGCTGGTCAGAGGTGTTTGTCTGGTTTAAAGCATCAGAGAGCCAACTGACTCACTGAAGTGATGAGTACTGAGATATCAAGTGCAAAGACTGATTTTGTTCGTCCCAGGATGAGCTGAATGCTGGTGGGATGAAACAATTCTCGGTTTCCAGACTTCAGCTGTTGAACGCAGAATGTGTCCCCTGGCTGCTTTGCCTCCCAGGCTTGTGCAGGATCTTCAGGCTTACTGTGGGGTTGAATTTGCTGTGTGATCATTATCCATCTGTATTCCATGCAGTTATTATTTATGTTATTGAATTCCCTGGAGGTAAAATTAAACTAGAGCTTGTGGTTTGTTTTTTTGGTTTGTTTTTTTTTTTTCATTTCAAGCTCCTGTTTTTGTTTCTCCCTTCTCTTTAACAACCCTGTTTCCCAGGAGACCACTCAATATGTCCTCATGTTTCCAAGAGACTGCAGTTCAATAGGTTGGGAGTTAATTGCCAGCTGGGAGTTTCCAGATGTTTGTACACTAGCCCAAAGAGCTGTCCACTGGTAGCAAATGAACAGCTGGAAAGACATCCAAACAAAGCATCTTTCAGCTGACTGACATATGTCTGGAAAACTTGGCATGTTTGAGAGAAATGGAATTGAAATTAGGAACAGCTAGGAGCAAGTCCTTCATTATCAATAATTAGTCAATTAGACTTTTTGTTCAGATTCAGATATAATTCTAAAGCACTGCACTTACTCAGTCATTATCACCCATACAAGCAGATGATGGACATAATGCACTGCCTTCACCCTATCTTTCCTTAAAAGATGTGTTCAGGAATATTGATTACACTGGGCTGTTCCACAGGGCTGGCTGGTGCAAAGGATTTGTTACAGAATATGAAACCTTTCACTCTGAAACCAGATTCACATCCAGCCCAAACAGCTGATGGCAAGTGAGCTGTTAAGTACAGTTACTTAAGAGTTTTCTATCTTTCTTTTTTTTTTTTTTGGGTGAAATAAGTGGTTCTCTGCACAATCAAAATTTTCTATGGGGAAAATTGATTGATCTGAAATTGTTTTCCTATCTGGAAAAAAAAAAAAAAAAAAAAACACTTTCAGCAATTTGACTTCTCTTCAGGAAACCCAATATAGATATGGTATTGTTTCAAGACTCAGCTGTTTAGGGGGTTGTATTCTGTGGTGTTAACCAGAGCGCTTAGTGCTCTGTTCTTTAACCAATGTTCTCCAGGAAGGAGGACTCCTTTGGAGGAGTTGCATGGATGTGCAGTGAAAGGGGCACCCTAGGAAAAATAACGTGTAAAGGAGGTGCTGAAAGTGTAACGGCATTATACCATCACATATCAAGGACTTATCAAGTATTTGGATATTTGGTCGGGGGGAGAGGCAAGAGATTTTTGTCTTAATACATAAGGAACTGATACATGAAATCTGTCATTCCATCCTGCAAGAGTTATTTATTGCAAGCCTAGTGTTAATGTTTTTGAAAAATACTGCTTTCTGACTGTTCTATCCCTATAGAGCAATCCTGTGTGTTAGGGCAATACAAAAAGCATGAACTGGCCTTCCCAAATTCAGATTTGAGGCTTATCATAGATTAAGCTGTACTTTCCTCCAGCTGGCCATTGCTGGGATGAGATTTCTCACTGTCTCTAAGCAATCAAAACTTGAAACCGTAGTTTTTTACTAAATAAATGACTTTGCCTAACAAGATTGGGATAGTGTAATTCATGCACATAATATATTTAAGGAATGAGGTTTAAAAAATAAAATAACTTTACAAAATATTTTTGCCTCAGAAGTGTTTTGTCTGACCATACGAAAGCCTCTTACTGGATTTTTTCTTTTCAATTTCAAAGTCCTTCTGTCCCAAGCACATGGTTCAGGAAATCAGTTCTGTCTGGAAGTTCGGTACTTCTGCCACTTGCACAAACATCATTGGAGAGGACTTGATGGAGGTTGCTCCCTGATGAGAACTTGGCCCCATGCATACCTCCTGGGAAACTTGGAAGGAAACCTTGCCCCTTCAGAGTGAAGAAGCCTTCTGTCTATTCGATCTGAATTGCAGTCATGAGGTGGTAGAAGTTGCAGGACGTTGTTACCCTGAACTGTCGTCACAGCCATCACAATAAGGAGAAAAATATAGCTATCATTATGGGAGCTTTACACTGCATAGTTTATCTCTATAACAGTGCACTATGATGTGCCTAATTAGACTGTATCAGCTGCTCCATGTCTGCTACTAAAGGAAGACTTTCTTATTGTGTCTAGTCAACAGAGAGCTCTCAGCCTGTGATTTAGCACTGAAATTAAATTTAAGCATAGTTTCCCATTTGATTATCCAGCTATGGGTGACTTAAGGATCCTTTTCAATCCATTACCTCCAGTAGCTGTAAACTTTCTCTACCACAGTTTTTTCCCTTTCTGTAGCAGATGCAGACTGAAAGCTCATCTGTTTGAAGTTGGAGGGGAATGAACCCAAATAATTCCAATTAGAGGATGCAAACTTGCTGTCATTTAGTCTCCTTCCTTGACTGTCACTTTCTGCTTCTGGGAGTCTCAGTTGAGACTCAACAAATGTGATTGTCTTGAACACACTGAGAAGAACAAGACCTTTAGAAAGTAATGTAGGGCAAAAAATATTTTTTTCTTCCGTGCCGAAGCAGAACAAGTAACTGGTTTGTTGCTTCATTTTGAGGGGAGTGGGGTGACTGTCCCAAGATGACCTTCAAGGAAATTATACCTACTCCTTATTCTCTTGTGCATACTAATCTATTAAAAACAATGTAAAGCAAGCAAGTGTATTTTTCTTCAGTAACAGTGTTTAAGGAACCAACCTGAATAAAATGGTGTCTGTTGCATGGACAAAAGTCTCAGTGGTGATCAGAGTGGGAAAGAGTTAAATCTACTATTTGCTGACCTGTCGCACGGTTTTCATATGAGTGTGGAGAAGGTGAGTGGGTCAAGATCAGACTATGGGAGATGTTTGTTTCCTTGGCAGTCTAGCTGTTCTTGTTTTCCTCTTGGAAGATGCTCATGGTTTGATGAACGTGCTGCCTGAACCTTGAGAGATACAATGCCTCCTCTTTAAGGAGCTGGCGAGGTTGCAGGCACTCTGTAGTAACTTCAGAGAAAATGTCCTCTGCATAACAAACATTTCTTTGCTGCAGGAGCTGGCAGGTTTTCAGTATACTGCAGTAGGAATGAATGGTCTGATCACATGAGACACATGTATAACTGATATAAGATTGCAATGTTGACCAGTTATACAAGAAGAGGTGAATGGAGGTGGGGAGAGAAGGCTAGGTAGGGTTTATTGCTCTGCCCTCCTATGACAGGGCTTTAGCCCTTGTAGTTGATAAAACAGCTTTCTGGAAGAAATGGACATATGATCCATTGGGGTATCTCTGAAGTTCTGCTGGTCTGTAAAGCACCATGGGTGTTTTGGTTTGAGGCTTTGCTGGGACTGGCTTCCAGCCATTCACACAAAGGCAGTGAGCCCTTGCAGCAGCATGTGCAGGGTGGTGACTTTCTGGTGTGAATGCAAACAGGGAGAATACTTGTGGATGAGAGTCAGACTGAGCAATAGGCATAGTCATCTGCAGCCGGAAGTCCCAAATCCTTTTATGCCCTTTACTCAGAGTGCTTGGCACAGAAGAGTGCTTGGTACAAAAGAAAGGTATGAGACCTTCAGCATGGTATGACAGTAAGGGGCTTGTTCCCAGTGCTGTTGCTAGAGTAGAATCTCATGTCCTACCTTGACACGATGCGTGGGTTCTCTTGAGTTCCCAAATCTCGTGCAGTCCTCCATATTTGATACTTAAGTGTGTATTCAGACAGAAAAGAACACTCATATCTATTCTGTTGCCTGCTTTTCACAGAGGCTAAGAGGAAGTTCTTCATTAGTAGGTCAGCAGTAAAAAGTCTGGTAAAGAGGTTTTATGGTTGACTTACTGGGAATGGAATAATGGGAAAGTGGTTTGTTCTACATCCCACTTTTAAACAGATCCTCTCTGAAGCACTGCTCTTACCAAGTGTTTTTCTTTTATTTACAGGCTGTGCCTTCCTAACATACTGCGAAAGGGAGTCTGCTCTAAAGGCCCAGAGTGCACTGCATGAACAGAAGACACTGCCGGGGGTGAGTCCAGCTCGATTTCTTTTCTAAAAATCTAAAATGGATTATATATGGAGTTCCCATCTTGGGTTTGGAAGCATAATGGCTTCAGTTGCTTGAATGATTCACTATCTGCGTTGTGCTAATAAAATCAGAATACCACAAACCCACACAAATGGCTTGCATGCAGAAAAAAAAGAAAAGCCTTTTGCTCTTACCAGGAGCTAGGAAAAGAGTAATTAACTGGTTATGGGCTGGATTCTACCAGCTTTACTCAGGTGAGGAAAGGTTTTATGCTTATGACTGCTACGGTGAAGTGCTCACTGGGTTCTATGTCTTACTATTTTCCTTCTATGAAGCAAGGTGTGGTACTGAGAAATCAAGAAACAGATCACATTATTGACTTATCATGGAATGAAAACATATTCTTGATGACAAAGTGGTTTGACTCAGTTACTTTAGTATTCAAGCAGCTGTAGCAGATTGGAAAGGCGGTGAGACAAGGAGAAAAGAGGGAGAAGAGGCGAACACAAGATAATGAGGAAAATTATTCACATGAGCAAGATCTAAGGTTCAGACAACACAAGCAGAGCTAAAAATAGAATCTGCATTACGTGGGGAAGACCCGCTCTGCTGGGATGGGTTTCCAGTTTAGCAGTAACCAAAAGGAGGGAGGGAGATACTATTTAGATTCAGCTGGGGTGCATGGATTAGAAACAGCTGAGTGCTGCACTCCTGCATTCTGCAAACAAGAATAAGGCTGTCTTCTGAAATCAGTGAAATCACACTGAAATCAGTGATCAAGTAATTAAGAGTGGGATCATAAGGGTCCCAAGTTGCATCTAGATTGAGAGGGAATTGATCCAAAAAGTCTCTTGTCTTTACTTGGTGTTGAATGACTGAGTCCCGTTTACCCATAACCTACCTTTCCTCAAAACCTGAGATACACCAGTTGCTCTGTTTCTGAAGAAAGTGTTGATTCTGCTCTGCTTGTTTCCATCATCCTGGGTCTATTTACCTATCTCTTTGCCACCTTGCCAGTACAGAGATGCCTACGCACTTGCTCATCTACATCTATCTTTGCTTTAAAGGCCATACCTTATGTAAATATATACATACTTCATTCCCTAAAAATACATTTCTGTCAGCTGACAACTCCCTCAGAATTATTTTTTTCCAGAAACCCGTTATCATTCAGGGGAGAGAGAATTAAGATCTGGCTGTGCAGAAAGTTATATGTATCTTGAACAGGGATGTTCCAGGTATTTTACCTGAATTTTTCTGAAATGAGCTTGAAGTCAGAATGCGTTTATCAAAGCCAGAGTTATCTTTGTGATGAATAGAGTGTT
Organism: Anser anser; assembly: GCF_964211835.1. Lineage (NCBI taxonomy): Eukaryota > Metazoa > Chordata > Aves > Anseriformes > Anatidae > Anser > Anser anser. The sequence goes on along the minus strand of NC_139723.1, from coordinate 80,418,864 downwards.
GTGTATTTAAAAGATTGTGAGTGGCATTCCAATTGTCTTCACCGAGACTGTTTCCCTCATTAGCAGCCAGACCACTCATTTGTCCACGGAGCTTATATCTTTTTATGAGGTTAGTTTCATCTTGAGGTTGATGGAAATATCTCCAAGAAAACAGTGGGACTGAGCCCTTACGTTTAATCAAAAAAAAGTATATTCAGGACGTTTTAGGAAGACTTCTTTACGTGTCTACATTTCTGAATCCTGCCTTGAATTTTAGGGATTCTAATTCACAGAACTCTTAAAATCAAAACTGTTTTTTACAGTGGCAAAATTCAGCCACTTGAATTGAGATCAAGTCTTTCTTCCCACGTTATTGTCTGATTCTAATCTACGGGTGAAACATTTTGTTCTTTAGTTGGTCATTTCTACCATTTACAGCCTGTACTGGCCACACTGATTTCAGCAGCCTTTTTTGTTTTTAACCTTTGAGGTTTGTATGCATCTGCATCTGATTAAATTGGGAACAGTGAATCCTTTAAAATAGCGACCTGTTTTTTGAGAGTTCTGAGCACTGACTCCCCCCATCCCTTTCACTTCTGGTTTTGGTCGTCTCAGGATTAAACCTTACTTTTCACCAGCAAACCCTCTGCTTGCAGTCTTCTGCCAAGTTTCTGAACTCATCTTCTGAATGATGTCACTGTAGTTTATTTAAGGAAACTAGCCTTGTCTCTTGATTAAACTGTTATGCCTGGATACTGTTTTATGGTTCCTGTGTGAGTAGCAGAGAATTATTTATGACTTACCTGACTGCGCTTGATAACATGCACCAACAATATCAAGAATAGTTCATCATAAAATAAAAAGCACTTGTAAGGTCAAGGGTCTAAGTCCTCATTCACATGAGTTCACAGATGACACATATACAACACCTTCTCTTGACCCTCTGGAGTCTGTGACACAAACAGCACTACTGAGAAAGTATCAAAAATAATTAACGAGGCTGGTATAGGAAGAAAAATAGTACTACATTGAACCATTGAATTAAGACACTTCTTTCCCCTCCATCAGTAAACTGTATTTGTCTTCTCTTGCAACGTTGCTGTTTGTGTTCTTGTGTTCTGAAACAGAGTTCGTCGTTTTAATAATATGCACATGAATGCTAATGTATGGAAATGGTGAGGCATCGGGAGTTTGTGTCCAGATTCAGACACCTTGTCTCTTAGCTATGTATCACTGTTTTCAGTGGAGTGGCTACATGCACATATTTTACAGTAATTACTTTCTGGATGTGCTTTGCAAGATGACAGAAATATGTTTCACATATTTCCATGTTATATGTGGGACATAAAGTCATCTTGTGGAATAATCAAAAGGCTTCCAAGCACGTATGTGTTGATTAATAAAGTCTTTATGGCACTTTGTTTTTGGGCAGCAAGGAATCATGATAGATATTTTGAAGCAACTAGAATGGAATGTAAAGCATAAAATTATTAGTTGAATCCTCTTCCTCAAAATGAATTAGTCTCTTTTGGATAGTTTAAAACTCTTGCCTATAATTGAAGGTTAACATAGGAGGGTGTGTATGTATGTGTAAAGAGCGTTTTTGCGAGCATCAGACAATCCAAATTAAAGCGTTTACTTGTGATTGTTTATTTTACATATAATAGGGGAGCTGGATGATGAAGTATATTAGTTCTTTAATAATTTATAGAAATGCTTTGATGTTGCAGTAATTACATTAAAGGTCACATATCAAAGGTAATTTGGTTGAGCAGCTGTGATGGTTTCTCAGAAGCAATCAATATTGCTGTCCGTGGTGCTGATTTCACCAAGGGGACTGCCAGATTAAAGGAGGCTTATTACCAGCCAGACAGGCACGAGGGAAATCAAGAACAGATTGGAGAGATGCACAATTCTCTTTCCCCACCTATAATTAACACTGTTCACCATAATCTGTGCTAATCCTTCATAGTGGGAAACCACGTGTGTTTTTTTGTTGTTGTTTTTTTTACTTTTTTTTTTTTTCCAATGTCATAAAAAGCAAATTAGGCAAGGAAGAGTCATTTGGGGGAGAGGGAAGGAGGCAGTAGAGAAAGTAAAAGTTGATTCACCTCTGGGATTTCTGATGCTGAGATATCTCTCCACGATAAAATTCAGCATCAAAAACACAGCCCATGGTGTTGGGGAAAACATGGGCTGGGGGTGGGGGTGTGATCTAGACAATAACAGTGCAGGGGATGGAAGAATTATCTGCCTGCAGATTTGGTATAATATTATCTATTTGCCCCACAAAGCTCCACAGGAAATGAAATCAGGGAAATAAAATTATGTTTTAAGTGTAGTCATTTTGATTACAAATTATAGTGAAGGCAACTTTTTCTCCCCCCCTTTTTTTTCTTTCTGAAGCGAATGGCAGAGGATAATGCTGAGAAATGTAATTATGCTATCAAGATCTACTTTTATTTATAGCACAAATAAACTGAGCTCATGTATGATAAGCACAGCGGCATTTTTTTCCTCTGGTTCTTTGTGTCTCTTTCAGGCACTGAGAATGAATAGTCCATGTATACTTGGTTGGAGGCACTGTCTCTTTACATAATGATAAAATCTTCCTGGAAGAATTGTGAAGAATAATTATGAAATTAAGTAGATAAGAAACTGTTAACCTCAGCGACCCAAAGGGTTTATTCAGGTTGGGAAATAGGCTGGGTTTTTGTAGTGTATCTATTTCTCCTGAAGTGGAGAGTGGTACTACTGGTATACTAAATTTCTCAGTCAAAATATCATTAGTTTTCTTCTGAATGGTTCTTGTATTCTGTCTGTTCTGCCATCCAGCAAAAAAAATGTTCTGCTTTGCTCATCATTCTCTTAAAAATACACACCCTTAACATTAGAAGACAGGTGAGCTCATGACACTCTTATTAAACACAGTTTTAAAATAACTTGGAAATTGAGCACAAACTTCAAAATATTTTTTTGGGTCAATATGTTGTTGGTCTTGGCTTGGTATTTGCTTGAATTGTTATATATGTGTGGAAAGACCTCAAGAATGGGGGGGGGGGGGGGGGCCATGTCTTGCAAATCTAGCTCTTGAATCCTTTTAATGAGGCTTAAAATGAGATGTAAGTGTCATGTGGACTTCATAAGTCCTGCACATATAGCAGGAATTTCACTGGTTGAGTAGAATTTGCTATAATTTTAGTCTGTCTTTTTTAATGTTTCAAAGCTTTTTCCAAAAGCTTGTTAGAAAACCATTAAGCCACATATCACTCTGCACACTGTTATACTGTTATGCCAAAAATGGTATTATATTCCTGCACCTTCCTATTTCAAAAGTTTTCTCTACCAATGTAAATTGCAATTTGGTCAGCAGTGGCAGGCTGGATGGGTTCCATTGATTAAAGTAGCCTGCTGAACACACAGCCTGCTCACCATGCCCTTTAGATTTTGAAAGAAAACACATTTAATTGTTCCCCTGGGAGAAACATGTCTATTTTCTGAAGTTAAAAATGAAGATGAAAAGGAATAAAAACAGATTTGAGGTAAGAGACTTGCGAAAAACAGTCCTGTAGAAATACTTCGGTACTCTAAAATCTGTGGGTGTCAATGTCATAGTTAAAAAGATTTTTTTCCTCATTTCCCCCTTCTGACTGACCAGGCAATGGAAGGATTTTTGGATCTTGTTCTGGGGAGGCGAGGGGGCAAGAGATAGAGGAAACCATATGCACTTGCCATTTGCTAAAAACTCCTCTAGTTTGACAGTGCTGTTCTGTTCACCAGATGAGATGAAACACCTGGGTCCTATCTGCTTGGTAAACATTGAAGTTCCATTTCACTAGTTAAAGATTGGCTTCTGTATCCCAACACAGCAGCCTCTAGAACACAAAGCAAACTCTCTGCTGCCCCCTCCAAAGAGCATTGGAGGAAAAGGATGCAGAGCAAGCCCTGTAGCAGAACCAGGGGACTGGATGCGTGCTGGTGTCTCAGCTGAGACTGGTGTATTCATCACACTCGTGGTAGCTGACCAAGCTTAGCCTGAGATAACCCAAAATGGGAACCAGACTTCTCAGTTATTTGAAATTTGGTGGCACTTGAAGAACGGTGTACAAAAAATTAAAAGCAGTATTGTCTTTCTATTTTGATACCTTCTGTCTCTCAAAGGATGATTTCCAAGCTATTCAACAAAAGCTTTTGCTGGACCTTCATTTACTTTATGTGTTATTCAATGACAACTTTTTTCTCTGACATGTCTGCCATAGGAGGATCAATCTAATTTTATGTACAACTGTAAAGATGAATGATAAGTAGAAAGGATTCAGGCAAGTACAAGCTGAATAAATTATAAAGGGCAAATGATGACAGGACTGGGGGTCCCAAGAGGCAGTGATATGATAACAGAAACTAAAGACGAATTTATGATGGATGTAGTTAGCATGTACTGAGGCTGTTAATTCTTCAGGGTAGTTTTACAACTTCTTGTGATTGGAGCAATCAAAGTATTTCATTTTAAAGAGATGCTGTATATTTTCACTTGTCTGTTCTGCATTTTTGTATGTATGGCCTCATTTATATGCATAGCAGTAAACTCCCATAGGCTAGTCAAGCTTACCTTCCATCAAAGGGCTCCTATTCTCCAAACCATAATGCCACTGTTTATGCATAAATAAATAGATAATGTGTAACGATTTGAGGGCAAACCTGGATCTCAGTTTAAAAAAAAAAAAAAAAAGAAAAGTTTCCATTTTCATAGCACAGAGTAATCAAAACAGTTCAGATCCTGCAAGCAGCTGAGCAACTTCAGCTGCCTTCAAAGCCAAGCCTAGGGATTGAGTTAGCTCACAGATCCCTGATGAAAAATTATATCTAACAAGTTTCAGGTAGGTCAAATTTTGGGCTTAAGCTACTTTAAGAGCAGCTGATGCAGCATCATAAAGTTAGAAGCAAATCTGATCTCAGTGCAGTTCTTGATTGCATTTCATTCATACTCTTATTTCTATCTCTTGTTCCTTATTATTAAGGGCATTTGCATGAAAATGATCTTTTTTTTTTCCTTCCTCTGAAGGGTTGTCTCTTGTCTGTGAGTAATGCTTACTCTGGCCTACATTTGTGAATGCCATGGGTTTGATTCTGACTTCATTTACACAAGCGTAAATCAGCAGTGATCTGATTGAGGTCAAGGGATTTATATGGCGTAGGAAAGAGCAGAGTCAGCTATATTTGTCACTGCTGAAATGACATCATCGTGAACCAGTACCGTAGCTCTAAATGGGGAAACAAATTTCTACCAAGAATCTTTGCATTTGAATATCTGATTTCTCAAAACACTGAGCATCCCTGACACCTGCTGGGCCATTTAGTTGCTCATGGGTTTTTACTAGAGAGAGGTCCCAGCTCCAAACTGTAGGAGTTAGATCATCGGTGTCTTGGTGTTTCAGTGGTGTTAGCCATTAATTACTAATGAACCCTAAATAGTAGGGTTTCCAGTACTGTTTTGCTGATTAAGGAGATAGTGGATACACCCAGGAATAACTTCCAAGCACTAGACCTTCGCTTCTACTTACATGTTCTCAGTCAGAGAGAGGGGAAGAGAAAAACAGGTGTTGTTAAAGATGCAATTAACTTTTTGTCTGTACAGTCACAGGAATGGTAGTGTGAGATACTGCATAATACTGCAGTAAAGCTTTTCAGTGAAGGTGCTGCAGAGTTGCATGCTTTGGACTGTCACTGGTGGCTGTCTGCCTACACTATAGGTTTACTAGTGGTAGCTGTACTACCCATAGTTTACTTTGTAAGCTGTCTGCTCTGTGCTTCTTTATGCAACGTGTATGTGTCTTCAAACCCTTTGGATACTCAGTGAAACAAGAGTAATTCTCTCCAAAAAATTAAGCAGCAAAACAAAAGGAGGTTAAAGACCATAAATACGACTGATGGATCAAGTTTGCATTACCTGTCACCAAAATTATCATTGAAACAAAAATGTTCTACTCTGGTTTAATTCATCTTCCCTCTATAATAGGAATGAGAACACTACAGCACAGACTTGAATGCTGTGGAGCAGCTACACTCCCTGACTAATTTCTGGGGCAGTTACACGATAAGGACTTGGATCTTGGTTGAAAAACTTGTTGTTAGTGCTACCCATGGTAGCTAGGTTAGGAACATCTAGGCATGTAGTAGTACATCTAGGCATGTAGTATGTACTTCAAGTTGTTTTGGAGACACTTCAAGCTTTAATACAAACACAGCAAGTAGCTGCAGAAAGCTGCATATCCTGTGTTAAATAATCCAAGTGCATCGTTAAGCTTAAAACTGTGCTTAACGTTTAGAAGACCTTTTAAAAAGAATTAGCTGAGCTGCAATCCTTCTGGGAGTGGCAGAGGCTGCCCCATTTCTCTGCATGTGGCTGGCTTTTGATGGGACTTGACATAACATAACCCACTTAGCTTCTGTGCTTCCCTCATGCTGGGCTCTGCCTCCAGTGAGGAGCGTGGCCGTGGGGCTGTGCGATGGCCTCGGCAGCTATCTGAGGGGACTTGGTCCTGAGCAGCTGCGGAGAGAGCCGTGCAGTGGCACTGCTTGTATGAGTTGCTGCACTTGGCAGGTTCCCAGCAATGTCAAATCTTTCTGATGAGTTTCTGTAAGTACAAGGACAAAATTAAGCCTAACCTATTCTTTCAAATAAGAAATGTGCATTTCCCATTTTTCTCTTTAATGGAAACTTCTTATATCTTGTTTCCCATACTTTTCTCTCCTCTTTCTACCATGTCACCCCTTAAAAAAAAAAAAAAAAAAAAGTCTCATTAAAATACAACTCCTTTAAAAAACATACACCTTCAAATTCCTTTGAGTTCTGTACTAAATTTTGACCTTGAGATGCACACACTTCCAGCTCTAAGTGAACTCTTGTGCTCAAATGCACTTATTCCCTTCTTTTCCCTGTAGGTATGGGAAGTTACCTCAGAGCCTCTGCTGCATATTTTCTTTGGCATGTTGAGGGAAAAAAATGTTTTGATCACAGTCTTTGTAGGCAGATTTTGGCGGAGCAAGTCTTGTCCAGCTATAACTAATATCCATTCTAAGCTCAGGTTGCTTCTTTAAACAGATGGAGTGAATTTGTTGTTCTGTTGTGTGAATGGCTCAGTCATTTCTTTGCTACTATAGGGACTTTACGTGGTAAATATGTAACTTATAAGAAATGCTGGCATGAGCTTCTGATTTGGTTTATAGCTTTGATCAATGGAATAGCACTTTGTATCCAGGGTGGCAAAATTGGAATCGTATTTTCTGGGCCTTTTTATTTATGGCTGGCTTACAATCAGCCCCACTGTCAAGATCTTCCTTGATAAACATGTGAGAGGTTGCATGTCTTCTGTGCTACTTAGCAGTGTCCTTTCTCAATAAAGTCACTCTAGTACCTCGTGTCTGGCCAAACAGCATTGTCTCCTTCTCCATCCCATCTTGCTCTGCATGTTTGTTCTTGCTGTCTCTTATCTCCTTTAGGTTTGCTGGAAATATTACCCTGTGTTCACATAGTGCCTGCCTTTTGAAATGAGTTGAGATTACAGCTGCTAAGGCAGAACACACTGCTTCCCAACTACTTTTGCCTGGGAGATCATGTAATTTTTCCTGAAAAGGGGAGACACCTAAGCTACTGATCCTTTTGTCATTTTGTGATGCTGCATGTATATAGATCTGGCTTGTAAATTTTATGTTTTTTGAAATAGAGGCTCAGTATATATATGCTTGTCAGCGTAGGCTCACATTGCCCAAGAGAAGAAAAAACAGTCAGAGAGTGGTTTGCTTCTGTTTTTCCTTAGAACAACTGGGGATCAATTTTTTCTGTGCCTGAACCTGTACAGGGGAGGGGAGGTGGTGGTGGGGAAGCCTTGCAGGCTATCTATTTTGGTTACAGCAACCTGCAATGGCATCTTCATTGCTTGATGTTGCTATATTTTCACCTGGGAGGGGAGAAGCAGAGATGCTCCAGGAGAGCTGGGTACAGCATGTCACTGGCATCCAGGAGTCAGGCAGCTGCTGAGGGAAGCCTGGGGAAACGTGTTTGTGGACTCAGTATGGTTTTTAGAAGCTGTATTGCAGGCTGTACAAACATGAATGAGTGAAACAGATGTGACACCCTTCAAAGAGAATGTCTCAGGTGCCAGTGGAGGTCCCAAATTTATCTATATTGCTGTGTTTCTCTTTTATTTTTATTCTATTAAGGCTCAAATCTTTTCCATCAGCACTCCGAGCTCAAGATGCCATAGCACAGTGGTAATGCCTCTAAAGTGAGCCTGTCCAAACTAATTTCATTGTCCTTGTTGAGTGAAGTGCAACAATTAAGAAGACAGCACAAACGGGTCCAGATAAATTGGGTATTTACAATTATTTCAGTTTGGATAATCTAATGTGATGTTCATTGTGCAGCTAAGAAATGTGCTTCTCAGTGAGGGGAGCTCCTATTCTGTTCTCTCTCTTGCTGGGTGTAAATTCAGAGTTGCTCCGTGGACTCTTGTGGAATTTAAGCTACTTTACATCGGTGCAGCTCAAATGAGGATCCGATCCTGTTTCTTTAGGTGCCCTGTAAAGCTGCCTGCCTTCAGCTGTGCTTGCATTTTAGAGATATAGCCAGGGGAGCTGGAAGGTCATTTTTTTCTTTCCTGGGCCAGGGCTGTGTTGTTGAACTCCTTCACTTTGGGGAATCCAGCTTTCTTTGAGTGCTTCTTTGCTCTAGCACAGTCGCTCTGACTGACAACTCAAGTTACTCTCCAGATCTGGCATTGCTGCTGACTTTCTGGATGGCATTGCAATCACATTTCCTCATTACCAATGCCTTGCTTTCTTGGTATTAGCACTGCGGGGCTGTATTTGGCTTTCCACCAATTCTGGCTGAAAACTCCTAGCAATCCCAGTTGAAAGGCAGGGTATTTATACCACAGCAGGCAGATCCCTGCTACTTTCTACTCCATTATTTTGCAGGTTGTGTTGATTCTCCTTTGCTTCTCGTGGTCCATCCATTCCCTGCTCATGCCCTCGCCCCCAACGAATATGCTGTGTTGCTGGGCAACCTTCACCAACTTAATCACATTTGGGCCTGGTGTTTTTCCTGCAGACCCTGGAGTGTGCAGTGCTTAGGCCTTGGTTATTAGTTTACACAATAAATGAAGCCCATTAGAAGAAGATAATCAGGGCTCGGAGAAGGCCACCTCACTCGTTATCTGAGGAGGGTATGTTAAGCCTCTGTAGTTATTAATCATACTTTCCCATGCAGATAGCTGAAGATTAAGAGTCACATTTATCCTCTTTGCTCTTTTTTTATTTTCTTTATTTTTTTGTGCTGATGTGCAAATGCTCTTTATTATCACCGTTATGATAATTCACAGCCCATCCAGTCAGCCAGCACTGCTCCTGTGATGTTGCTTGAAGTCTTACACCTGTCCATGGTGGCTTGGTGATACAGAACAGAGCCACTGGAGGTCTCTCCATTTATATGCCGGAAAACATCCTTGAGAGTCCTAGAAAGTCTCTGCTAGCTGTTATTGAATTGCATTATCTTGTCCAGAGGCCAAGAGATCTCTGAACAGAAGCCGACACTATTACAAGCGCCAAGTTTAACAGTAGCCCTCTTGATATCATTTGCTTTGCCTTTTAATACCAGCTCTAACCTTGAACTTGGACTAAGAGGACGTGCAACCTCGTAGCTTTTTGAAACCTAGCCTAAACACCCTTTTAATCAAAGAGAGTGACCCTTTTTTCCTTTCTTCATTTAAAGCACTTAAATCAACAAGGATAAAATCAGCTTTGTACCAGGTGGACTTGAGTGTTTACATATATATTTTTAAAGTATTTATTTCATCAGAGAATTGTCTTAGTTCAACTTTCTTTCCCTAGAAATAGCTCTCTTCTCTTTTTTTTTTTTTTTTTTTCCCTCTCCTGGCAGCTACAAAATAAAGTCTTCATCAAAAGCCAGGTGCTTGCTGAAGGTGGTTGGAGTTTTCTCCCTAGAAAGACTTTAGTTGTGGAACATTTACTTCAGTGCAATTGTTTAAAGCAACAATTAACAACTAACTTGAGCGTAATGACTGGACAACCATCCAATGGCAGATCATATCAGGGTATAACTATTTGCATGCCCATTCCTTTTATGTCCTCTGTCAGCCTTAAAGAAGCTGCATTCCAGTTTTCTTCTTGTTGCACTTAATACCGCTTTTCTTTAAGGTGGTTTAGCTTGTGAAGTAGGTGCCCAGGTCACTGAGATACAGAAATCCTACAGCAGTTACTCCATAGTATCCATCATGCAAACTTAATCATCAGTTTATCCACTTGGTAAAACCTGGATTCACTCCATCCAACCTGGAGTGTGAGTCACCAAACATCAGTCTGTCCATCCTAAAATTACTTTTCCACTGTGTGAGGAAAGTCACATGTCCAGAATGAACGGTTCATAGCATTTCTTTTACTGAAGGAAACTCCTAACTTTGACTTCTCCTGAAGAAACCTTAAGGGCAGGTGTGTCTGTTTCCCTCACTTGCAATGATGATATTAATATGGGATGCTTAAGCTTCCCAAATGGTGTATATAGCTACTCAATCTGCATATCCAATGGAGATCAGCATTTCTGTCTTGACGTGGAATCCAGGTGACACTGGTCTGTGTCACTTGGTGACCAGGCTCCTTTTTATTTTGTCCTAATACCTGACAGTGTTCTTGATAAGGCCCTACATAGTCTTGTGCATTGTATTCAATCTTTTTAAATTGAATTATTTTCTCTAGAAATAATTCAAGCCTCTTCAGTCTGTGAAATCATGGTAGTATGGATCAAGTATTTGAGACTGATTTCTTTGATATGTGTTAAGGAAGACTTGTTAAAGTGAGAGGGCCAGAAAAAAAAAAACACAGAAATAACCCAAGAGGCAGGCATGATATTTGCTGGATGTATGGAGCCTCCCAGGTACCAATCCCTGCCCTACCTAATGCAGACTAAGAACTGAACAGACGCTGGCTTTCTGCTGTCCACCCCAGGTAAGCTTTCTACTCCCCAGATTCTTGTGTATTTGAAGAGAATATTTGCACATGTGCTTCCTTTATTTTTTCTTCCCCTCTATTTTTAGTTAAATTACTGAGTTATTTTTACCTGAAATATTAAGGATATTTTTTGAGGAGGTGAAGATTTTTGTATGGGCCTTTGAAAGCACAATGCCAGATCTGTTTGATTGTTAGAGGACTAATCTATAGGGTTTTGATGTCCTGTTACAAGAAGGGACTAGGATATAGACAGTTTACTCTAGCTGACCTCAAGTTTCAATGAGATCTCCTCCTTCAAAACCAGTTTCCTGTGTCTTCCTTGGGTGGGCAACTGGGGCCAAGAGAAAAGTGTAATGGGAAAATACGTGCCAATGACTAGGTGTGGTTTTGAGGGCTGAAGCAGAGAATCAGGATTTGGCAAACCTAGGTATAGTACTTGCCTTTGTGACAGGCAAGTCAATGAACCCAACTTTGCCTTGATATCTAATAAAATGGATCTAATTAAGCTTCCCCCACTGTCACCTCTTTGACTACTAGACACTTAGTTTTCCAGAGTAGCATTTTTACTTTGATACGCATTTGTGTTTGGGTTAGAGTACTTAGCACTGACAGCCCCTGTGTTTGACTACAGTGTCCTAGACATTCCTGTGATGCTGACAAAGGATGATAACTGTTGGGAGTGAAAAGCTTTCCTCCAATATAAGGCGATGGCTCAGGATGACTCTTGCCTTTCAGAAAAGGGCTTTCTCTTTCTTCTTTCTTGTGACTGACCTGAAAATAAATAAGCGAAGAGTGGCATTCTTACTTTAAAAAAAAAAAGGGGGGGAGGGGGGGCGGGGAGGGGGGAGGAAGGGGAGTAAAAGAAAGGAGAAATTCTTATATTCATGCTGTACTTGTCCGTACTGTATTTGACATCTGTAATAAAATTTGGGTCAGATACACTTTTCAATAAAAAGAAGCATCTTGCAAACAACCCCACACTTGTATTAGGGTCATGCCAAGAATAATAGAGACCATTGTCACTGCACTGAGCCTCTGTGTTGTATTAAGTATTCCTCACTCTCTTCTCTGCTTTTCTGTAAGACATAATACAAGATGCCTATCATGTTCCACCACATCTCACCAAAGGGCACAAAAGATGCTGATTAGCAAGGCTCCTCAAAGTTATTCTAATGCCTATGAGCACAGGGAAATGTTTGGAGCCTTCGCATTTTCTTGCTTGATCAGGTGCCCTCTACCCCCGCCTAGGTGAGAACATCAGGAGGGAAGGAGGTCTTTTGTCAAGAAGGATTTAGTTTTTTCTTGCTATTACTATCACTTCAGGGGGAGGATGAATGTTTGTTACTGGGCAGTGTCCTGAGGAGAGTTGAGGGAATGATATAGTGACATGTGGAAGAGATGGTCTTAGGTAACCCACTTTCAGTGTAGTCTGCCCAGTGCCTCTCATACTGCTCACTGGTGCACAATCATTAGTCCTGTGTGCAGGAAAGGTCTTATCTATATTATCTTGGCACCGAGGGTGATGTCTTTCTGTAGCTGTACACTGCCCACCCATACTGGAAAAGCTCATGTGGTATCACATCAGCACCAAGCTCTGATCTGTTCACGTTTAGGGATGGCTCTAGGCCTTGACTGCCTCATACATCTTGCCCTACCAACTCTTGATCGGCGGCCCAGGAGTCCTGATCTGGCTCCTCTTTTGAATATCAACCTCTGTTTCTAGTCCTCAAGAATGCTTTTAACATTGAGCTTCAGTCAAGACTCATTCACTTGTGGTGAGAACTGGAAAAAAGGAGACCACTGAATTTCATTTGTGTCAAATTCCTTGCAGCTAGGCTATGCTGGTAAAGGGCTTATTTACCTCAAACTTCATGCCCAGAGCTGCCCTGAGATGCTTTCACTGAATCTCTCCTTATATTGAACGGCGTTTTCTGGCGTAGATGGTGAAATCTAGTTTTCTCCAGGGGTGCGACACCTGTTCTCCTCTGTCCAAAGCCTGGTTGTGCTTGACAAACGCATCAAGAACTGTCATCTATTTGGTGCTGCATACCTGCACTTCCTTTTTTCCCTTCTTTTTCCACAGCCTACTGACATCCTTTGCTGTATTTGAAGGTTTAGTGTAGATCAAAGTCCTCCCAGGATCAAAAAACATTCTGTGTGCAATCCTTATGGTTACAAACAAGGTCTTTCACTGACAAACACATTTCAGTGCATTTTCAGCAGCCTATCAGCCTTGTTTCAGTCATAGCTTTTGATTTCACAGGGAAACTCTTTTCTGCCCTTCTTCCAGATTCATTAGGAGGGAAAAAAGGCTTAGTTTGGCTGGGTGAACAAATGAGGAACAGCTTTCTTGAGACTTTGGAGAAAGATTTAATGTAACTGCTGGGGGTTTAGTTGGCTGTGTCAAGTAGAAGATGGAGAACTTCATTGGGGGACAGATGTGTTTAATGCAAAAAGGAAGACAGGTTTCAAAAATTTGCCTGTGTTATATTATTCTGGTATTTTTTTCAGTATGTATGTTCCTTCCCTGTAAGATTCTTGCTCTTTAAATTGCTTTTCGATATAACCTCTGGTGTTTGAAGAGTTAGGTGGGTCTGCAATATATTCTGGAAGTCGGATAAATGGCCTTCAATAAAGAATACTAATTACTATGGGCAACTATTTCTTGCGAGTCTTTTCTTTCTACAGCTTCAAGCATGCCTTTGAAGGAGATGCATTGAAAGTATGAGTATTAATGAACAGTGTTCTGACTAGCTTGGATCTTTTGTATTATACCTCTTGGGGCTTCTGAAAAGCTTTCTGTGACATAGGCATAGAAAACTGAATGCAAATAATAATTTTTCAAATCCATTAGTAGAGGTTCCTATTAGCTCTCAGCACTATGAAAACACTTTCTTTGCCAAACAATTTGGGGTTTTGTTTTTTCTAGAATATGTGATAATCCTTTCTTATTTTCAAATGACAATTCTGTTTAGACTTTGGGGAGAAAAGTCAGCTTCTTTTCCACTTCCTACTCTGTCAGGAAAATACAAAAGTAGGGAGTATAAATAAGTGATACCCCTTTCCATGCCACGCTAATGCAGGGACACCACGCTAATGCAGGGAACTGCATACGTTTTGCTGGGGCAAATAATTCTGGTACCCCATAATTCACATCCAATTACTAAAAGTCTATCACTATAAAGCTCTGTAAGTTTAGGTCTGTAACTCTTTACTCATGGTGTTTCCGGGTTTGGTAGTGTTCTGGTTCACCTTGATACAAGTGATGGAAAGAAACGCTGAAACACTCGCTGATAAGTGGCATGCAGATGAAACATTGCTTTCAGGAAGAAAATTAGAAATTCTCCCTTGATGTCCACTTCATCATGGTCTGTTTATTTGCCAGAAGAGTCTGTGTCATTCCTAGATGGTTTTTCTTCTCTAATTTTGAGCATCCACACTTCTTCGTGTGCAAGTAATTGGCACATGGGTCCTCCAGAAGATGGGAAAAAATATGGATGAAGTACTCTAAAGCACTGCCTGTCAGGAAGGTGACACAAATCCATTTCAATCTGTGCTTATTTCTGAGGGGATCATACACATGCTGGCTTGCCTCAGCGGCCTGTCTTGAAGAGTGCATGCACAGTAAATAACTTGATTTCCCTGCTGCATGAAGTGTATTTTCTATCTTGTCTGAAGCAAGAAGGTGCTAGTCCTCCTTTTTAGAGTGTTCTTAGTTCGGATGAGGTGTTCAGGAGACAAAGTTCTCAATCAGCACATACACGAGAGCATGCCTTTCTCTCTCACAGTTAATTCCTTAATTCTTTCATCTGGTGCCTTGCAAAGTAAACTACCCTAGTGTCTAACTAAATAATTGTGAGTCCATATTCTTGACTGAAAGATCAAAATTTTGAGTCCATATTCTTGACTTAAAGATCAAGCTTCTGTAAGGCATGGAATGGTTACATGAAACAAATAGTAGCTTGTACTTAATGAAAATTATATGAGGAGATGTGTAATACTTGGGAGGCATGGGGGAATTAGATGGGAGCTGTGGTAAATTTAGCTTAATTTTAACAAATTTGAGATCTATTCTGTGAATGACTGTCCACCTCTCGGTCAACCTCTCAGTCACAATCACCTCACCTATTACTAAAGAAATAGTCAACAGAAAATACAGGAAAACAATTTTATGGAAAATATGAAAGCTGATATTGCTAAATAGTTAAAACTATTAGTTATAGAAACCTTGTTCAAACGTATGCTGAAAGAATTATGTAATAAAGCTTTATTTAAATGAAAATGCTGCTTGCAATTCTGATGAAGATTTAAGTTTATGAAAAATACACAAAGATTAATAAGCGATGTAAAAAAAGAAGACCATCATAGAACTGGAAAACATAAAAAAAAAAAGGACCAAACCCCCTTTCCCTGGGAAAAGAGAGGACTCTGACAGGAAGATATTGGTGAATTCTTGCTCTGTGGAGCTCTTCAGATTATACCCCAGGCAGCAGAGTCCTCACAGGACTGCCAGGAGAAGCCCCTATGACTTTCCACCATGCGCTTGTTCATCTCTACGGGCAGATCTTTGCACTGGGCAGGCCTAAAACTGCTCTGTGCAGATGAAGTTGCTGAGGCATCTTTCACATGAGCTGCTGAATCTCAGGATCCATGCTGGGTGTGCTGTTTCATAATGCTTGGCAACGGTCCCTGGGATTTTGGTGCAGGCTCCAGGAAATTTGGGGCTGAGGCTGGTCTGGTAGCAAACCAGTTTTGGGTACGGCTGCAGTGGTGCGAGGGACCACTTCTCTCTGGGGTGGGCGGGAAGCTCCATGAGCGTGTTGGAGCCTGAGATCTACTACAGCACGATGATGTATCCAGTAGCATATGGGCTGTGTGTACATGTAACGTATCTGCTTGCTGCTGACTCACTGGTGCCTCCGCAAGCACCGCTCACGTGTGCAGGAGAGTGGCCCCTCCGCGTGGCCGAGTCCCACTGCTGGCTGATGTCATCTTGGGAGTCTGCGGGAATAAGCATTTGTATTAAAAAAAAAAATAATAATAATAGTCACAAAAAACAACTAGGGGCTTTCTGAAATCAGCATTAAAACAGGGTTTTAGTCTCCTGGTGGAGGCGAAGACAATGAAAAGGCTTTTCAGACTTTGTTGCTGTTTTTGATATTTGTGGGTTAGTCAATAAAAGTGACTCATTTTTGTGCAGAGAACTCTGGTGGGGGGAGGGAAGAAGTAGATCGGGTTTTCTGGCAGTGCGTAGAAATGCAGTGATGATTCTATACAAAGCTGGTGGGTAGATCCTTCTTAAATATGCATTCAGCAACTGTTTTGTTCTGCTCCCATTGGAATCAGAGGAAGAACTTCATCGGGATTCCTTGGAAGTAGATACAAGAGAATGGTGCGATTGTGTCCTCTGTGTGAGCTATCTGTAGTGTCCGTCCCCACTACAAGTTGGAGGAAAAGAGAGACAAGTCTTAGCAGGTTTTCTACAAGTTTGCAAATGATAGTGTGCTCTTATTTCCAAGGAAACTACTTTTCTTTATACTGAGAAGCTGGTGGGAGTCGTGCAGTGGGTAGGTGAATACGTTTCTCAGACAGGCTCAGTGGTGGCAGACATGCTAGTTTAACTGGAATATGCAGTCAAGTGATTTGACTTTTAGATTAAGCTCAGGCAGGTGCGATGTTCTGCCCTTGCAGTGCTTGTGTGAGCCCACTGCTCCTGCCCTCTCTGTCTAGATATTGCTCTGCCCCTTCGGGTCTTCGTGTGTTAACTCTGGGCTTGCTGCTGTGGCTGCCAAAGGCTGAAGAGTGAAAAGGAAACTTCTGTGGTCCTGACAGGCTCCCAAGGCTGTCCTAAGGTTGTTCCCTGGCTGTACCATAGGGTTGGCTCTTCTCCATGGTTCACTGACTCTATAATAACGTAGAGAGCCCTGATGCGTGACCCTCCAGGCCATGGGCAGTTAGTTGTTCTCCGTTGGCCTTGAGCAGATAGGGCAAATGGGATTATTGCCCATCTGCCCTATAGGTTCATGGGGAGAGCGTCTTACCTGAGTGTTCCCAAAGTGGCTTTGTGCACAGTCAGCTGGGTGGTTCAAATTGACTGAGCTGCTGATCTGAACAAAACTGATGGATCCAAGCCTGAAAGCAAGAAAACTGCTTCCCCGTACTGTGGAGAGATGCACGGGTGACCATAGCATTGCTGCTGCAAGCTGGGTAGGGCTTTGTAGTCTAGATGTTGAATCTGAGCTGGCTGGATGCTGCTCACCCTTGGTACCTCTTCTGTGGAGGCAAACATCTGTGTAGGCTTTCACTGTTCTTTATGTCTGCAAAGCAGGTGTTAACACTTTGAACTACTGTTCTCACACCTAATAATCCACCCTGACAGATGACAGCGTTTCTTTTGTCAATGCTTGCCTGTATTTCCCAGGTGGCCTTCTGCAGGGAGGGGAAACAGGGTTGTGGTATCCATTTCAGGCACCTATCCCCAGCCTTCAATATGCTATCTGGAAATGAAAGATTCTAGCCAGACTTCACGCAGGCACTGCGCAGGAGATGGAAACAAAGAATGAGGACTTCCGCATCTCTCCCTGTTTCACAGCTTAAAACTCTGACCACTCCTGTTCTACAGTACATCTATCTAAAATCTCTCTAATTTGGTTCCCAGTGATCCTAGGAGGCATATGATCCTGTCCTGGAACTTGAGGTTTTGTGTTTTTTCCTAGGTTACCTATTAGAAATGTGAATGATCACTTTGCCTCTCTGAGATGTGAGCTTCTACCTGCAAAAGGAAGACCAGGTACTTACTACCAAGCCCACTGCCCAGGAGAAATAATGTTTTTTTTCCTTAACCATTTCACGATTATCAGACGCTGGTAAGAATTGCTAAAGCACTGTTTTCCCACCTCTTGGCTTTTAAAAACTGTAAGCCTTTAAAATAAATTTCAGAAACAGCAACCAAGCAAAAAAACTGAATTTATCATCACCTGGTAGGTCTGGGTAGGGCTATTCATGAGAACAATCCAAAGGCCTTCACCTTGACTTCCCAACATAGTTTGATGTGATTTTAATCTGATTATTAGACTCTCGGTACATCTTGCAAGCTTGTAAAAGATACATTGCTGGCAGAAACATTTTCGTTACTGGTGAAACTTTTTGTTGTTGTTGATGTATGTGTTGCCTGCCATAAATACTCATTTGAGAGGCAAAGGTCACTTGGTAGCTGCTTAGCAGCTTTACTTTCTGAAATGAAACTCGAGGACTGTGTTGGATCTGCAGCAGAATGTGTGGGGGGGTGTAAAATAGATGAGGGAGGATCTGTGTCTTAGCATTGTAGCAGCCAGATTATTTTCTGTCTTTTTTTTTCTTGGTGTTTGTTGCTTTTCAGATTTTTTATTTTCCTCTCTTAACGTTCAGGATCCAGTAAGAGGTACAGAAGGGATAGCCTTGGTAACTAAGCCCCCTGTGTTTATTTACAGGGCTGCACAGTACAGCCTGTGGCATTAAGGGATGCGCTCCCAATGCCATGACCTTCTCCTGTGCCAGCCCAGGGGATTTATCTGCAGAGGAGCAGATGCAAATGTGGGCTTGTTTGCTAGGCTAACCAGAACAATTTGGTAACCAAGGGCAGTGGGTAATCAAGCCTTGATTTAGGAACTTCATTAACTGTACAGAAACCAGTCTGAGGATCACAGACTCTGACATGTACTTGGTGTGCAACCTTAATGTATCCTGAACATAAAAATGAGTTCGGTTCTTGTGGTCCATTCAGGTTTCAGTCTACTTCTGTGGAATCTACATGTATAAGCACCAATTTCTACTAGAGATATTAGTATCTTTAAAAAACTTAGTGGCCCAAGTTACACACCTGACAGAGAGAGCAGCAAGTTCTCACTCCAAACTGTTTAATTTGGAACATCTTATTTCTTTATAGATCTTCTGACCAGCCCTCAGAGTAGGATCGTCCAGTTTCAGATTCTTCCACAAATGTAGTTTGGGAGTAAGTTTTAGGGGCAAAAAATAAGTTGCCACCGTTGTAGCCAACAGTTCCGTGTTTTCCTTGGTGCTTAAATGACATTCACAAGTGTATGAGGATGTGAGTGTAAATATGAATATTGTATTTAAAGAGAAGAGCCTGAAATTTGTCATTTAGAGCAGGGTTTCACAAACCATTTTTTGGTAGGTTTGGTCCTGAGAACAGGTGCCATCAGCAGCAGTGACAGCCCCAAGAGTAGCAGCTGCTGGCTCCAGGACCAGCATCTACAGCGTCAGCACAGGGAGCAGCATGCAGCTTGTGCCCTGCCATTGTAGGAGCTTCCTTTGTGCAAGGTCTGTAGTGCAGGTCCAGCTCACTGCTGAAATTGTGACCATTTCCTTTACTGCTTAAAGCATAAAGTGCTGACAAATCTTAGGAGCGGAAATGATGGAAAAGTAAGCAAGCAACAAAACTTTCTTCTCCTGGAAAGCGCTGAAATGTTTTCTGAAAGGATATTGCTTTCAGTGTATTTCTTATTGTGGTGGTGCCTCGGATGCAGGACAGCATTTTGACCAAGATGTTCTGCTTATCCTGTTTTGATGAGATGTGGGATTAAAAACCAATAAGCAAACCTGCTCTGAAGCTGGTAGAAAACTCCCTTATAAAATTGCATCTAAACACCGCATAATACATGGTGAGCTGTGCCTAGCTTTCTGGTTGTGCGAGGAAGCTCACCCCAGCTGCAGTCATTACCTTACAGAAGAAATGTGGATGCCTGAGTCACAAAGTGGGATCACAGCCATGGTGACAACGCATCTGCCCTAATTTCAGCCTTCTGAAGGTTACAGGTCTGTCTCCTGCATCTGTTGGAGAGCCATGGCCAGGCATCCCACCTAGCCTTTCCCACTGCGTAGGGCATGACCCAGGACCAATAGCTTAGGCTACCTGAGTGATGTCAGGGAAAACAGCTCTGACAACATGGATTAAATTGTGAATTGCATTGAACCCTTGCTCCTGTGCAAACCAGGATCCAGTCCTCCAGCATGAAATGAGTCAGAAAGTGGGTTTTCATCCTGTTAGCCCGCATGCCTAGAAGACTTAGCATTATGCCGCTTGTATAAGCTCTTCACTGTCTTTATTAAACTATTTATCTGGGGGAACTTCATATTTTCTTTTAGGATAAACTGGAGATAATGCAATGTGCTTGTTTTAATTTGCAAGGTTAACTGATCTAATTATCTGTGTGTGTTTATTTAAATCCTTTCGAGCACTAGGCGATTTCAGGTGGCTGCTTTGTATTCCACCAACAGGAAATCTCTTAAAATGAGATGATATAGCTCAGTGGGTCTTCTTGTATAAAGGATTTTCTAATAACGTATGAATTTATTAAAGACAAAGATAAATAGAGGGTTTATTTACATTAAACAAATTCACGAGGAACTATTTTTTTTCCCTTAAACTAGAAAGGGCCAAATACCATCCACTTTTACTATGTCAAAGGATTATCCATATTCTGCAAAGACGCTGGGCACCAGCATATTGGGCCAGAGCTTTTGACATGTTTCCTTTTTGGTGTCAGATAAGTTACTTAGTGTTTCTCAGT
Source organism: Anser anser (assembly GCF_964211835.1). Classification (NCBI taxonomy): domain Eukaryota; kingdom Metazoa; phylum Chordata; class Aves; order Anseriformes; family Anatidae; genus Anser; species Anser anser. Next base: position 80,398,294 of record NC_139723.1, on the reverse strand, counting down.
CAATATTTTTGCAAAGCCTAATCTAGATACTTGAGGACTTGAGCGATGCAAGAAGCAGCACCATGGTGCTAAACATCTGCCTCTGGGTGAATGAGTGCAACCTTTGTGATTTTCTGTTGCTGTGTGCACGGCTATTTGAAGACAAAAATAATAATAATAAAAAAAAGTGCTCCTAGAAATGCCTAGATAAAATTTAAGAAATGGGAAGGGGACAGTCTTCCCCTTTCCTTACTGATACAGTGAGGGCAATATCTTCTAACTTTTACTCAGTCCAATGGGATGGCAAGCTAGTGGATAAATTCTCATCTTGTTTTCTTGCTTTCTGCACACCCGAGTTCTTCAAAGCTGAGGAGGTGCCTGTAATAGTTACACCTAGATCTGCTACTTGGAAAAGCTGTTTCAGTATCTGGTGTTTACACCAGGTGGTTGCAAAGCAGAACATGATACAGAGATCCAACTCTCTAGCTGCTGATGTTAAGCTGCGTGGAGTGCTGTCTGGGGAGAAGAGGGGCTTGTTAGCTCAGGTGCTGCACGAATGTGGCCAGCCTGCCTCCCAGTCAGAGCTGGCTCACGTCCACACCTCTGCTCCAGGTCCCCTTGATCTTCCAGCTCTGGGATTAGCTGGAATGCAGCTAGCTTGCGCTCGCCTGTGCCTGCCAGCCTGGAGTCACCGAGGTACACAGGTTTTGTAGGGCCAGTAAATTTCCTTTGTGCTGCAGAATGCTTTCTCCTAGTAACTGTGCATTGGCTCTTACCGCTCACCGTGTTAATGAAACCTTGTTCCTCCTGTTAGCTCACAAAGCCACCTTTGCTAAACAGATGGAGTATCATTTGCTCTTTCCTGAGCGAGTGTTAGCTCCATGGCCCAGCACATTCATCTTATCTTTTGGGAGCTTTGTTCACTTTAGCAAAGCTTATATCTTGCTTCACTTAAGCACCTGCCAGTGATAAACAGAAGAGAGACAGGTGCTAATCTCCCTGGGTCTGCCACTCCCCAGGGAAAAGTCCACTTGATTGTGGATATGAATTGCTGATGGATCACTGTGCTGAGATGTGGCAGTAATAAAGGGAACTGGCAGAAGCCCTTCCCCAGTTTGGGATGTTTTTAAAGGTTGGCTGACTGGGGCTCTGCAGAATATGCTGCAGTGAACAGGCATATTCTGGAGAGTGTGTAAAACAGCACTGTTTTCAGACGGTGGTGTCTATGGAAGGGCTTACTTTTGCTGATCCTGCTTACACTTCAGCTGCTCTTTTATAGGCTGTCAAAACATAGAGCCAAACTCTGAAGTCTTTCCCTGGATTATATGTGGTCTTTACTTGAGCAGAGCCTGCACTAAGTGAGCAAAATCTAAATAAGGCTGTCAAGGCTTTGACCTAGAGTATTTACTCACAGGAGGCCCGGTGAGAATTGCAGACTTAATACTACGTTGCAAATGTAAGCATTTCAGCACGTTCTCCTGTGCTCTGACAAAGTTAATTGTCTGATCTTGACACCAAGTGCCCTGTACTTTTTTAAGAGGTTTATGCATGAGACTAATTATGTGCTGTTAATTTGGCTGCTAGCAGCTTTCTTCTTTTAACATCCATTGGATTCGGGAACCGTACAGGGTGGCGTTTTCATGTAACTAGCGCAAGGGCTGTGAACTGGATTCTGAAAGACAAAGACAAAAAATACCAGTGGGATGCTCTGAAAGAGGAGTGAAGTGTTGATTCCTTCAGTCTTTGTCCTGAAGACCAGAAATTTCAGGATGTGTGATCCACAAGAGTGCTGCATAGGGAAATTTTGTTAGCGTCTAGATGTGTACGTGGGGAGGTTACAACTCTTTTATCTGTAGTAGCATGCAAGGACAAAAGGGGAGTAACTGGGTGTAAAGGGAGGGGGACAGGGGTGGCTTGGGACAGGGCATCATCATACTGAAAGAACTTGAGCTTTCAGTTGTCTCTAGTGCATTGGAGGTGGCTTTAAATTTACTGACATTTTGGCATTTAATCTTTGCAACTAAGCAGATTTATGAGTTACCTGAATCCTCGTGGTCATACTAGGCAGTAATAGCTAAGGTGCTGCAAAGTGCTTTGCTTTTGTTTGAGCAAAGCACTTAGCCCTTGCACAGCTCCTGGAGATGCTCAGCCAAGTTCTTCCCCTTCCTGTTCTCCTCAAGCCTGCGTGTGGCAGCGCTGGGAATCAAGTTGATGTGATAGCCCTTTGCAGGGGTTGTGGGGAGGCAAGTTGTCGGAAGGCCTGCTGTGCTAAGCACATGCTTATCATTGTCATTCCTACCTTATGTGAAAGGCATGTCAAAGACTAAGATGACACTGAACTGATGATGCTTCAGGAGCAGAGGAAGGTAGCTGTCCGGGTGCTTTTGCTTCAAATGTGTTTAAGTGGATCAGAGCTTCTGTAATTGTTTTTGATTAGGAGCTGCACTAACATACGTTAGGATTTGGCCAAGATGGTCTCACTTATAGTTTGGGCTGTCACGTGTAAGACAAGTAGATGTTAAGTTCTGGGTTTGGGAATGATGAACCCCAATCTTGGGCTTCAAGCTGAGTTTCCAGTTCAAAGTTCAGTGTTGTAGCCAGCCTTGATCTGACCATAATGTAGCTGTGAGGCAGTCAGTCCCAGTGTTACGGGACCTTCAGAGAGCAGGTCAAGACCTTTCCAAAAAGGGACCCCAGAGCAACCAAACACAAGCAGACACATCTGCAAAGAAGTGTAAGACACGTTTCCCAGCAGCTCCACGGATGCTGTCTGGTTGTTAAGAGTGCCTGTGACTATGGAGTCTGAGATGACTGCTTTTTATATGGCAGTTTCCCAGCTGGTATGGAAATAAGGCTGTCAACAGACCTTTGATTAGGAAAAAAAAAAATAATAAAATCCAGGTGCCATTAGTAACATGTTGGGATCCCAGACTTTATTAAAATCTAGGGCTGTGAGAGGAAGAAATTTTTTTCCCTTTGAGACACTGTAGTGTTTGAGTTATCACCAGGCACCCGTGAGCTCTTCAGAGGCTGTAGGGGCAGCTTTACCTGAGTGTGGAGGTGAAATATATATATAAATGTTGATGAATTCATAGCCAGTCAGGTGTTTTAAAGGAGGAGGTGCTTCGAGAAGTTGAAAAGCAACAAAATTATGAGGCTTGGTTTCTGCAGATAGCTCTGCTGAGCAGGAAAGAAACATGAGCATGGGGGTGGCTGGTAGGGAAGGCAGGGAGAAGACCTGGATGAGGACAGGGGAGTAAGCGAGCCTGCTTGAGCCGAGCGAGAGACAGCAGGAGGAGGAAAGTTCACTGCCTGCTTAATTGCAGGGGGTGCCACAGTCCCACTGTGTACACAAAACCCTGTCAATAGCACTGAGGCGCCAGCATGTTAATTAATGATTTACTTACACTGACCCCTGACCCCGAGGCAAATAAAGGGGATTTGTTTTGCTTCTATTAACTCCTCAGCTTGCTGAGCAGAGGCCCCGTAGTCCCCAGCATCGCGCGGCCGCGTAGGGGCTATGTGTGTCCTTTGTCGCCTGAGGGTGCAGGCTGTGCCTGGAGGGGATCGAATCCTGCTCGATGGCTCCTGCTCCATCCCCTCAGCCCTTTTAGGGTGGAGCTGTGGTTCTGCTCACTTGGCTGGAATTGCTCCTGCAGGATGATATGGGAAGGAAACTGGGCTTGTTTCTGAGTTACCACTGCAGGGCAGGTGGCTCCCCTGCTCCATGTGTCCCCTTGCACAATTGCATATCACTGTGTGCTTCCACCGGTCCATGTATCTCCCTGCCTGTTTGCTCTGTGCGAGATCAGAAGCTGGTCCTTCCTCTTCATACACCCCCCTGTTGTCTCCTGAACCTCTTCTGCTTGCTGAATCCAAGCAGCTTGGTTCTGACCCGAAAAGCAAGCTTGAATCTATGCATGTGCACATTGCCCTGGTCCTTGTTCTGAAATGGGCTCCAGGAGTGTTAAGGTAGGGCTGAGGAGAGTGTGATGAGAATGGGGAATGAGAAGGGATCACCAAGGATCCTCTCCAGGAACATCTTGGGGGCAGAGCCTCCAAGGTGTCAGCCCAAATCCTGCAAGGCAAGGACAATGAGAGGATGAGGGACTTCTTATGGCATTCAGAATAAGACTGGGGGCTTCTGGGTCCCCTTTTCCCAATGTTCATCCCAAAAGTGTGCAGTGACACGGCAGTGAGGTGGTGGTAAGGGTAAATGCAAACAGCATCTGCAGAGAGCTGGATACATTTTGTAGCAGTAGAAATGGGTGCAGAAGTCCCCATATCCTCGGACAAGTGCTATCATCATCCTGCTCCATTCGACCAGATGGCTTCCAGCAGAGCCCGGGGTCTGCCCTATGACTGGGGTGGCAGACATCTCTCAGCCCCCCCAACAACCTTCTGCAGGACCCCGACCAAGCCCCTTGGCCTCAAGCCCACACCGGGATTCAGGTCTCCGATTTCCACACAATAGGAAAAGATAATCTGAGGAAGCACTGGGAAAAGGAGAGGAGCAGCACTGGCCTCTCCTTCCCCTGGGTGGTAGGAGGATAAATACCTTACAGAACGTAAAGCGCTTGATACTATGGAAATAGGAACTCCATAAGTTACTTAGTTCACACACATGCAACTCCCAGAGGGCGCAACTAGTGTTGTTCTGGTTTTTTAGTATTATTGCTTCAGGCATTACACCTGAAAATGCCAGATGCACTTAAATCAAGCGTGGTGGTGTCACTGCATAGTAATAGTGTTGTATCGGAGGGGTGGACTGGTCTGCTTTCTCTCTCAAGACCGCTCGGAAGAGCGTGATGTGGAGTGGATTGGAAGGCAGATGGGTTCCTCTCTATTGGAGGATTACGTTTTTATTAAAGGAGCTGGTTGCTGCTTCGGTGGAGGGCCAGTGGCGGTGGCTGTGATCAATAGGACCATGCTTTTTATGTAAGGTTTACTCTTGCTCGTCCCGGTTTTGCCGAGAACATTCAGCTAGCAATCGATAATGAGCTGTGTGATAACAAAGTAGCTCATTTCAGTTGAATTTGGTGTCGTTAAAAATGTTAAAAAAAAAAAAAAAAAAAAAAAAAAAAACCTCTCTCTACAAAAAGGTGGAGTTTTTGTTTTTGATGAGAAAATTTGGTGCTGCCCTAGGAAACCGGCAGGGTGAAAGCAGCTGCTGGTGGTCTCCCTCCTACCAGCGCTGGTTTTGGGTTAGTTTAGGTCAGCCACCAGCCTGGGTCATGGCTCTCATTTCCCATGGCCTGGTACATCCCAAGCACTGACCTGTGCAGCAACCTCCCTGTATTGTTCAGACTTCCCTCCCAGGAGACAGAAGACATTTTATTTTCGAGTGGGAAAATATTTCTAGACGCAGGTGATGGGAGGGGGAAATCTCTCCTTGGTTTCAGGCCCTTCTCCCTATGTCTGCAGAGATTTGGTAATGAAACATGTTTCCTATGAGTTGTTTTAAAGCAGGTACTGACAAAAAAAATAAATTAAAAAAATCGTGGTTTTAAAGAGAAGTCTGACGAGGGGAGAGGATTCCTGATGGGCAGCTGGGATGTGACACGAGACGGATCTCAAGGAAAGGTTTGCAGCACAAACTGCTTACTGTTGGAACCTGGCTCCTCTTGGCCCTTGCTGTTGCTAGTCTGGTTTGTAATTAGAAGTATGGCATTATGATAACTTTAAGTTCTGGAAGGTAACTGCTGTCATATATCTTGTGATTTTTTTTTCCATTTTCAAAGTCAGAACACACTAAGTAAATATCCCTGTGGTGCCTGAAATGGGTGATTATCTTCCCTTCTGATTTGAAGCAACCCTGATGCAGGGACTGACTCCTCAACTCCTGGAGTCCAGCCAGCCCTTCTGATGCTGACTGGAGCACAATTGCGTTTATTAGGCTCGTCTCATGTATTTCAGCTTGTTTAATTTCCTAATAAGTTCCTTTCTTGGGTGAGGGAGTGAAATGGCTCCCTGCTATGCCAGGAAGCACTATCACCCCAGGCCCATTGCGGCGCAGGTCGGAGCGACCCAGTAGGGCAGAATCCCAGCAGTAACTTGTCTCAGCACCAAAGTAAGTGGCTGCAGAGTTTTATTTAACTGGGGAGTGTTCTGAGTTGTAGATTTGACTTTTCCTCTCTGATCTGCTGAATTGCTTCTGAATTTACAGCACCTGATTCATACTGGGGAGAGCAGAAATCAGCTTCTGACTGTTGTCTGGTTTCTTGCGTTGTCCCACATCTGTCTTTAAAACCATTCTTGGATCCTGAACATGTTTCAGTCAGCAGAAATGAGCATCTTTACAGCACAGCCAGGCAGGAAAAGATGTGTGCTCTCAGAAGCGGCTGGCACCACCTTCCAGGTGGGTCTGTGGGGTTAGGTGTGCTCCCTGAGTGGGTGGTCCCTCCTCGAGAGATTCCAGTGAGGGTCTGCAGAAGCAGAGCAAGAAAAAGGGTCTGGGCTGAACATGCCCCATGGTGCAAACACAGTGTTGCCCAAAATCAGAGTGGGAGAATCGATGCCTTCAGCTCCATCCTCATTCAAACCCACCTGAAGTCTGCCATAGGATCTCTGAGTGCACATTGGGACAGAGGGACCACAGACTAGGCTAACAGACAGATGGACAGACGGTGTGCCAGTTGCTAGGCAAAGGTAACTCATGCCTGAGCCAGCAAACCCCAGCCTCTCCCGAGGAACACGAGGGCTGGAGATGAAGGTTGCTGCTACGCCGGTGTCAAGGAGCGATGCTTGCTTTTGTTGAGAGCACGGTCCTGCTTTATTTGTTTCCCCTCCAGCTGCTGGGCACCGGTGGCAAGGTTAACTCTGCCGTGCATGGCGAGAATTCCTCGCTGCACCCTGCTCCACGCCTTTTGTTTTCTTCTGTTATAATTTCATAACCTCAGCCACCAACTTCTCCCCCTCCTGATTCCCCCCCTCTCTTCCTCCCCTTACTCTGGTGGTTTATGAGTTTTGTGCTCTGTGGCCTATTAAGGTTCAGTTCCCAGCCAGTAAAAATGAGGAATTGGTTCCTGCCATTCCACACAAGGAGTTTTAATGCACTTGGTTGCCTCGAAAGCCTAAATGCAATAGTTTTGTATCGGTGCTAGTTGTGTAACATAAAGCCTTAATAAAGGTTTATAAGGGAAGGGATATGAAATGGAGCGGACGGAGTTCAGCTCAGTGTGCAGCCCTGTTGGGGAGTTAAACAGCGGCGAAGGGGTTTGCAGGAGCCCAAAGAGTTGTGGTGTGGCATGGGGAAGCATCACCTCAGTGTAAAAAAAAAAAAAAAAAAAAAAGCTCCCCTCCCTCCCAACCCTGCCCAAGAGAACTGCAGAGCTTTGGCCTGAGGTTACTTTAGTGGGGATGGGTTTCCAGCAGGGATGTCCACATGCCTCATTTTGAAGCTAGAGAACAGTCAGTCCCTGGCTTTTATGGCTCCAGAGACACCTGGGGAGGGGACAGCTCTTCCTTCTGCAGCTCCTCTGCAGACCTGTGTGTGAAGAGGAGGTGCCCCCATGAAGTTAGCTAAAGAGCCGCCAGCTCTGCTCCACGCCTTGCTCCAAAACCCCTTTGCGCAGAGAAGCTGAGATTTGGTTTCCCACTTCAGTTTTTGCTTGACCTGTACGGCTTCATCCTAAAATAGCTGCTTGTTGTCTCCTCTTTTGGCTTGTGAGCTCTTAAAGCTGCTGTCTGCCTCTGCAGCACCTAGCATGATTTTCAGTCCTCAGTGGGGCATAGGATGTATTTAATGCCAGTGTGACACTCTGGAGGGAAGCACAGAGCCAGCCTTACACCCACCTCTTGTTCGTCCCCATGTCTTGGGGATGGTGGCACAAGTGGTTGTAACTGCCCTGCCTCTATAACCTGATGCCATGAAGCCTTTTTATGAGTTTTTCCATCAAAAGCCTTGAAAGTAGATGCATGGGAATGCATATAACGGAGTTTGGGGGTGCCCTTTAGCCTCCTAATAGTGTGTATACCTGAAGGTATTTTCTGTGATTTTGTTCTTCAGTGAAGGAATACCAAATCTTTTTCTCTTGCTTTTATTAAAATGTGTCATAAACCTGAGCATTTAAAGGGGTAGAGATGATTTTGGCATGTAAGTTTTATTTCCTTTTACTTCCTTTTGTTTAAAGACATTGGGAAAAAAAATAAAAAAAGAAAGAGAATGCATTCCCTCCTTAGACTTCTGTTCCTAATATTTTGAAACTTAGCTTTCTAAGACACTTGATGGCAGAGAAATTTCTCATGTTGTTTCCATTTTCCATCTTCTGACCTCCAAATTCAGTCCCTATCCCTGCCACCCCCCAGTTCAAGTCTTGGTCTTGTTTCAGTTTGTCCTCTCTTCAAAAAGAGAAAGGCACCATTCAAAGGGGAAGCAGGTCAAGGAGGGGACACAGTTAGCTTAAGATAGATGTAAAGTTTTGGTTATTTTGAAGAAAGTTTAATTTAGGGTTGGCTTTCTATTTTTTTTCTTCTCCTCAATGTTGTGTTTGTAAACAAATTCAGAAATTTAAATTAAAATCTACTTAACTCCTTTTATTTTCTAGCTTTAATATACCCAATTTCAGGCTTGGACTGCAGAACCAGTAAGGCTTAAATCTTTATGTAGTGGCGATTTTTCTTAATTGGGTGGGCAGAAGAAATATCTGAGATGTATTCATAAGAAGTCTCCACTGTCTCCACTTTATTTCTTAATATTGTAAGAAGAATGCAGGAAGAGTTTAACCAAGTAAGTGGTTAGAAGTGGTGCTTCTGCAAGGTGTGAATTCCCCATAAATGTATTAAAGGATATTAACCATAAAGCCTAAAAATGATGGATGAATATTGCAATGAACTTTTTCATTGCTTATCAGGTTAATAGATGGGATGAAGAGGAAGGCTAGTGTGAGGCCTTCTAAAGGTCCTCAGGAGTTATGGCAGAGGACAAAAAGTAGAGAGGTGAAATGGGGAAAAATAGATGTGGATAATAACTGCACTTGTGAACAGGTACAGTCTTCTGCGCTGCATAGGTGATGGAGTAATAGCAAGTGGTAACTAAATCAGCATTTCAGTTGCTTCAAAGTCTTGGCCCATGCCAAGCATCCTGCTGCTGTCCAAAGGTTACTCTGAGAGGACTAAGCCATGGATATTTGTGCCTAACGATTAAACCCATGAAAAGAATCTGGGTTTTTGTAGGTGTTGATAGGATGCCTCATGTGCTGTCCACCTCCAGAACTGCCTTAAATTTTGCTTTTCAACTTTGAGGCCAGCATCCAGAGAAGCTTCAGCAATTCATTGACCAATTTTCTGTGATGGACGTGCTGCTTTGGCTTGCCGTAAATGATACCTCCAGGAGCATCGCACAGTAGAGTGGTAGGTATTTCGATAGAAAAGATGGTGTCCTTAAACACCACGCCAATATTCGCTTCTACTCCTTAGCAAACTTCCTGTTTGACCTTGGGTAAATCACTTAAAGTTACATTTAAGAGAGTATTTTAGATGTGTAATTCATATGGAAATCAATACGGATCAATTGTAGATATAAGTTCTGGTTCCCTCTTTGCTTCATTTCCGCGTATGTAACATGGCGAGAATAGCAACCTCTACAACACAGAGCAGGGGGATAAAATACATTAGATGCCAAAAGGAGCTCAAATGCCTCGGTGAGGGGAAGACACATAAGTACCAAGTTGCAAATGGTTCAGACTCAAATGCCAGCAGGAAGAACAACTTCAGCATTGGAAGTAAGTCATCAGGGTATCTGCAAAGGGAAAAAAAAAAGTGCATGAAAGAATCCCCTGAACAAATTAAATCTTGAGGCCTAAAGACAAGGGGAGAGAGAATTAATTTTTCTACAGATATGAAATGTTCTGAATCAGATAAGTCTTGTCATTAGAAAAGGCACTAAGCAGCAAACGTCTGGATAATACCACCAGCTCCAAGCTTCTCTTGGAACCTCTAAATACATTAAATCCATAAAACTAAATGAAAGCAGCTGCAGTTTTATAGAAATAAAAGGCTCTCATATTAAAAAGCTGAGAGCTTATGAAATGAAAGAAAAAATAATAATAAAATTAAAGTGGGGGTGGGGAGGGATGGAAGGGAGGAATGGAAGTTAGAAACATGAGTTCCTAGGAAAGGATGGTGCAAAATGCTCCTAGTTAATATGTGAGAAGCCTTCAAAATAACACATTCAGTGCTCAGTTGGAAAAAAAAAAAAAAAAAAAAAAAAGACGTTCTCAAATAATTTTGGGTTTAAAGAGGTTTTAATGTAAAAGTCATCTCTTAATAAAAGCTGCTGTGCATTGTGCCCTCTGAAATTTTGGGGGAATCCCAGAGGGATTATCCCTTTCTTCATTTTTCCTTTGGTTTTCTGAAATAAAACATTTAGACTTTTTACTTTGAAACAATATTTTCCCCCTTCTTCAAGTTACAAAAATGACAAATCTTTTCTTTCCCCCATTTAGTAAAATGCATCAGTAGAGCCCAGTGTGTTTCATGAGAAATGTTGCTGTGTCTTCTCAGTGGGAATTAGAAACAAAGTTTCTGTCCAGCAGTAATTCCTCCTGTCTTATGCATCCTTGAGGTTCTGAGAAGAGAACGAAACTGGAGGTGGGGGAATAGTGCATACAAAAATAACTTTCATTTGTATGCAAATTTGCTTTCATTAGGATTTTCAGTTCTTCTTTCTTAGATGTATTACAGTAGTGGTTGGAGGCCTGCTGTACAAACACAGGAGTTGTGCATTGCTAACATCCTTTTGTGTGAGAGGGAGGCGAGACTTGAGCCACATCTGAGTGATTTAAGCAGAGCTGCCCCTCGTGCGCTCACTTGTTGTGTGCTTGTTGGCTTTTGTGGAGCCCTGGGAGGAGATCCATCTCCTCTGACCTCTGATGTCTGCAAGTCAGCTGTCCCTGCCCAAGGGGCTGCCCTGTGAAAAGGGACAAACCCCTTCCCCTGGGCCTGTGGGTCTCCATTGCCTACAAAAGAAGTGTAGGTTGACTAATGCTGTCACCTCCTTAAGAAGCCCCCAACATAGACTCCCACTATAGGCTGCCCAAATTTGTTGAAACCACTCTCGCCAGCTGGACACTTACCTCTGGAGTAGCACACCATGGTGCTGCTTTTTTGCCAAATATTCAGGAAAATGTGCTGGTGAGCCAGATGAATTAAAGCAGTCCCAGGGTGTGGTGCTTGAGAGATAAGATATATTCATCTGCTTGGATGTTTTTTCCTGTTCTTTAAGGCATGTTAAGGGAGGGAAAAAATAAAAAAGGGAGGATGTTGCACATCTTTTTCATAGGAGTAATTACTTTTGCAAATCATTTGAAGGGAAAACAAGGAATTGTTTGGTTCTAACAGAAAAAGGCAAGAATTTGCTTTGCCACTTCCTTTCCAGGTCTCTGCTCCAAGAGGGTTTGTTTTAACTATTTAGTCTTTTCTCAGTAAGCTGCTGCTGAAATAAACAGCCCAAGTGATTTCTGAATGAATTCCACAACTATATGATTTTTTGTTTTGTTTTCTCCAGTGCTTTTTTAAATGTTATTCCATCAACCAAAAGGCAGAATTTATTTGGAAGTTCTGAGACATCAGTAACTGCATGTTTAACTGTCCGTAATCAGAGTATGGACTTGTAGTTAGAACAGACCGAAGTTCCCTTCCTGTCACTGGTTTGATGCAAGATGATGGCTAAATTGAGTAACATCCTTCTCCGTTCAGTCAGCTTGAATGTTATCAATAAAAGCTCAAGTGTTAGCACTAATAATTTCACATACCAAACTTAATGACATTAATGATGTCTTATACATGCTTGGGCTGTATGTATATATATATATATATAAAATATGCTAAAGAATACGTTGAGAAGTTAGGCTGGATACGTGGGTGCTAGTTCTCAGCAAAACAAAGCAATTTAAGTGCCAGCATCCTTTATATTCCTGTACCATTTTACTTGTGCCTTGTTCTGATGTGTCAGTCCTGTGGAGCGATGCTGTTTCCCAGCCCTTTTTGCCTTGGCAGGAAAGCACAAAGGGCAGGGAAAGTTGTGATTTATTCTAATTTTCCTTAGAACCTCTCTCTTGGTATGCTGAAACTCCAAGAGGGCAAATGTTCCTATCCAGGAAGGCAAAGCTTGTCAGATGTTACCATGACAACCTGAGTGTAATTAAGGCCTGCTTCAGCTGCTAACAGCTGTGTGCATTTTATCTGTCTTGAAGACTATATATATACATATATAAATATATATATTTATATGCAAGCATACTGTGAGGATATCTGCATCTATCTAGCCATCCATAAACCCACACCTAAATTACTGCCCCTATGTACGTCTCCATTAATTAAGTTGGCTAAGGCAGTTTGCAAAGCCCTCGCTGCTCTGAAGGATGCTGAAGCACTGGAGTATCTCTGCCTTGCCTTTCCTCACCACCCGTTCTGCTGGCACGACAAACAAATAGCAATAGCTGGAGAAGGAACCCTTGCTCCAAGGTTAGTTCCCAGCATCTTTTATGGGTTACTTTTAGAAACTGCAGACCTCTTTTGTGTTAAGGAGGAAATAGGAGCTGCTTCCTAGCTTTAAATTTCTCTTGCAAATGCATCGAGATCTGAAATAAGTTACTTATCCTTTGGTAACTTTTCATCTTCCTGCACAGCCATCTTCACACAGGTTGCTCCTGGACCTGGAATGGTAAGTGTGTGTGGTGCTGGGTCTCAGCAGTGTCCATATGGGGTACAAAATTATCACTTAATAACCAGTGCCTTGCTTCAGCCATAGTGCTGAAAGTAAACACTTTCGCTGCACATTTGGTTATTAGGGAATGTAGTTTTTTTTTCTGATGGCACATGTAACCTGTCTGTGGCTGTGAATGTAGTAGACTCCCACACAAGCCTAGTTACACATCATTTCTAGAAAAGAAGGTTAACTCTTCATGGAGTCTGTAGTAATTCAGTGAAGTATGGAAAGCAGCATCATTAATGTTGTTTTTAGCCATGCCACAGATGATCGTAGGTTTGGTGACAGCTAATGCTCAAAGTTTTAGGCATCCCATTTGTGGGGGACAGGGAAGAGATGAAGAGAAAGAGCATAACTCTTGGGAAAGATGATTCACAACATAAGTGCAGTGTCGTAAGGTGATGATGTTAGTCAAAAGATGTCTTCTAAAGGCTAGAATTTTTTTTTAATGGCCTGTAGGTTTGCACCTGCAATAGGCTGTATGTGTGGATGTCCATAGTGTGTTTGGTTGGCCTTTTTGTTTAAAATTACCATAATCTGTGCTGGTGAATACAGCTGTGTTCTCCTGCTCTTTTTTTGTGTGTGTTTAAAATTATAGGTGGCATGGGACCCTGTGAACTTTCTGTTTTGGGAGGGAATTTCATGTGATCTGCATTTTTGGGAATGCAGAATTTCCCCTGAGTAAGTGAATGGTGTTACATCTTTGAAGGCTTCTTGCCTGGGGGACGGGGGAGATGGAACTGCAGGCTGAGAAGGTAGCACTGTGCAGTTGTGGCCATAAGGTTCCATCTCTACAGTGTGTCTCACAGAGTTCAGATAACTCTGGGCGATTCTTTGCCTGTCTGGCTGCTCGAAGGTGAGTCACCTGACATTCCTTAGCCTGAAATTCATCATTGCCTTCTTGCGCTCTCTGTTGGTCTTTGTGGTCACAGTGTTCCTGTTTCCACTGTAAGCAATCTTGTCAGGCAACCCCATTCTTTCTGTATCAGTATACTGTGAGGTAATTATCAGACTGCATCAAATAAGTTAGGGACTTTAATGAAAAGATGGTTAATAACCCCCTGAGAATGTGTTGTGTGTGTTCATGTGCATACACCCACAAGCATGTGTAACTTGGTATGTGTTCAGGCTTGGGTGAGCACGCTCCTGTGCTGAGCACTGGTGGAAGTCTTGATAAAGCTACAGGGTAAATGTTGGAATGGCCTACAATGATCCAGCCTGAATCCAGAGAGAATAAAACCACCCAGATATTCTGTGGTTCGTTAGCAGTGGTCTAAAGGATTCCTCAGAAGGATGTGTTTGGCACATGGTGGTATTTAGTTGAGGGAAATACTGTTCATGGAGAGCAGAGAGATTAAGGTTTTGAGGAAAGAAAAAGGGTTATTCTGGAGAAGAAAGAAAGGAAGGAAGGAAGGAAGAGGAAGAAAGAAAAAGAAAGGAAGACAGGAAGGAAGAAAGAGGAAGAAAAAGAAAGAGGAAGGAAGAAAGGAAGAGGAAGAAAAAGAAAGAGGAAGAAAAAGAGGAAGGAAGATTATAAAAATTACATTCTTTTTTTTTTTTTTTAAATAATTCCAAATGTAAGTTGTAATAATTCCAAACTACAAAGTAAAAAAAATTGTTTTCAGGTCCAGCTTTCATATGTGGTGTGCATAGCCTCAATTCCTATTTTAAAATTGGCATATGCTTTATCAAACTGGTAAATCCATCTCTAAATGGAAGCAGAAGAAATAATAAGCTGGTAATTGGGGTGATATGATACAGAGATTAGCTTCCTTGATAGCTGCAATGGCTCAAGTTGTTTACTTGGGACTGTGATATAGACCCAGCTATATCCAAGTTTATTTTTTGTATATATAAGTATTTGCGTGTGTACTGCTGATGCACTTAAATCCCTCATCAGTGTTTTTTTTTATAACTGGGCAGCCATTTTGTGAACCGTAGGGCAGAATACCCTAAGGGGCAATGCCAGCACTGCTGCTCCTTGTGCGTTGCTTGTTTTTGTGCTGCCCTTCTCCTGCACCAGGAGCAGTGATGCTGTCGGGAGGGTGTTTCATGGGCAGTTTTTGTGGGGAAACAGAGGCAGGTGAGGGTTAGAGAGGCCAAGTAGTTACAGAACTAGGTCACACTTTCCAAGCCCAACTTCGCGCGTGGGTAGTGGTCACAAAGAAAAAACCCGTCCTGGAGAAACCTGGATGTGCCCTAAGTAAAGAGTAGCTAAGAAAATGGAAAAACATCCTCATTGCACAGTCAAATGATCTACTGGGGCTGAGAGACTCAGCAGTGTAAAAGTGCAGTTGGACTGTAAATAGACCCAAAACCCTATTTACCAGTCAAACAGACTCCAGTCCTTTTTAACACAGGATTTGCTTTAATTACAAAAGCGTATTATCATTTATCATCACACTCTAATCCCTAACCATACTTCTCTTTAGCCTCTCTTAACCGGTAACTTTACTTAGCCTATCTTAACTGATATAAATCTACATCTACATATCAAACATATTCGTGAACCACTGTGGGGGGAAAAGAAATCTAAGAGCAGGCTTAAGCAAGTAGCCCTGTGTCTGTGCTCGTCGTGCTCAGCCTTATGCCTGCTGCTGCAGTTAGAGCTCACCAGAGGTGCCGTGGTCCCACAGTGAGGGATGGTCTCCCTGCCAGTATTGCATGCTAGCCCATAAATCCTTTTTTTTTTTTTTTCGGTGTAGGTGTTTGGTGTCACAGTGCTTTACGCATCTCCTCAGTTGCCACTGAAGCTGCCTGAGGTCTGCTGCGATGGATCAGGGTTTTGATGTCGGTTTGCCTGTCTGTACACTTCACTAATTAGAATAACAAAACTGGTAGCAAATCTTCAGGCATCAACCATGCATTGCATCAATTAAAAACATCAAAAACAAAGTCTCTCCTAGTTCCTCTCCTTTCCACTTGATCTCTTACTCCATGGGATGGTGTAACTGTTTCCCTAAGTCCTTCTAATTACTGTGCTTCTTCTTTTTTCTGTGAGCATCCTTGCAGCCCCAGTTTTCTCCCAACATTTTATTTGCTTGCCCTTTCTTTTGCTGCTAGGGGACATCGCTACTCTAAGAGAGGAAAACAAGCATTTGCTGAGCTTACTTACTCTGAGAGAGATGTAAGGGTAGGATTTTAAACTAAATTTGGCTTCCTGTCTAATTTGATGCTGATTTTTATTTTCTTTAAAGTACCAATTTTTACAGCATTTTTTCCAAGGGATAGATGTTGTTAGTTTGGTTGTTTGTGGGATAATTGAGACACATGAATTTAAGTTATATGAGCTTGTGTGTTCTGTTGGATAAAACCCAAGTGTCCAAGCAAGTAGAAATACTTCTTATGTCATGGACAAAGTTGTGGTTGTATGGAATTTGGGTTAAAAAAAAAAAAAACAACAACAAAAAACTCTAAATCTGGATTTCTGAAAAAACTTGGATTCAGTTTTGAGCCGTGTGCATCTTAATTCACTTCTCATGTTTGACGCAGAAATATGAAATGCTTAGAGGAAGACAGAAACACTGCCCTAAATTGCTTAAGTGGTTTAGTATGTGCAAAAAAAAGAAAGCAGAGGGAGATGTCTTGCAAATTCTGTGTGCGGAGCCTGAAAAATGAGATCACAGTATCAAGAGGCTACTTCTGTATTGATGTAATTTTCTCGTGCCTTTCTAATATAATTGTTTATTTTGTTTAGATTAGTGTAAAAAATAGAGCATGGTGGATATTTCAGGCAATCCATAGCCTGAATCCAAGCACTGCAGTTGTTTCTTTTTGGTCTTGTCACCTCCTTTTGGCCAGCAGATTTTATATTGTGACATTCAGGGGAGAGAGAGAGGGGTTCAACTCCCAGTGTGCAAGGATGAGCACGACACTTCAACCCCCCAGTATGCACTGCTGAAGATTCAGACTGTACATTTTGCCTTTTTCCTCACTAATTTTACTTTGTATATGAGTTTGTGCTCTTACCACCACAGACTGGGGCTGGAATCTCATGGTAGAGGCCACTACCTCCATGTCATCAGCTCCTTATTGCTGACTCAGGCAGTTCCGAGAGGCATCTCAAACACTGGGATGTTTCTGGACCTGAACTCTCAGCCTTTTGTGCCTCGCTCTTCAGTTTCTTTACTCTGCTTTCTCAATATTTGTTTGCTTGGCTACACCTTAAAACCTGCCTTTACTGGGATTTCTTCCTACATCTCCCTGTCTGATGACACTGTGTCTCTCTCTCCTTCCTCTCCCCATCTTTATTTGTGAATATTTGCAGCTGCAGTTGCGGGAGTGGCTCGTACCAGGGCAAACTGTGTTTAATTCAAGTCACTCTTTACCCTTACAGAGCTGCCTTCCTGCTGTTCAACATTTGCCATGTGTCCCCAGCCCATGCCAGGTCCACCCACCTTGGCCATTGAGTTCCAGTTGCCCAGCATCATGCTTTAGTCTCCACTCTAGTCTCAAGTGTCAGACGGGATATCTGCTGTCATATTCACTTAAACATCCCGTGTAGGTGAACTCTTCCTATAGCAGGAGAAGGGAGTCGGTGGGTCAAAACCAGCAGAGACCAGGAGAAAAGACATTTGCTGTTTCTAACTCAGCTGTCCTGACACTGGGGAGCTTTGGCATATCGATGCATGGTACTTGCAGTCAGCCCAAAGTAGAGCTCTGTCCTTAAAAGATCTGGGAATTCAAATATCTGGAAGTGAGGCAAATCCCTCAAAAGACTGCAGCCCTATAAACAAAGCAAATGGCAGCAGGGAGCAGAAGAGGCAAAACACAAGCAGAGCTGGAGCATCAGGCAGCATGTGTCAGGGTGCTTCTCTTCTGCCATCACACTTAAACCAACCAAACACCCTCTGGGAGAAGGAGAAAAAGGAGGGAAAAAAAAAGAGAGAGAAAAGACATAGGATGAAGGTGGGTGGGGGGACGGTGGAAGAAAGAAAAGAAAAATCAATTGAGGCTGAGTGAGATTTTGTTTGCCAAGTTTCCAGCTGCTGCTCAGAGTGAAATTTTATGGCCAAGTTATAAACCTTTGAAAATAGGAGTTTCTAATGGAAATGCTGACAGACCCTTTATATGGTGACATTAATGCTGGCTGCTCTGCGATTGTCCTTGCCTGCTCTTATTTATTTATTTTCCTCTCTTTGTCCTTAAGGTCCTACCACACTTACTGTGACCCCGGTGAGGAAGCGAAGGGAATGAAGTCAAAATCCTTTAGAAACAGGAATTATTTCCACTTTGAGCAAGCAAGCTGGGGATCGGTGGACACAGAGCTGCAGAAAATGAATGCAGCCCCCTTCCCACAGCCTGCTGTGATGCAAAGCAGTACTCAAGCTCAGTACTTTATCTTGTTTCTTTTTTCCCCACCCCCAGGGTTTAATTGTCTTGTGAATGGTGATCCTCCTTGAGGCCAATTAATGAGGTAATTTTTTAAGATGCTACAAAAAAAAAAAAGGCTGAGAGGAAGGAAAAAGTAAACTGTTGTTTTTACGTTTCAGTATTTTGTGTTGTAAATGTTCAAATTTCTTTGCTGAAATGAGCGTTTTGTAGGGGGAAATGAACAGCACAAAATCTGTCCTTCCTGTTTATTGAGAGACTTGAATATGTTCCTGTAGGCTTCTGATATATTTGGTAATAATAAGTATCCCTGAGTATGAATGGCCTTAAAATGAGTATCTTGGCACAGCAGTGTGGGTCTCAGACTGTATCCCTGAAGGAAGCAGCTCAGTGTTCCTGAAATCAGGGTGGCTCAGGCTCCTTGTCCACCTTCACTGCCTCTTCCTTTGCATGTGCCCATTAGAACATGGAGAAATGCGGTGGGCTCTTATTCTCAGTAAAGCTGAGCACAAAAAAAAGTTCTTCAATTAGATGGGGAGGGGAAAAAAACTGTTCTTGTCTTTAAAATGTTGTTTTTTCCACATTCTCTGGGCCTTGCTGATTGCACCTCCCTGCTATTGTACACGTCAGTACATCAGAGGGTGTGAGGAATTGGGGCATCACAGCAGTGAGGAGGAGTTTCTTACAAACTTCAAGTCTTCTGTGACTTGCTTACATGCAAAGGCACTTCCCTGCCATGGTGGGTGGAACCTAGGCTGCTCCCGGGGTAAGAGAAGCAAAAGCCTCCAGTTGAAGGATGAGCTGATGTAGCATCTCTAAGTCATCACCGAGAAAGGTTAGGGCACCTTCTCCCAGGCAAAGAAGGGTATCTCCCTCTGCAGGGAAGGGAGGCAGCATGTTTACCTGGTGGGATGACATTTCAAATCTACCCAAGCTTTGGGGCTTGTGCCCCATACACACCTGCAGAGCATTTGGCCACCCCTGGTTTTAATAGATCTCAGGCCTCCCTGCGCTCCCCGGAAGGTGGAAGCCAAATACATGCTGCATGCTTCAGTGCTCCTCAAACACATGTTTAGCATCTTAACTTTATTTCTTGGTTTCCATTTTGATGGTACACAAAGGGTTTGATGTTTTCATTGTTATACACAGTAGCTTAATTTTTTTTTTTCTCTTGTAGCCTCTGGGCTGTTGCACCACTGTTACGAGATCCCTCCTAGGAACAGGAGGGCAGGAATGTTCTTTGTGCTTGAATTTACTTTTTTTCTCCTCTCCCTCTACTCCCCCCACGGTTTCTCCTGCCTCTTTGGTTCTAATTAGCCTTGCTTTTCCAATTAGCATCCTGGTCTGCTGCAGTGAGGCCAAAGGAGGGAACCAGAAAGGCATGGCAAGAGCCCCCTTCTCTGAAAAGACTCGTGGCTGAGGCTTGGAGACTGATTTTTCCCAAGGTGGAGTTACATTGACTGATTCTTAATAAAAGGAGAATTTGGGGCCCAGCGGCACTGTGCGTTTGTAGCGGGCATTGTTCCTTGAAAATATTAAGCTTGGTAGGAAATATGTTCCCCCTTGGCCTCTCCTAGGCTCAGGTAGTGATATGGAAACTATCATCGCATTTGGACCCCTCGCAACCTGTCCCTGGGTGGTAATGCTTTATGAATAGCACTGAGCAAGCGAAAATAAAAAAGAGGAAGGAAAAAAAAAAAGATTAAAAGCAAAACCTTTTGGCTTGTCCCCAGGCATAATCATCCTGGCATTTTCAGTAAACTAAAAAATAATAATTCAGACCTGAACAAACTCCTTAATTGGGTCTTAGCTTTCTAAGAGACATTTGCTGAAACATCAGGCTGCTGTTCAGTGCATCATCCAACGTGATCCCATCCTAGCCTGGTGATGGGTTGGGATGAGGGGAGCCTGGGTTCTGCCCCCAGTCCTCTCCCTGCTGTAAATGCCCAGGACAGGGGGAGGCACAGACGCCGCTGCAGCCTGGTTCCTGCTCCAGCTGTCCGTCCATCAGCCTGTCCTGCTGTAATGAACCACAGCCAGGGATGGGGGACTGTGATATTCGTGCAGCCTAGTGGGAGTCAAAGCCACTGGTAGCTGTTCTTCAGAAAAGAGCTGTGGGCAGAAATGATGTATGTGGGTGCTTGCACTGGGGCTGGGTATGTTTGTGTGCTACTTCTCTTTGAAGATGGTATTGATCTCGTGTTGCTTTCTAGAGAATGTTTTTGGTCTGATATGGCTCATTGGCAAAACCAAAGCGGTGAAAAATGGCTTTGATCAGGATAGAGAATCTACCTCAGTAAGGATAAATTAACATTGCACAGGATATTTTCTGCTGGTGTTTCTGGACAGCTTAAACTGTTCCAACTTCATTTTTTTCTCTCTGTCCCTCTCCTTGTCTTGGCTAATTTTGCTAGCTGTGATCATGCATCCTTAATTCCATTCACATTTCTTTCGTCTGAGAAGATGAGACATTAAATAGGCTTGCTGGAAATAAAATAAAAAATGTAGCCAATAGGTAAAGTACCTGGAGAGTTAACACTTTACTGAAGAAATTAATAATTACAACAATATGAATCTTATAGCTTTGCCCAACCCACCAAGAAATTAACAAGTCTTTACCCCTCTAGGGATAAAAATCTTATTTTGATCTGTCAGGAATACACTTTTGTTGTTCTTGCAATATCATTTTCAATGCAGGAGAAAGAAAAGACCCTACTTAATGTAATGGATTTTGAATCCAAATCTTTGATCACATCATTCTCTTCTGGGATTTCTTTTTTTCCCTTTATGTTACTTCTAACAGTTTATTTTTCCCTCTTCCCCCTAGGATGGCATAGCTTTAGTTGTGCTTCCTGAACAGCTCTGCATTACCCCTGGATTCAGCCCTGGAAGGGTTATTATTAATAGCGATGTTTCTCGGTAAACTTGCCTCCCAAGGTTGCTCTAGTCAAGATTGTTTAGAAAATTCCACTGGGATACTTGTAAGGGACACCTTGGGTCTAATGTACTAGCGTTTAATGGACAAATCTATTTAGGTCCCTGTGTTAATATAAAACTGTTTTGTTAGTTGTGAAGCAGGCACAAAGCACTACTAATAACAGCTGTGAAACAGAGCTAATTTGGGCATCAGTGGCCACCTGAAGACTGGAAATTCAGGGCACTCTTAAAACTCCTCAGTTCTTGATGAGTAAAATTGGATTGATGTACATTTCATTATTAAAACAGAAACACCAGCTTCCCATGCAATTTCTTTTTCACTTCCTTGAAAGCAAAAATTGCCTTTAGCTTGAGAAAAGAGTGCAATTTGACAGCTAGGGAGGCGTATATTCCCTGCTTTTCCATGACTTGTTTGAGAAGGCTGATCCCAGGCTGGTCTTGTAATTGAAAAGGATTTGGAGCCTGTGCTAATGTGATAATAGCAATATTGGTGCAATTTGTTTTGTGCTTCACTCTGCCTTGTCCTGCCATGTCCCGGTCATAGGGCTGTGCAGCTGTGGCTCCTGCTTTGCAGGGACGAGATGCTCTCCCCAGCTCACGGGTACTCATTTTCCCTAGCAAAGTGCTGCAATGAGCAGAGCTGCAGCAGAAATGGGGAATTAAGGGAGATCTGAGTTCAGAGAGGCATTTTGTGCGTTCAGTGCTGCAACATCCACCAGGGAAAGAAATGAGCTCAGAGTGCAGCCAGCTCCCCAGCTTGCCTTGATGTGACAGGGAAAGGAGGTTACTGAGAGCAGGGAGAAGGGAGAGCCCCAGACCCCATCCAAGCCTCTTCCTTCCCATTCCCAACCCCCTGTCCCTTTCTCTCTATCCGTACTCCTTTTAAAAATCACCTTTCCTGCAACACTTCCTAAAGGTGGTCTTTGCTTCTGTATCTTTATAACCATGACGAACAGTGTCACAATTGCAGATTTCCAATTTGCAAGACCAAAACCTCAAATGCTGCAGTTGGTTCTGGCTCAGGATGTGCACCAAGAGCTGTGTTCACTAGGAGTGGGGAAGTAATGGCCCTATTTGTGGGAAGTAAAAAAAATAAATAAAAAATCCTTTTTCTGAAGTGTTTGTAAACAGAAACCTTGAAGTGAGCAAGCTTTAGAAGGATTAGTTGTCTTAGGATTTAGTTGTCATCCTGACAACTGGATGGAAGAATGTTTGGGGTAACTGGGAGCCAGAGACCATTAGGGTCTTGGATAGGAACAATACAGCAAGAGGCAACAAAAGGAGCAAGCGACCAGTTGACCTTTTCTTGTTTCTTTCTTGTTTTCTTTTGTTTCACTGCTGTGCTTTTAAATGATGCATTGCTTTAGTTTTCTTTCTAGGGTCTTGGTTGGATAATCCCTATTGGCTTCATGCTGCCCCGTAACCTGTGTGAGTCAGCATAGCTCGCTCTCCCCATGACCCCACGAATATCCCTTTTGGTGGCATGGCTTCATCCTGTTGCTTCTGCCTCCACAGTGCTATGTCGGCTTTCCTGTAACTGACAGGTGCACTTCTCCGGGGACCTATTTGTCAACCTGGAATTCCCCTTCTCCTGCTTTAGCAAAATCTGTCACCGCAATTAGCATGGGGACTGCTGATTCACCAAGTGGGAAACAAGAGGAGATTGTCTATTTGCTAATGTCAGACATGAGTTCAAGGTAATTGCTGACCCTTGGTCAGGTCTCAGAAAATGAAGCTAAGTGATACCTTGGCCAGTTTACTTTGACAGAAGAGGCAAAAAATGATAAAAAGCTATATACAGTGTAATACATAAAAATATGGAAAATCCTGTCACATAGGGGACACCTGGTAGGGAAGAATCTCCAGTATATTATCTCTTGGAAAGTGTCTTCATCCGTTTTTGTGACTCTTTGCTTAAAACACTAACCTAATCCTAACTTAATTCTTTTCAATTTTCAAGGAAAATTGGAAGAGGGTGTGTTGTGTGTTTGTATATATATTTAAATGTAAAATAAGCCTTAATGCTAACAGATGGGTAAAACGTAAGTATGAATTACACTGCCAAAAGACCCTACTGATGGCAAGTTCATACTTCTGTGACAAACTAATATGAAAGGTGTTTCATTTGTATGAGAAATTAATTGTTGGCGGCATGAAAAATCCATACTCTGTACGGTATCCATCAACCATTTCCTCTGTTGGATTTGATATTGCATATTGACAATGAACAAGAGTGTTGTGGGCTTTTAATGGTGGCTAATACTAAGCTTTTACTGAGCTGATTACATTCTTCATGATGTCTGCTCTCTGAATAAACCAGAGGAGGCTGGATGCATTCTAAGGACTGAGTCAGAAGATGAGTGAAGCATCCCCTTAATGCAACCAAAGTCAGAGGGATTTAAATTGTTTCCTAACGTAGGGTTTTAAGTTATTGGGGCAAATGGGTGGTGAGCAGCTGCCAGCTTGATCCAAGCCGTGTTGATATCAGCAGGACTCTTTCTATTAACTTTGGTGGGTTTGGATCCAGACACCACTTGTGTTCTTCCGCAGGATGTTTTTGGCAGATGTGTACAGCAAGCTCCCTTAATGGCTTGATGACAGGCTCCCAAGGAAAAGGCTGTTTGGCTCCAACAGATTTTCTTCTTAAGGTTCTTGAAATATTGCTGGTCTCATCAGTTGTTTTGTCTTCTTGTCCCTCTTATCTCTCCCTGGATAATATTAAACAGTGAGGGTTTCGGACGTGAATGGACCATGAAAGTAAGTAGCCTGGGACTCTCCTTCCTAGCTGAAGCCCACTCAAAGGGGACAGAGAAAAAGATCGGTGAGCTTCATGGTGAGGATGCTGTCCCCCTCTGAGGGAACAGACACTCCCCTTACTCCCATTTATTTTTTCATGTTCTGGTTGTTCGTCTTGACTCCCACCTTGTTGCCTTCCTATGAAGGTGCAGCTCCTAACAGGGCCTTGGTCGTGGTGTGCTCAGAGCAGCATCTCCCCCTGGAATCATAGGGGAATGAGAAGGTCTTGGGAAGAAATACCATGGCAGAATTAAAGATACGTAAATCCTTGTCTGCTATGGTTCCCTCCTAAATTACCGTCCTAAGCATGTTGGTGAGATGAATCTCCATTTCTGATCTGGTGATAGAAACAGGTGGTCTTTTAATAGTTCCAGTGGTGGGAATGCTGTTCCCTTGCCTTCCAACAAGGAGTTTAGAAATCGACAGGTAATTAGCAGGAGCAGCTGTTCATATGAATAGGCCTATGTCCAGGTTTCCCCTCTTCAACTGTTATGCTCTGCGGTAACAGAGAAAAATGATATATCAGAGCTGGAGCTAAGGTAACTTCACTGCATGGTTTTTTTCTCCCCCCCCCCCCCCCCATCATTTCTCGTACTCCCAATTCCCACAATGCTGTTGTGGTCCTACCTGGTTATATAAAGCTGAAACCTGCAAAAAAGTGAGAGCTACCCTAGCTGTGTCAATGGACGTGGAATTTGCCCTTTTGTTGTTACATTATAGAGCACCTAAATGCATTTTGATGTATTACTTGAAAACTGAAATTAAAATTTTCGTGTTAGTCCTGAAAGTGCATCTAGACAGGTTAAAACAATCTGTTGCATAGACAGCTTCACAAGAGGATGAAGGCAAATTTTCAGAGCTTTTTGAGGGATGTTCTGCTTTGGTGTCTTCTGTGTCAACATTTTGTAGGGTGGGTAGGGATGGAAAGAAATATGCTGGAGGCTTCAGTGTAAATTAAGACATGCTTTCCAAATAATTAATGGGAACTGTTAATATTCACAGACGCTTCCAGGGGTCAATTCAGCCTACCTAGGATCTGAATTGCCATCTGGCTATGCCAATCTCTGTTCATTCAATATATAGCGAACTTGGGGACTAGGCTCCTAATGCTAAGGTGCTGTTCCCAATTCTGCATTAATATTCTACTCAGATGTAGAAGATTGTATTTCCATTAGAATCATCTAATTTGTAGATTTTTTTTTGAAAAAAAGCTTACTCTTGCCTTGTCAAAATGAATTCTGCTGGCAATGTAATTCAGTTTGTTAAGTTATGCATCAGTAGCTACAGTGAACCCCAGCGAAGTTCAGGACAGTCCTGGGTTTAGTGCCTCACAGATGTGCAGAGGCTTCCTGTGCTTTGGGAGCTTCCCACTCAAGGGAAGGAGCAGAGGGACAGCAGGGATTTGGGGTAAGGGAAGGCTCATTCAAAAGTAACCAGCACTACAGTTGCAAAGAGCACCAGTGACTCAGTCTTGTGGCTTCGACTTCTGGTCTCTGATCCACTCCAATGGAGGTGTCAAGTTAGGAGATAATCTCCTTCAGTTCACTCTGCAGTCGATGAAATCCCTTGAAGTGTTTCTGAAGGACAGGTTACTTAAGAGCCTGAAGTTAATGAGATAAAGGGACATCAACTGTTCAATTTAAGGTGCTGTCAGTTTTGCCCGTTGAAATCTCCAGCATGTATTTGATGTGGCCACGTGACAAATCCTAAGCGATGGTGATGGTGACTTCAGTCTTTCCAATACCAGTTAGTCAATATAATATAAATGCGTTAGGGGTATGGGTTGGATTTTGCCTTAGAAATGCTGTTTCTCCAGCTGGGTGAAGTGCTCCATGCAGAGCCCCATCAATAGCTCTGGAAACCCTATTTAATGTCGCTAATTGGATTCTCTGCATTTTCTAAATTGAGGGAGAAATGCTGGAGCTGAGGAAGAGGCTGGAGCACCTCTTTTCTCTATTCACCCTGCAGCACTTCTGCAGCTGCACACCTTTGTTTTTCCAAGTAATTTCCAGGAACCCAGACAAATGAGATTATGTGAACACTACAGTGGCCTCTCTGAAGAGACAGTGTGATTAAATGTGTTGATTAGAAATTTGCCGCTCACCTTCGATAGCAGTTGCATGGTCCAAAAAAAAAAAAAAAAAAAAAAAAAAAGGCACAGGTGAAAAAAGCTATCCTTTAAGAAGAACTGTAAGTACATTTCTCTGAGTTGCTTACAAGAATATCATATAACTAACAAGTAATGAAATGACTTGATAAAATAGGTAAGAGTTATTTCCCATATGAAAAACAGGTGTATGAATTTCCATGTTCTGCGCCTGCACACGGAGGTAGCCGCTGCCTCCTGTGCTGCTGGCTGCAGATGCTGAGGCACATCAGCCATCCCACCCTGAGCAAACTTCTGACCTTCATCTCTTCTGGCACACCTAGCAATATGGTCATTTTGGCAAAGGGTAAGGTAGCTTAGTTTTCCCTTAAAGAGGAATAACTTTTTTATGTTACAGTGTATATTGAAGGTTTCCTACTGTCTGGTGTAGGTGTGACAGAAGTGAGAGGAGGAGTAAAAGGGCCCTGCGGTGTCTTCAGAACGTGAGGATCAGATGCCCAAAACGCAGTAAGGCTGCTCTTTGCAGTGTGTGGGGGATGGTGGAGGAAGAAGAGCATCTGGTGTATTTAAAGCCTGTACCTCTGCCCTTATAGTGGTTAATAATTCGTTTTTTTCCAGATTTCACAAAATCTTTTAGTGAATTTTCCAAAGGGCTCCTTGATAGAGCTGAAACTATTGCTTAGGAGCTGGGATCTGTTGTGCTTGTGGCTTTGGAAGCATTCAGCAAGAGATGATGTCTGCTCTGAAGCATTTCTTTTTTTAATAGACAAAATCTCCGGCAGCATGGGAAGGGAAGCATTTTATACATAATGAGGGAGTTCTTCTGGCATTATCTCGATGTTTTTCTCCCTGTATATCTTTTCCTGATTTTGTGTCTTGGACTCAAATCCCACACTGTTTGGGGACTGGGAGGGTGTTTGCGTGGTGGGGTTCCAGAGTGAGCCAGAGGGTTGGACAAGCATGGTGAACAATAAACACATTTCCTCAATCTATTTACAGAAAACTTGTGATAAAGCCAAGACTTTGAACCTAATTTTTCCATGCCCAAAAGATTTCAGGGAAGAGCTAGATGTTTTTGTTAAATCTTGAGCTCAACAAGTGTGTGGGCTTAACTAATTTGGGTCAAATTTGATGACCCTTTTGATGATAAGATGTGAAATGGGAGAAAAGGTGCCAAAAAGGTGCTCCCAAAATGGGAGAAAAGGTGGCATTTTGAAGGTGCCAAATGATTGCTTTTCTCCTTTTAGTTAAAGTTAATTTTCTTTTCAGAAAAATCTTCCCTGTTCTACAGGATTAAAGTTAGTAGCTAACCTGAAAATAAGATGATATTTTTTGTGACTGAGTCAAAATGAGTAAGTTTGCTTCAACAGAAGGGTCTAAAATCATTTTTTTTCCCTTTTTAACCATCAGCTGCTCTTCCCAGCCTACCTGGTAGATATCACCCTGGTACGGGGGTGTCCATCCTGCAGAATATCATACTTTTTTGGCACTAGGTGTCCTCTGCCTCAAGAAACTTTGCTGTTTGACTACCTGTGAAAAAATCTTCTTTACTTGAGCAGCTCAGACCATGAGCTTTTGAACAAGACCAGGCTAAGCTTGGTCCCTGATGCTGCTGAATAATTGAGCAGGCAGGAGATGTCACACAGAGTAACAAAACACAAGTTTTGAGGCAGCTGTCATTTTTGTTACATTGCACAGGAAATCAATGTTTTGAGGAGTTTTAGCAGTCAATATTTTTTCTCTTCTCTTCTCTTCTCTTCTCTTCTCTTCTCTTCTCTTCTCTTCTCTTCTCTTCTCTTCTCTTCTCTTCTCTTCTCTTCTCTTCTCTTCTCTTCTCTTCTCTTCTCTTCTCTTCTCTTCTCTTCTCTTCTCTTCTCTTCTCTTCTCTTCTCTTCTCTTCTCTTCTCTTCTCTTCTCTTTCCCATGTGCTGCATTAGAAACAATGATTTTTGCTTCTAATTTGGTGCAAAAGCCCAATAGGCTGAATCCTTTCCCAGTGCATCCCCACTGAAACTGGAGACACATTTAACCTGAGAAAAGCCCCATTTGGCACAATGGGTGTGTATGTGCTACTTTGAACTCTTTGTGTATGGCCAGAGGCTCTTCTGCCTCAAAGAGCTGGATTTCCAGCTTAAGCACATGTAGTCTTTTCCATCTGAGGCAGGATGCAGCCCTTTTTGCTTTAACGATGCCTTGACTTTTCCTCTTGCTCTGCGGCTAAGCTCCTGATGCCGTTTCCGAGTGTTTCTCATTCAAGGGCAGGAAGTAGCCATGGTTACCTGCAACAGTGCAGGTGATTGCAACCTGCGCTCAAGAGCCTCAAGGGTACTCAGAAAGTATGCCAGACCTAGAAGATCAGTGCACCATAATGAGAGGTGGACACTTACAGAAGAGGGTGTAGGAGGTGGAAGACTTCAGTGACAGCATTCAGAAGCTTTACCCAATCATACAGTGTAACCACATTTTTTGTTTTAACTTGTCACGTGTTTTTCTTGCCTGTGGTTTTCATCTGTTTGCTTTCACTATTTATTTAGTTTTGAGCAAGTGAATAAAATGAGAGCTGGTGATATTAGTAGCAGTTCAGGAAGCTCAGACCAGCTAGGGTGGTTAAGTATATTATTGTATTTCAGACATATTTGAAATTGCCAGGATATTTTTGATTCTTTAAGTCTGGATCCCTAAGAACACAGGGTTTAAAAATGTGTATTGTAGCTCTGTCTTCCATTCCTACCTTTTTTTTCAAGCTTTTGAACTGAATGGCCAAGTTGCTTCCCCACCCCCACAGTGGAGTAAGCCCCCTCAAACATATTCAATTCCTGCAAATTTAATGAAAATGGAACTGTGAATAGAGAGGGAAATCCTAATTCCCACTGAGTGAGAAGTCTCAGTGGAGATTAACTATATTATTCAGACACCAGAGAATCCAAGCTGGGGGAAAGACTGGGAAAATCAACATTTATTAGTTCTACCATTTGTGTACCTGTTTGCTGAATTCATAGTGATCTGCTCCTTCCTATATAAATAAAAATGAATTCCAAGGAGAGAGGTGAGTAAAAACTATATAGTGATCACAGACAAAATCTTACATTGTTCACCTGGATGTTCAGTTTGGCCCAGCCAGCATCACAGGGTGGTAAAAGCAGGACTTTGTACAAGCATTTCTACCCACGCAGGCCACTGCACCTTTCCTCAAAACTCTGGGGCTCCATGAGATGGGAAGCATGGACAAGCAATTCACTATTACAGAAAAGTAGAATTTGAGCTCAACGTGAAATGTTTTTCTCCTTAGACAAATGGGGGCTATGTCACTGGCTTGAGGGACAGGATTGTTTGCCACAGGAGCATGGTGGCTGTGCTACAGCACCCAGTAATTCTGCAGTGGTGTAGGACAAATCCACGAGCCCACCCAAAGCTATGGATGAGGGAGCTTGGAGAGACGTGATGCAGCCACCCATAAAGGGGACAAACTTGCATATATGACATGAACACAGGTGAGCCAGGTCCAACACACCCAGTGTGCCCTTCTCAAACAATCCCCATCCAAACAAAAAATTGGCCTTTCTGTAGGAATTACTCAGCCCTCTTGCATCCCCAGCCTTTTCAAAGCAGATCTGCTAATCCTGCCTGAATAGAAGCTGCCCTTCATTGCTGCTACAGCAGCACGGCTGCCAGAATATTGCTGCCTTCAACAGAGCTATCTATCCAATCCTTACTGTTAAATTGGAGTGTGCATCGCATGTTTGTTTTTTTTTTTTAGGCTAATGATGATATAAGGCAGTATGATCCATGGGTTGCCACTGAAACAGCTCCAAGCAAGTACAGCCTCTGTTGGCCAAACAAGAGGGAGGAGGGAAGCTTCCAGAGCTCCCCAGGTCTTTGCACATCACAAGTGATCTGTCTCCTCGGGTGACTTCATGTATAATATCAGAGCCAGGTCCTGCTGCCACTGAGACTTGGTTAAAGTGGTATAGCACAGTTCTGTTGTCATTTAGTTACTGGTGACTCTCTGGTGTACTAAAAGGTGGAGAAACTCTCCCGCTTTAGTCTAGATACCTCATTGTTCCTCAGCAATCTATCCAAGCACGTAGCAAGCATCCTGGCATCATGCTGTCCAGGCAGGGAAAAGGTGGTGCGAGATTTTTGTAGTTAGGTAAGAGAGGGCACATTGTGAATTTTAGCTCCTTTTGTGCTCCTATTGAGGTGGATGGGAGTTTTGCCTTTAATTTCAAGGAAATCAGCGTGAGGACCCTTGTTTAAAGAAAACCAGCTTTTTAAACAAAAAGGAGTAAAACTTGAATAGGGATTTCTTGTTCTTGTATTAATAAAGCCTACAAACCTGGAGGAAAAGGATCTGTCTGAATTACAGAACTGAAAGTCACCTTTTCAAAGAGTTCTCTTAAATAGATTTGTGCTTTCCTTTCAAAAGATCGTTGCTGAAAATTAAGAAATCCCCAATAAACATTAAAATTTATTTAGTAAGTTATAGGTGTTAATGTGAAGCATAAAATGAATATTTAATGTACAAGAGCCCTTGCTTAATATTTTGTGCAATTGATTCTTTTATTATTCTTGTCATACTGATTATTGCTTATTTCACATTGAAATGTGTTTCTGATGATTAGTTCTAAATGAATACTTTTTTTTTTTTTGCTATTAGCATCATTGGGCATCTCATTATGGGCAATCAAATATGTTGATCTTAAATAGTTTTTGATAATTAATTTGATGTTTTATTGAGTGTTATTGGCAAGACAATAGATACAGGAGAGAAATTTTGCCTTGTACTACACCAGGGAAAATTTGGGCTCAGTGACTTAGTACAAAGAGTGTTTGCCATTCAGTAAAACCTGCAATCTTCAGAGGAAAACTCTAACTAAAGATTCCTCTGTAATGTGCAATTTCGGATTGACATGCTATCTAATCTATAACAGTGGATTACACCACTTTCCTTATTGCTGCATTCAAATATTGAACCTAATTTGAAGTATTGATTCAGCTGCCTTCAGTCACTAGAAATATGACAGTTTATACCAGCTATCTGGTTAGTAATGTCTCCATAAAGTGATACATTTAAAAAATACACACTTAAAAATAGTACTTTAATTTTTGCTTGCTGCTTAAAAAGACCATCATAGTTGTCATTAAATGAGAATAAAGTGCTCTAGTTCTGAAGGACAATGTTTATAATTTTTTCCACTGCAGTCTGTAGGGTCAAATGTAAAGTCCTTGTGCAGCTGATAATGTTACAACAAGCGGTGTGGACATCTTCATTTTATTTTGATTTTTAAACAATTTTGCCCAAGGAAGCTTTGCATAATTGGACCTACATTCCATCACTGCATGGGTTCAGAGCTGGGCTCTCACATGCGAGGGGCTGATCTGCTTAAAAGCTCCTGTGTGTCAAGGCAGAGGAGAGAGCACTGTTAGAAATTATTCATAGAGCGACAGCGAGCTTCAAGGCGAAGAATTCCTATCTTAATTTTTGCACTGCGAGGTGGAGGCTGAGCTGACCTTCCCACCAACAGACATGCTGCCTGCTCTTGTCTTCTTTCCACTGTAGTTCTTCTGGCATCATGTCTTGCTTCAAGCTCTGCTCTGTCCTGCCCTGCAGAAGATAACCCAGAGGGTATTCCATCACAGAAGGGTAAATCTCCTGGGGGTGACACTATGCTAATACCAAATAAATAAAAAAATCAAACCCAAACTTGTTAGTGGGTAGGTCACTCAGACAGCCCTTTTAAGATGCTCTTGATGCTAAAGGGAAAAGAATATGAATCAACAGGCAGGACAGGGACCTTGCTGCTGTCGAATGACTTATCCAGGGAGAGAATTGTCTTCATTAGCATAGTGTCACCCATTTTTTACCTCTGCGGAAGGAAAGGACTCCCGTTTCCTCTTGTCTTCACATGACCTTCTTCAAAGTTACTTCGGAAATCTTTTTGGAGATTCAGAAGCCATCTCTGTTGCTTGGCTGCATTTTTTTTTCCCAGCATGATAATAAATGTTATTTGAAAACAGAAGCTTTACAGGCTGTTTACCTTATTCTGTTTCAATTCCTGTATCGAGGCTCTCTTATAAAATTCTAGTCAGGCTCCTACATCACACTCGTCACTGATGAATCCAAGTGATTTCTATGATTTTTTTTTTCCTTTCTCTCTAGTGTCCTCCTTCATAAGCAGAAGGTAGGGGTTACTGGGAAACGAATTGACTCATTTGGCAAGAATTCTGTTTGTGGTGTTTGGGAAGGGCTAAATGGATTTGCTCAGTTCCTTGCAGAACGTGAGGGCAAACCTTCTTGAAGGTTTTCCAGTCATCTTTTGTGTTTCTCGCCTGGGAAACAATCATCTCAGAAGTAGCTTTTTCTAACTCACTTTGGGTGCTCTCTTTCACATCTGTTTCTAAGAGGTTCCAGGAGGAAGATGAGGGGGAGATTATGGAAGAGTAGGGTGTAGCCTGGTGAGTTTATCCAGTCCGTCTTCTATCAACTCTTCTTTTTTGGCAGAAGGATTTGAACAGGAACTTTTCTTGAATTTTGTGAAGCTAAATCCCTGGCCTGATTATTATCTAATCCCACCATGTGAGATTAAAATTTATATAGTTCTAAAGCTGAAAAATACATATGTGAGGAATGAAGCTTTTAGTTGTATTGATCAAACTAACGGTTTTAGATGAGAATTAATTGGTATTTAATCTATCTAGCAGCATATATCAAAATTACAACCTAGGGTTTTTAAGACTTACAAAAAAATGGGAGGGGATGCTTGAGGAGAAATAAATCAATGGGATAAACTGTAATTAGCTTTTTTTTTTTTTTTGCTGGTAGATCACGTCTTTCCCGCCTTTGAATGACGACTTAGTACAGTGACTACATACATATTTAAATTGCATTAACTATCCTAAGAGCTGTAAAGTACCTGGAGCATAGGAGATGCCTAATATAATAAAGTAAATAGTAAGTAACAATATATAACTAGAAGCTAGTGTTGAATTTTTATGGGTCGGTTTGTTTATAAGTTTATAACAGTAGCACTTGAATGGAGCACACACTAAGGAATATGTAACCAACAATCAAAGTACTATGTCAGAAAATTTGGACGAATCCTTTTTTTTATGAACTGTATGCATTTATCATGTATTAATATAGTTGCCTGCTCATGGAGCTTGGGGTGAAGGAAAACCATGCGCAAAAAAAAAAAAAAAAAAAAAATTAAGTCAAAATATATTTTAGTTGCATTTGGTTTATTTGCTCTAATTGAAAATAAATAAATAAATAAATAATTTCCAAAGTTCAGAACTGTTTCAAGAAAAAAAAATTGAGAAACTTTGAATTTTAGATTTTGATGAATGAATATGCTGAAGAACGTGCAAATTCATACAGCAGAACTTCTTTGCAACAGAACCTGAGGTTTGGCAGCAGAACTTGTACTCAACAGGAACACAGACTGGATAATCATGTTTTGAAGGAAATCGTTGGCATTAATCAAGTTGTCATCTTTAGGATTTTTTATATAATTTTGCCACCTCCAGCATCCATGCACTCTCAAGGTTATGCTGGAGACAAATCAAGCAAGTTCAGTAAAGCTGGTTAACAGCAATAACCTACAGAATGTGTGGTGCTGTGCTTGGTAGTTTCCTGTTTTTGGTAGCTGGTGAAGTGGTTGACTTAGGGGTTGTCTCTCTGTCCCATGTTTACTTGGCTTCAGCTCCTGAAATCCTTGCTCCCCTATTCAAAGCGCTCTGTCGGAGTACTTGTGTGACTTGGTATTATACCTGGACCTATCTAAGGTGCATTTAATAGCATTTCTTTAAATCCTGGTACAATCATAAAACCTTCCTAGAAGATTGCATTTAGCTCATCACCTTCTAATGGACGTCTTATCCTGCCCCTGAAGCAAAGCAAGCACACATACTGTTTTGAAATACACCTTAGCTTTGCTGTGCTCCTAGGCATCAAACGTTAACACCAAATATTTGCAATTGCAATACTGCCTATTGCCTATTGTACAATAGGCCTACTGCCTATTGTAGAAACTCAGGAGTTCTTCAAATATAGAGCAGCAAATTGCTCTGAGATGATGGTAGGTACTATCCTCCATATGAGAGATCCTATTTTCAGTGATGTGCTAACTTAATTCTGTTTTACAGATGCTATGCAGGAAAAAATGATGTTGGGTTTCAGTGGAGCTCCGAGGGCATTTGGCTTGTGGTGTATGTCATGGTAAAGTTTTCTTTTTCTCCATTGCTGCTTTTTTCTCATAACAATGTATCTTGCTGGGTACTTTAGCTAATTTAGGGATCTGCCTGCTTATGTGTCTCTTAAGAGTCTCAACCAAGCTAATGAGTCTGCTTCCATTGTATGGAAAGACTTGAAACCCTTCAGGATCTGATGAAAATAAGCAGCTCTGACCATGAAGAAGGTGTGAAGGTATAGATAACAGAGAATAGGCAGAGAGAGATGTTAACATCTTTCATTTCCTTTATGATCTATTGGATGGAACTTTAATTCCACAAATACTTGCGTCAGTTATGTTGAATTCTCTGGCTACAGTAGGCATCTTATGTGACTTGAGAAATAGAGCAGTTCTTTCTTACCTTCTTTTAGGCAGTACATTGCCGATAGAAAGGTACTCATCATCAGTGACAAGGCGATAGAAACAGATACGATTTGAATAGGGGATCAGACAGCAGTGACTTACCCCAGGGCCATATAGCAAGTGCTGGCCAGTGCAAAAATGAAATCCAAGTCCTATGAAGGTTGGTAGCTTCCTGCTGAGCCTTTCTATTGTCTGTTTACTGGCAGTATAAAGGGCCGTGTCTGTTTATGTGCTTCTGACACTCATGATTGGCGGGCTTATGTACATATATTCACCACCACAAATTAATTTAAAATGCCTTGTTATTTTTGTCACTTGATTCTTTACCCAGCAGGGGATAAAGGCATTGATTAAAATGCTAGATGAAGAACACTGGACCAGAATTTCTGATCTAAAAACTGACACTGGTCTTGGAGGCTATTCCAGATTGGTGCTGAGTGTTCATCTCCCAGCCAACTTGACCAGAATTTGAGCAAACTCACTGCCTTAAAGGATCAGTCTCCTTTAGCTCACATTTTGGCCTTTGGCAATGCATTAATTAAATGAGGATAATGCTTACTTTCCCCTTGAGGATATTGTGAGACTTAATGTAGAAAGATATTTTGAGCCCTTCTTGTGAAAGACACTATATGGAGTAAATGCCAAGTGTTATACACCTCTTGATTATCAAAGGGTCACCCTCTGAGGACCATGCTAAATTTCATTGACTTTGTTGGGAGGACAGGGAGGAACCCAGAAAGACGGTCCCGAGGGCATGGACTAGGTCTTCCTGGCCTAACTGATGTTGGGCTCATGTCAGCTGTAGCTCTTTCCTGGAATTAAGAATTCACTTCTTACTTGGGCTAAATTAATGATGAAACTCTTGAAGGTTTGCAATGAATCTACGGCCAGTTGGGTAGGGGGTGAGGAAGCCACATGGAACAGACAAGGAGGAATTAATTAGGTGTGCTGCTGGCAGTGTGCTGCTATCCTCTGTGGAAACCACAATGCTTAAAGCTATGGAACGATCAGGCAATGAAAAATAAAATATAATAAAAGGCTTTAGATTTACAATTCCTGCTCTCATGTGTTCTTGCTGTTGTTCATGTAGATTAGGACTTAAGTTCAAACGTTCCCTGTGGAAACTAGGGCTTGCTGACTTAGAACAAACAGCATTAGAAATATGGGTTAGGCAAACCCAGAAATATTCATGTTCATCTTAAGTTCTATCTGGAGCTGGGCTGGAATGCTATATTTAATTTTTGATTCTGGTGCAACAGTTTTTGTAGGATAGGCAGAAATTATAGTGTCTGTTATCAGCCAGTGTCTTTCAGTGCTGTGCTGGGGAAGAAGCTTAAATGAGTCAAATCTCTGAATATTTTTATAATACCTCTTCCAGGATCTTTCCTTTATACTGTCATCTTTTGGTGCTGATGATCTCTAGATTATTTCTTGATCAGTCACTGGCCAGTGTTAACATTGAGAAGTCCAGGTGTGCCACAGTGACAAACTCTTTGAATATCCATATGAGATGGTAACACTGGTACCTTGGTATCCAACAACGAGGTAGTGCACAGAGGTCAGGAATTGGTATCCCCATGCTCATGAGTGTTTGTAAGGACACAGAAAACATCAGTAGAATTTGCACAAGTTGCATTAGTCAGGTGAGGGGAGACAGAATTGTTAAAAGCACAGCTAAGCATTAGAGGAAATAAAAAGGATGAGACTGTTGGCTTCTGTGGCACAGATGTCAGATGTGCTTCTATGGAGTTGGTTATCTTCTGAATTTGGACAGTTTACAGCTACTGCTGGGAGCAGTAAGTTTCAATGTATGGTAATAGAGCTGCAGAAAGCTATGGTGATGTTGAACTGGCCAACAAGGGTGTGTGTTAAGCACAAGAGTGTTGTTTAGGGTTGTTGTGCTGTCTTTGTCCATGGAAGCTGTGAAGATGATGTTGGACAATCTGCAAACAATGGTAGGTGTTGATCTTTCCTTTTGGATCACCTGAGCTTCTGGGGCCCTTGTGGTTCTGTTCACTTTGCTTAAGATGCCCAGCTACACTGATTTGAGACACAGATTTTAAAGAAAAGAGGGACGAGGAAACCTTGTACCTAGTAACAGCTTTGTGCTTCTTGATCTGATCTGGACCCAAACTCCAGCCTTAAAATCCTGTAACAGCTGAAAACATGACTCTTAGCCTAGGTACAGAGTTCAAATCTGGTTCTTGGCTGAGGCCGTGAGCATCCCTGGAGCTGTTTGTGTGATTTCCTTCCATTTGATCCTGAACACTTCTTCAGCATTTTCCGTAAATCCAGAGAGTGGAAGAACAGGCTGTAATGAACAGGGGTCCTGTGCGTCAGAAAGCCAAGGGGTTAAAGGGGTGCATAAATTGTAAATCTGCTCTCTAGCTGGCCTTTCTGCTTTTAAGTGACTCCTCCTTTCCCCCTCTGTCCACCCTGCACCCCTTCTGACTGTGAATTTCATGCCAGCCCCAGCCTGCCTTGGTACCAAGTCAGCAGGAGCCAATTTCTTTGTCTCCACATCAGGCAAAACATTTGCTGGTGTCATTAAACAGGGAGCCTCTTTCTACAGCTTTGCTGCTCTGGAAAGTGTCTTCTGATTTCTGCTTTGGGGAATGCATTAATGATGCCGATAGGGAACTCACTCGCAGGTTGTTTCTTGCAGCGTATCAGGATTTTACTCTATCAAAGGGTTTCTGGCTGTCTCTCAGGGCCCAGACAGCATTGCTGCTCTAATTCCTGGGCCTGGTTTTCATCTAGTTTTATACTTCTCCTACCCTGGTGTGAGTCCACTGACCTGCAGAGTGTTTTTTCTGATTTATACTAGTGTAGTAGATAGTAGTTAACGTGGAGGTCCAGAATTCACTCTTTCCCTTCCTTCCTTTCGGCTTCAGTCGTAATGGCAGGATCCTGATCTTGTTTTCATCAATGCAAGTCTGAAATAATGTTCGTGTCCACCAAGTACAAGTTGAATGTACGTGGGGAGAAACCACCCCGGAGTGTGTCTGTGGGAAGGGGTTCAAATGTTGCCTTTGAGCAGGTCTGGTCAAAGGAAACTCCTGCACAGATTTTCACTTACATTTTGTTTTTATTTTCATTACCGCAGCTGAAAAACTTTTCTCCAGGCTCCAGGTTTAAAAGCTTCTACTACAAAAGAAGGGTAAAATGGTGATTTGTGTATATGTGCAAAAGCACCAGACTTGGGGTAAGAATCTTTATAACAGAGACATCACTGTAAATCAATTCCTCTTTTGTACAAGACTGCCAGTCCCTCCTTTACCTGATAGAATAGGGCCAAACCCTTTTTTTTTTTTTTTTTTTTCCGGCACATGCTATTTAATATAAGGATGTCTGTCCCAGATACTTTTTTGCTCAGAGGCTGATTTCGAAGCTGTGGGACCTAACATCTATTCCTTCCTGAGTGCTGTTACCCAAATCAAATGATTGGAACCATTCCTCAGTTTCCTCAATGATTAATTGTATACCTTTTTCCTGTGCAAAATATTCTGAGATGTACATAAAAAAAAAACCAAAACTCTCAATATCAAATGCTGTTAATAAAATCTTGTTCTATGTATTGCTTCAAAATTTTAGAAACTAATTCATAGTAGTAGGCATATGGCTTTTTGTGTTAAGAAGGAAAGTAGTAAAAACACTTTTGAAAACGATGAGCAGAATTAGGGCAACTACCTGAAAGGCTGTTGTAAGCATTAGGGGTGGCTTGAATTGAATCACAGGACTGTGAGTATGTTTATTTGTAGAAGTAAATGTAAAGTATCTGTTGGACCTGTGTGTTGAATCCTGTTGGGAACAGATTTCAAAGTCTATCCCTCTGTATCTACATGCTTCCTTTTTCCAGGTTGGTGACTAAAGATGAAAGGAAAACAGAATATGCCTTAAACGATCTCACATGCTGATCAGACCATGCTGTTTCAGGACTGTTCAGATTGTAGGACTTATTTATGGTTTATGTTGTCACCAGCAATCTCCAATAAAAACCCTGGCCTTTTATCGTACATGTGGTTCTTGTTATGTGCTAGGTAATTAGACAGCAGATCCAGGTATTGAACGCGTTCCTTCACTAGCTATCTAAAATTAAAGTTAATCATAAAGACATTACGGAACACATCGAAATTTCCTTTATTACGACATTAATGTGACATTATGCATTGTACCCCATTTGATTAGCATATGGTGCCTCAGAGCAAATCAGTTAACACTGATGCATCTATTAAAGTGTCCAAGCAATATTCTGCATCTCCTAAGTGATGCACGATAAATATTCTGCTGTGTGACTGCCCTCACCAGCCTCTTTCAGCCTGACACAGCTCCAAACCTCCTGCGATAAGCTGGGTTTGCTGCTGATGCCATCACAGGGGCTGGAGGTCCCTCCCCAAAATGAGGGGACAAACATGGTGACAGATATAAAGCACCTATTATCTAGCAGAGATCCAGTATTTTTTTGAGCTACAGTCTTGTGAATTGTGTTATGGCAAACTCAGTGCACATTGTGTCCTGACCCTTGTTGCAGCTAACTTCAGAATATATATGTAAGAATATATTTATTCATTGTATGGCATGATAATTGTGAGTTTTGCTTGTGGCTTAGTGGTCAGGTTTCCATCTGAGATTTGGACTCTATTTGCTGCTCTTCGAGCACAATTATTCTTGCCTAATTCTATCCTTCTACATTTTTAATTATGCCTTTTTTTAGATTTTCTGTTTTGCAATTCAGAACTTCTATTATGAATTCTGTGCAATGTTGGAGACAGATATATATGCAGCAAGTACTATACGAAATTGAAGTTTCGTTTAAAAACGTTATGATAGCAATAAAAGAAGCAAATCTAGTCCTTGTTTGTTTGTAGAGTTCAATGCATTTCAGAGTATTTAAGAATCAGAAATAAATGCTGGATTCTCAGTAATTCATCCATAATTCTCAGCAAATATGGGTGGATTGTGTCCACATAATTTTGCTGCAAGATGGAACAAAAATACAAATGTTGGCTCTGTTTTCAGGATGGAAAAACTTCATCGAAGTGTAGGGTACGTGACATGCCAGAAGAATAGTAATAGCCTACACCAGATATTAAATCCATAGTCTCGTTTGCCCTAGATAAGGTCTCAGTCCATTTCTTCCTTGAGATTGTCTCTTACTTAGCAAGTCCTATTGCTCACATAGATATTCTGCCTACAAGGCTTCAGCATCTTGTCACTTACTCTAGATGGTAAAGCAGGAGCTAAACACTTAAAGCATTTGCTCTTTTCCTCTCTGGGTCAGGCACTTGAGGAACCTGAAGGACCATTTATAAGCTTGACACATCCTATTTCTTTAAAAGAAAAAATCAAAATTTCTGATGTGCTCTTGAACTTCTGCAAATTTCAAGATGCATTTTCATTACCTGATGCTTCTCTATACTGTGACAAGTCGGAGGAAGGTTGCCTGAGGTCAGCTGAATTAGACAGGAGTAAGCAGAACTCTTCATTGGCCAGTCTACATAGAGGCATCGTCCTGGTAAGAGCATGTTAGTCATCTGTGACTACGGGGGTGTTCTGCTCGGAGCTGACAACTGTCTGTCTTCCTCAAAATCAGTTTGTGCAGGCTTTTTAGTAATAATAACCCCTCCTTCAATGCTAACAGGAATTATTATTTTTTAAATGAAAATCCTGTTGGCAAGCAGGAGGAGTTGCCTGGGAGAAAAGTTCAGTAACGTGCTAGGGCTGGGTGTACCAGAACTACCCGTGAGCTTGGAGGCCACGGACAGATGAAGAAAGAGGAGGGTGAATGGAGAGCAGAGGAGGAAAAGGTAGGCGCTATGGTTTGATGAGGATTATTTGAGTTTCTCTGGATGTCCCTGCAGTTCTAGCTTTGGTGTCTTTCATCTGCTGAGCTCCAGGTTGGGCCTCCTGTACACTCTCTGCTTGCAGGCACCACAGTGCTGAGAGTGGGGCCGGTTTCCATACGTGGAACATGTTAAATATCCCTTGGTCTTAAACCCAGTCCTGGCCACACATCTCCAGGCACGCGTATGGGCAGCATGTCCTCAGGCTTATCGAGCTCGTTGCTTTACCACGTAAAGCTTGTGGGTATGTGGCTTGAAGGAAGATAGAGAAAAGAAAATACCTTTTTTTTATGGAAAGCTGTAAACTGCAAAGTATTTATTCAAGAGACAAGAGCTGTTCCCAAGAGCCATTCCAGTTGTTTTTAGAGCTCTCTATCTTTTTATTTGTGTGGAAACATTTTAATATTTGTTCCCTTCTTTTTACTTTTAAATATAAAGTAAGGGGAACTGTAGACAGTTTGAACTCCTTGCTTATGTTTTCCCTGATTGAAAGGGTTGCAGGAAGATAGGATAAAATTTAGAGGTGTAGGTCATGGTTTTGCTAAACATCTTTCAAGAATTGCTGCTGCAGGAATGCCATCTGTTACAGCTGGGGTTTTCACAGCTAGTACAAATTCAGAAAATAAAGTCAGAAGTGGGTAGAAGATGGAAGGAGTCATTTCCCTGCCCCACACACCTTCCTATAGCATGAGACCAGGTTGGGCTTCTCAGCCTCCCAGTGCTGCCACCACGCGTGCAGCCCCTTGGGAGAGCTGTTTTAATTCATCAGGCTCTTTGCCTCCTGTGCTACTGGAAGCCTCTTCAAGGAGTTTATTCCTCTGTGGGTCACAAACCTTCAGGTCTAAAGATGTTTGCAATCCATTTGCTCCTATTAGCTTTTTTTTCAGGTGGCATTATGTGCGAACAGCCCAGCACACAGCACCAGCCACCTGCTTCACCTGGTCCTCCAATGCGGCTATTTGTTTGTGTGCAAGAACGCCAGCTATAGATGTTTTGCTGCAATCAGGGTTGCAAAATGTGCACTCTAATGGCGGGGAATAATGCTCTAATATATCTGTAGTCAAGGCTTTAGCCGCAGGGTGGTTTATTATACAGGATGCGAGCTCGGACCTGGGATTTTGTACGCTGGCACTGATTTCTCTGAAACTATGAGCAATTTGTTTTTACCTCTGAGTCCTCCTTCATCTGAATCACGGTGCTTACCTGCTTTGAGGTTTAATCAAGGAAGCTGTGCGAGTGCCAGATATTGTATAAAAGCAAGAGGCAATTATTAAAAGTGGGCTTTGACTTTTTAAAGGTAGGGTAACAGATGCTGGGTAATAAATTTCATTAATGATGATAGGGAAATTATCTTATTTTTGAACTCTTGACAGTGTTTTTTTTCCTTACTTTTGGTTAATGTTTAATAGTTGTTATGGCTTCACTGTTTGTTTTTCAAAAGTGCTGGAAACAATTAGATGACACAATGAGCTATTTTACTCCCTAGGGTGTCCCACCACTTTCAAATCTGTGTTTATGTTTAGAAATTATTGAAGCATCTTGTTTTGAGATGGCTTTAAGCAAGATGTTTCTCTTTCAGATTTTAAACAACTTTGAGAATTTGTTAAATAGGAATGAGGTTGTAATTTTTTGAGACAATTTTTGCATTTTGATGTTTATGTAAGGTACTTCACTTACCTAAAATATTTGTCATATATATGTCTATGTTTCTGCTGGCTTGCAAATTAATGGCTTAATAGATTCTGATTTTTCTCTCTCTGTTTGGGATGGGAAAGCATACAAAGTCTCCTGTTTGTCCATGGTGGGAAATCTGCTTCTTGTCCACTTACATCAGCTCTGAACAGAGCTTCCAATCCAGCCTTAACTTGATTGCTGTCAGAAGTGTTTCTGCAGTTAAGGATCTGCAGTGTAGCACTTGGTTCCACATGAGGAGAATCAGATACGCTTTAGGGTTTACTTGGTGCTGTTGAGTATTCTGGAATTCGGAAATGAGACATTTAAAGTTAGCTGCTGCATCTTACCTGCTGTTCTTTTTGGAGGAAATCTGTCTTTGCAATAAGCAAAGGCATGGAAAATAAAAATCTAACTTTGGGTCATTGTTTGGCTTGGGCAAAGCATTCACACTGAGGTTTTCAGAAAAGCAGAGCACTAAACTCCTGCTTGAGTAAGAGGAGGCAAAAGTATCCATGATATTTTAAGCCTCTGCCTGAGTTTCCTTTCCCTACAAGCTTATGAAAGTTTTGGAGGGATGCCTTCACAATATTCTTGAAAGACGTCTCTGTACCAAAGAAATACTTGTACCAAGATACCAAAGGTCCAGTGAAATGGAGGTTTTGGAGTACAATTTTCTGCAGAACTAACAGATGCTCTTTCTTACAGAAGGAAAACTGCAGTGACTTGTATGTGCAGCTGGTGTGCCTGCGTGCTCCTGGGCTGCGTGGAGATGCTGACCCACCCAGGCATGGGCACATCTCTAGCAGCTCCTCTCTGAGAAGTGTCCTGCGCTTGATTCCCTGACTCATATTGTAAAGAGAGAAAGAGCCCAGCCTCGTGCTTAGGATTTTATGATGGAGCGTAAATCAGGTCTGCCTGTACTTGACCAAGGTTGAAACCCATAGTGCTGCATGGTAATTAGATTTTTAAAAGATTTTTTTTTCCTCTGGTTTATTTATATAGCAGTAATTACCTCCAGCACACAGTCGGAGTGACTGCTTGTCTTTCATGACCATACTTTTACCCTTTCATTTGACTGTCCTGTGCTTCTGTGGCTAATATAGAGCTTCATTCATTATCCCCGAGCCCCTTCCCCTGCCAGCCCTTGCGCAGTGGCACAGCGGGGAGCACAAGGTTATTCTGTGGCAGCTTAAGTGGAAGTGGACATGAAGAGCTGAGCAGGAGGCACGTCCCTCAGCACTGAGCCGGCAGGATTACTCCCACACCTTTCGCGGAGTACATGGGGGCTTGCTGGGGGCTCGGAGACCAGATTTCCTCTTCTCGCTGAGAGTTTCGTCTTGTGGTGATTCTTCCCAGCCTGATTCTTTCTGGGGTAATTTAGCACCTGCATAGAAATGCTTCTTAAACACCTCATTTTCCAGCACTTCTTACTTCTTTTTAATCTTTTCTTCATCAGTCTCTTCCCTCTGCCCCTTCCCATCCAATACTTTGGAACTTATTTGTGTTCAAAATAATTTTGACAGCAATTGGTTTATTGGTTTAAATGCTACTTAGTTCCTACACATTTTATCTTAGTTTGAGGAAAGGGCTATCCATTGTCTTCACACAGAAAAAGCAAGACCCTTCTTAACCTTATTGTTTCAGAGGTGCAGGAGAGCAACCTTTTTACACCAAGTCCTGGAGCCTTGGTTGCTGCTTTGTCTTTGATAGACGCCAAGAAATCCAGCCATGAAATATTCAGCTACCAGAAACCACAGTTTGTTAGTTCCAAACTTGCAGAAGTACTTAGTTGTACCTTGAGGCCATCAAGCAAAGTGCAACTCTTTGGGCTTTATATTTGGGCCACAGCATGCAAGAGGTACCAGCAGAGAGCTAGTGGCCCAGTGGGAAGGCTTGTACCTCACAGTTTGTGTCAGACCCTCCTTCAGATGAGCTTGGCTGTGCTGCTGTCACAGCTTCAGGATCTTTGCCCATTGTGCCTTGGCCCCGTGGAGACATTGAGGACGTGAAGGAGAGGAGAGAACTGGGCTGGTGGCTGGAGGCTCTGTGTTGTCACCCTGTGCATCACTCCTGCCTGTCTGCAGATACCTTTACAAGGGTTTGGGGGATGTGTTCATCACTTCCCCCTTCAACTCTAGTTGAAGCTCTTGTTTCTGCCATAGGCATTTATCCACCTTTATTTCCTAACCTCTAACTGTCTAAGTGGTAACTAAACTAAAGCATTTTCATTACATTTTTACTACAGTATCTGAACTGAACTAAGCATGGGGACAAAAGCTCTGCAGGTGGGCAGGTGAGGCACGTAGAGGTGCAGGATTCCTGTCCTTGAGCTCTAATCCTCTAAAAGCCAGGATGTTATTGAAGTTAGTCATATCAACTGCTCTTTAGTCTGTGGAGATACTTAGAGTGCAATCTGTCCCATCCAGAAGTGGGGCGAAACATCTCTTGAGGTGGCTGTCTGTCTCCATT
This sequence comes from Anser anser, assembly GCF_964211835.1. Taxonomy (NCBI): domain Eukaryota; kingdom Metazoa; phylum Chordata; class Aves; order Anseriformes; family Anatidae; genus Anser; species Anser anser. The sequence goes on along the minus strand of NC_139723.1, from coordinate 80,353,855 downwards.
AACTTCCGAAGGCAGTTAAGGGACTGCCTTAGAGCAGGGCCTAACTTTTAGCTGGCTGCAGTTAGGGAAGTTGATTCCCATGCCAGTCAGTTTGCCTGAGGTCGTACAAGGATCCTAAACCTGGATCTTAATCTCCATGTACAATGGCCTGCTCCTAGACCAGCAGAAGTGTGGGGTTTCTGGAGGATTTCTAGGAGGTGTCCTTGCAGGGGAAGGCAGAGGGCTCCAAGTAGCATGTCTGAAATGGAGCATTTTCAGTACCCAGACAAGGAAGGAGGAGCTTGCCGTGTGAGGGAGTGACCCTGGCTGTATGAGGCCAGTGCAGCCAGATGAATGAGTGCCACTCCCCTTACAGTGTGAAGAAAACCAGGTTTAAAAGCACCACCAGCCTCCCCAAAAGCAAACAATGTTGGTGAGTCAATAAATGATGGAGTTCATAAAGTGCCATTTACTTCCACCTCCGTCTGCAGCAGTAAATTCAGATCAGACTTACTAGCTGTCTGGGCTCACAGGGGTCTCAATATCTTTTTGAAAGCTGTGGGTAACAGAGTCGGTTCTCCTTCAGGACGTGAGGGAGGAGTTGGTATGGCTGTCAGTGAGACAACGCGCCTCTTGTCAGCATCAGCTCCACTTCTACCTAGCTATCACAAATGTAGTTGCTAACATTTGGTTTCAACTCATTTCTAATGATCAGAGTAACACTGAGCTGGATTTGTCTTTTTATGCGATGTGTCACTTCAGGTTTCATCAGTTGCAGAGTTTTCTGTCAGGATCTTGAGTGAACAGGAGCTGTCTGCAGACATTACCCAGGTCCTAGCTTCTGCTATTGAAGGCCAATGAGAAGGAGAAGACAGAGGTATTTCCCATCTGGGGAGGAAGGCAGAGTAGGCAGCACTGGAGTGCTGGTGCCAGCACCCACACCTGACCCTCAGACTCGCTGCCTGGTTACTGCCAAATCTCGACAATGCTCGGCCTTTGAGCTTGGCTGCTTCAAAAGCATCGCGGCGATCCCCTGGGGCCTTTCAAAGCCCATGGTTCCTGTCTCTCTGCTAGCTAGAATGAGAGCTCTTGGAGGTCAGGAAGAGTAAGATCTGGGTCCTTATTTCTTCTTCAGACTTCTCTCTTTCACTTTGCCATGTGTCCTGACCACCACGCTGCACATGCACGGTGAGATCGATCTGGGTCTGAGCAGCGATACACAACTTTTAACCACGGTATTGCTGTCAGGTTAGCTGAGAAGCAGGCACATGGCTCTTAGCACACCACAGACCTGTGTCAGTACTACTTTCTGATAGTGATTATGGGCTGTGCTGTTTTTGTTTTGTTTTTCAAGGTGCTAAAAGTACAAGCAATTTGAGTTCCCACTCTTTTTTTACCCTCTGTAACACAGCGCTTCACATTACCATTCATCTGCAAAAAGCCATTTTTAACAACTGCAGGTCAGGAGTCTGTTTTTCCTTCCCAGCTTCAGCCCACAGGGATTTTCATGATAACATTTTGTTTCAGAGCTGTGTGCTCTATGGAGAAATGTGATTCAACAGCCACCCTTCCTGAACTGTGTCCTTAAAGTAGAAGCAAACTTTTCATAACGACAGTGGTGAGGGGGAGCAGGTCTGTATGTACGTGGAGGGCTTTATGTATAGGTGTCACACATGAACAAAGCTTAGCTCTGTTTCCTCAGCCTGCTTCTGATTACCAAATACTGTGGGAAGCTTGATTTGTAGCTTGGTTCTGCAGCAGGACTACGAGCAGCAGAGGGATGCAGTGACACTTCGGTAGCTGGAGACGTTGCACAGGTGTGATAGTCACTGTGGGTGAGGAGGGGGGTTGAAATACATCCTCTTCTGCATGAGATGAGAGGTCATTTCTCATTCCTGCACCCCAGTGGACTTGTGCCTGTTTCTGTGCCTGCATCCCACCTGGCAAAGCTCAGGAGGTGTGCAGGGTATGAGGATGGAGGGCAGGCATCCCCTAGGTGTGCGGAGGTCCTGCCTGAGCCACGTGCTTGGGAAGTTATGCAGTCAGTTTGCTTTGTCTCTGCTCTCACAGTCCAAATGCGCACTGCCTCTCCTCTGTTTTATCTTCTAGCCTTCTTCTTTCCATAAATTTTCATAGTATGTGTTTTTAGAGCTCATTTGTTTCTTATGTGTCCTTCACCATTCCCCTCACCTTGAGGAGCTGGACCTGTTCCCTTTTCACCCCCAGCCTCTGCTTCCCTTCTTCACTTGGTGTCTCGAGCACATTTTAGGGTTCTCTTTAATTACTGTCACCGTCCTGAAATGACCTACGCGCAGAAGCTGCTTTGCATTCCTGAAGGCTGGTGAGCAGTAATGCCTGGGCGGCTGCTCTTGGGCTGGGCAGGAGCTCAGTGCCCAGTCACAGCTCAGTGCTCGCCTCCTTCTCTGCCCTACACCCACAGGACGGGGTCCCCAGAGCCTGAGCAACGCTTCACACCCCTATCCTCCCCCAGCTGATTGCAAACCTCACTCTGTGGTTTAAGACACAAGGGTCCTAAGTGAACTAAATTACTTTGTCTCAGCTTTTTCCCCTCAACAAGAGACTCCGGAGGACAAAAGCCTTCGTGTTTTTTTCCACGTAGTTCAACACAAATGGGGCATCTTGCTCTGAACAAAAGGATGCAAGGCTGAAGGGAGATTGCATGGTTGGTCACTGGGACCCATTCTCTACTCTCTTCTCCCTGCTCCCACCAAAAGCAAAGAGTTAAGGAGATGCTCCAGCAGTACAAATGGTGTGCGTTTCTGCGGGAGGCATTTTCTGTGCACCTCAACCTGAATGTACAGAGGGGCCAGAGCTGTCCTGGCCCCACATGTGTATTCCCTGTCCCTCCTGTCACTTGCATCAAGACGGATGATTTTCACATCATTCCCGCCCTGGCAATGTTAATCTGATGTGGCTTTCACAGCTTTAGTTGCAAATCCAATCGCTTGATGGATGGGTATGTTTACCCACCCCAAGTCTCAACTTTCCTGCCTTCCCCGCCTCCTAGCTAGTGTCAGCCAAGTCAGCAAGATCTCTGTCTATAAAATATACCAAGCAAGCTGCAACTTTGCAGTCTTACTGAGATTTATGGGCAGGCTTAAATGATAGGTTTTTTTTTTTTTTTCTTTCTTCATTTTTGTCCTTTAAGGCTTTTATAAACAAACGTTTTCCATGAGTAGCTTTGTTTTCCTGAAGCCCATGTCAAGCCAGCTCAGCTGATGTAGAGACCTTGCCTGTCTTCCACGGCCACGTTAATTATAATGAGAACTGGGGGAAACTGAGAGGCCGATTTCAGCTTCCCAAGCATGGATTAAAACTCCTTCAAAAGACTTTCAAGACTTGTATTTCCTTCTCCCTGTCAAATGAGAGACCTAGAAAATTGGAGAATATTGAGGCAGATGTGGGGAGACCAAGTGTGAGATGAGATTTCTGCAAAAATCTGACAAAACAAGCTGCCAGGTCTTTAAACGGTTTTGTCTGGAATAGATCTGTGGAGGGCTGAGTGTTATTTCTTTTACCATTGACTTCCTCATGTGACTGTAGCAAATGCATCCGAGTGGAGCAAGCAGGACGATGTGTATTTTTTTGTGTGTGCGTTCATCTACATACCAAACCCCTGTGATCGCAGGACGCATGAGGCAGAAGTGCGGGGCATTGGTTGAGACTGTAGGAGAATATTGCCATGCAGAGTAATTAGCCAAGGTCCTTTTTAACCCCTCTTAGTAGAGGGAATGGGTCATGTTGTCATGACCTGTCCCTTACTCTGACAACTATAGTGACTTAGCGGCATCGTTCCTACATTATCTAGCCATTAACTATAAACCATCTGATTTTCATCACGTTCAATATCCCCTTTATAATCTGTTCCCCTCTCTGACTTTCCTTGAAAGGACAATGTCAGGATAAAAATCAAATATTTACTCTTGTGCATGTAGACAAATCCTTTCTGTGTTACTTACAACGCTTCAGATTATGAAATCGGACATGATTTCAATCCTCTAATTGACCTGTCATCATTTACTTTACTATTTACTGTAGTTCTTGTGGTGCTCCCTGCTTGGGCATTGAAGTTGGAAGAAGGATAAGGGAAGAGATTTTGTTCTTAAGATATCTGCCTTTAGTCCTATCACGGCCATAGAAACTTTTGTATCAGGCACTAGTACTGGAAGGAATAACCTGACTCCACTGGGTGCCAGATGTGGGTAAGCATGATGTGGGATCACCTTCCTAAAAATACAGAATCACAGAATCATTTAGGTTGGAAGAGACCTCCAAATCACGTAGTCCAACCTATGACCTAACCCTAACAAGTCCTCCACTAGACCATATCACTAAGCTCTACAACTAAACCATCTTATTTCTCTGGTCTCTCATTAAGGGAAATACAAAATACAATTTGAAGGAATCTTTCATTTTAGTACTCTCCTTTCAAAGCTCGTTGATAAGGTTTCACATCACTCCTTGGTGTACATCGTACCCTATACCTGTATGCTAAATGATTTCTTGTAAAGCTTCATTAGCAGTAGCATTAAAGTCAATTGGAAGATCGTCAATGACTTCAGTGGTGTCTTTCTAGCTTTTTCTGATCATTGTTATGAAGTAGCTGCACTAATCTGAAGGACGCCAGTCAAAATAGTTACTCATGTGAGATTGAGTGCCATGGTGGTAGGTATTGGGATCCTAGGTCTTCCTTGGGATCCTAGGCCTTCCATTTTTAAAGCCAATTGCCTGAGGGTGGCCTTATGGTGATGTGCTTCAAAGGTGAGATATGGAAACTAATGTTTTTCTTCCTTCTCAAAACCAAGTTCTAGCAAACATACCCAAGTTCCTTTAGGAAATCTTGGCTTATGTTTGACAGCAATCATCTTTTTCTTGACACTTGACAAGTCTTGACACTTGCTTATTCCTGCTGAAACTTTTTGGGGAGAGACTGACAAGGGCAGAGTAAAGAAAGAAATCTCCTTTGCTCTCTCCCAAGGTTTGGGAGCACTTTCCTTTCAAAACCAACACATTTCAGTACCTGTGCTGATAATGGGGCCCTGGATGTTTAGTGACTGTACTCATCATTTATAGCAGCAGCTGCAGATCATGCTGTTGAATGATGAGCATGGATGGACCTGAGTCTTCTGGAAATCCAAGAGCACCTCCCTCCCTTGGGATGTAGCAGCCTCTTCCTTTCTTTAGGACAAGACATTGCATTGTAAAAGACACAAGGCTGTTTCCATCACTTGCATGCTTGATGGCCATTACTTTGGTCAGCACTAAGGACTGACTGGTTCCCACCCCAAACTGACAGTGGAAGACCAAGATGCAGCTATGGGTGCATCTCACCTGCATCAGGCAGAGATAGGCAACTTACAGCTTGCTCCAGTGGATGATAGGAGAAATTCAGGTAGCTAATCCTGGCCAGGAGCTAGGTAGCTTTCATTCTTCCATCACTCTACATGCAAGGTTTAAGCATAGCTTAGAGGTTAATTGCAATATATTTCACTGGCAATAGTTTGTTAAAATGATTGGGTTTACCTGCTGCCTAACGACCATGGATAGGTAGGTTGTGCTTTGACACAGGACTAAGTAATGACTGTCATTTTAGCTGCTTGTAAATGGGTATTGTGAACATATTACATTTTCCTTTTTCTTTCTAGTGTTGTGTTTTAAAAGTGTTGAGTGACAAAATTCAGATTTGACCATCACTGCCCATTGCAGTAAATCAGTGACAGAGTCTCAATTGTAATTCAGCTCTTCAGATTTGTTGCCTGCTTCTCTACCAGCTGACACAGAGGTGTCTTAGCTGCAGGTGTGAGATTGGATGGTAGTCAGTGTTGTATCTTTGCTTCTGCTTTGGTCGATGGCCTTGATGAAGTCTGTGAGCTTACCTGTTCCTGGACCTCACTGAAGGAGAATAAAACACGCTTTATATCCTAGTGACAAAACACCCCAGACCATTTAAAAGTCCTGCTCCTGCCACTTCAATAGAAGGAACCGAAGCAGCTTTTGAGGGAAGAAGGCTTCACTTGACTGATCTTTTTTATAAATTTCTTTCACAGATCAGGCCTTACCCAGTCAGTTTCTCAGACTGCTGCTTCAGCTCCTTGAGTATAAAGTTGGTGTGTTGAAAGAGGAGCTTTGCAGGGAGAGACTTGCTATTTAAAGGAAAACAAGTGGCTTTTGCCAAATGGATTTCTGAAATGGAAATACCGTTTTGTATCACCGTGGATGTGCACACAGGGTAACAGTAGGGAGGATGACTGAAGGGGAAAGAAAACAGTTACAAATTGCAATCAGTATATAGTGGGCACAGCCAGCTGAAGAGTTAAGTGACACAGCCTTATTCACTCATATGAATTAATAATTGATTCAGTAACAAATCACTAATGTTGCAGTAGTCATGGTGAATAAGATAATAAATGTGTCCTGTCCAGGGAATGCAATGTTGTTAGAATTCAGCTGAAATTATTCATAAATGTGCTACTTTTCCTCATCTCCAACTACTGCTAGTTTAGCTTTTCTTTTTAATCTTCCTAAGCTGTCACATTAGATGGTGGAGCTAGTCACATTCTATATACAGTGGAATATTAAGGGGAACTGTGGAGACATTATGTCAAATTTCAATAGATAATAGACACAAATTGGGAAACAAAGTATCTCCATCCTTTTCTGCACTCCTCCTCTGGCTTAATAAATAAATAAAATAGAAGCCCAAAGGCTATTTAATAGCATTCACATGTGACCCCTGTAGATTGTCAGCTCCCTCCCTTTCCCCCTACTTGCTGATGAGGCTTCAAAGTTGGGTGGGTTGCAAAGGGAGCTCTGGAGCCTTTTGGCAAGATGTGCAGGCTCACAGCCGAAGCGCAGACCCTGCACGCTGGTGTGAAAAGGGAGCATGTAACCCATGCTTCAGGCTGCTTGTGTGTTGGGGGATAGCAATTGAGGGCTTGTAGTCTGGGATATCAGGAAAAGGACGGGGGAAGTGTTAGGGATGGAGAATCACTCAGAGCCGTAAAGGAGGAGGTGAAGAGGTAGAGAAGTCCTGCAGGCGATGGAAAGTGCTTAAAAGTGTCATAACTTTGTGAGTAGCAATCTTTCTCTAGTTTACCAGGGCAAGGGATACTGAGAGCTAACACCTGAGAAAGGAAGCCAGACAAAAAAGAAAAGTAAGGTGCACTTTTTTTTGTGTTCAGTGAGTGTAGTTGAACTTTGTCGTAACCTCATATCGGTGAATTCTTCATTGCTTGAAGTTTTCAAATCAAGATTTGGATACCCTCCTGGAAGAGATGCTTTAGCCAAGAGCAAGGTGTTCAGTGAGTGAGCAAAATTCTGTGGCGTGTGATGTCGAGGAGGCGAGGGAGAGAAATCCCCCCTTAAACTCCGTGAACACAGTCTTTGAATACATCTGGAAAATGCCAACAGTATGAAACAAAAACTGTCAGTGTCAGAATGAGAAGTGCTGGGGAAATTATCAAAGTAGTCAAAGACGGCAAGGGAAAGATAGGAAAGGCAGTGCAGAATTGAGGACTAATGGTAAGCAGTCCAGAAGAAAGGACAGGAGGATAATTAGCTTGGCAGCAGAAGGATAAGCTGCAGAGCATAGCAGAGATCTAACATAAATGAGGCAAACCTGAGGAAGTCACGTCTACGATGTTTAGAGCTTAGTTGGAATTGCAGTGGACATCTTTGCAGAGGAAAGTGGGTCAGAAAGTCTTCAGTTGTGTTCAGGTTTCTGGCATGCAGATGAGTGTGTCCCTGGAGCCAGACAGCTGCCTGGGATGGACCAGAGACAGCCCCAGAGGAGTGCTCAGGAGTCCAGGAGAAATGTGCTGAGAAAGGGGAGGGGAGCACAGCAGAAACAACCGAGCTGATTGCAGCTCCTTGCTTAGACACAGGCATGCTTTGCTCACTCTAGCAGCTGCCTCCAAAGATCTCAAAGCTTTTCGGAAATTGCTTTCCATGCTCCCCAGCAAAACACAAGTGGTGGATTTACACCTCCCGCTGTGCCGTGGTTGGCACCAGGAGTCCCTCACTAGCGCCCAGCAGCAGCGCAGTGCCTGCCTAAGTCTGGAGCTGGAGCTGGAGCTGGAACAGTGCGGGTTCAGCTGTGCAGCGTGTGATTTCTGAAGTTGGATGCTCGCCAAGGTGACGTTGTCAGATTGCTTGCTTTCAAAAAAAATCCCCACTGCCATGGGGTCTGCAACGATCACACAACACCCGGACCTCCCACCTTCGCCTACCCATTACTGGCTACCTGGATGCTGGCAGAGAACACCAAAGCCCAGGGAAGGAGCATCACTCTCCCTGTAATCGCAGAGGAGAGGGCGTGCTGTCTCTGCCTCCCCACGGGTTACCTAACAGTTGTGGTGGGAAGAGCAAGGGAGCTGTGCATGCCTCTCCCATTGGGATTAAGGATGTCAGAGCAAGGCGTAGGGGGCTGGGGCTGGTGCCACATGGCAAGTCACGTGCAGCATGGTTGTCTTCTTATCCTCCTCCAAAAGGCGCTGTGTTTACTCGTGCTCTGCAGCACACTGCTGGTCAATGGAAGTAACACACATCTGCCTGGGATACTTGAGGATCAGGGCTCACATATAGAGGTGGGTGTGCATCTGTGCGTATGCACAGGCTGCATTCGACGATGCTCTTCTCCCTCTCATCATTTTTAATATCAAATTGTGGACGTGCTTTGTTTCTGAGGCTATGAGGTCCCTTTAAGTGAAGCCTGAGCTCTTTTCCATGCAGCCGGAGGGACAAATAAAGTACGAAGAGAGCTGGAGGGAAGTGGAGAGGACCAGAGTCCTTGGCTGGCCATGTGCCCTATGCACTCGTCCTCTCTATGCTTCCCCATCCCCTCTTTCTCCCACTGCCCAGCCCTCCCCCCATACACATATACTCCTTTTATTCTCAGTAAGTTATTAAAAATGTAGACATCACTGGCTCCCAGGGTCAATATGTTGTTTTTAAATTTAAACATGAATTTCCATTTCATTGAGCCTTCAGGCCTAATGAGATGTGCTTTGACAGGAGCAGCTAGCTGGAAAAGGCATGATTGAGGGGCGAGCCAATAATATTAACTCACAGCAGAGTGTGCACACAGCTATGGAGCCACGAGCCTTGATTCGCTACTATCCGGGGCTCCGGCTACAGAAGGCAAGTATTTCTGCTGCAGGCCCTGCAGTGAAATGTCAAATGCATTTAACCATCTGTGAGCTCCGCTTGCTCGGGCTGGCCCGAGTTGGACAGCCTGAACGGAGTTTGTTTCAGCTGAGCTGACAGACGGGGACAGGAGGGCTCAGGAAGTTGGGGCTGCTGGTTTGGAGGGCATCATCTAAAGCAGAGAGAGGAGGATAAAGCTGTGGGGAAGGTGCTGGGATGGGATGTGGGAGATGTAGGCTTATTGCTCGACCTGGGCAGATCGCTTCTGCATTTGGGGAGGATCAGGAAAGGGGTGTTTGCATTCCCCTGTGTAGTCAGGGGAGAGCAAGACGTTCTGGTGGAAAGTGCAGAAACTTGGTGGTCTGGGCTTTCCTATGGAGAACGTGCTGTCCAACCAAGTGTGTATAAAGCATGTGTGTGCAGTAAGTCTGTACTGTGTACTTGGAAGAGGTAGTAACCTCAGCTGCTTTTCCACAGGGAAGATCTTGTAGTTAATATTTGGCCCATCTCATCAGTGCCTTTCGAGTGCTGACAAAGGATGTAAGATGATAAAGCACTAGACAAGCTTGTCAGTGGAAATCATGTTTTCCTATAGTTCTGAAAAAAGGCTCTTTTGAGACTATCCGTTTAGAAGAGCACCCTATAACCTCTTCCCAAAAATGTGGTCTCCTGTTCCTAAAGGGTGTAAGATTGTAGATGAGCTGCAGCAGAAGTGTGTTTGGGAAAACACTGAGCACGTGTACAACACATGATTCCTGATTCTGGTGTCAGAAAAGATGTCAGTCGGAAAAGGGTGAGAAGAGGACCTCAGAAAGTATACAGGGAAGTAGTTGTAAGTTGTGCTTAAATAAGGGTTAGTAAAAATGTTCTATCAGAACTTTTTTCCTACTGAAAATAAAGTTTTTAGCATTGACAAATTAGAAGGGAAGGGTGAAGAAGAAAATGAAAATTTGTCCAAAAAATTGTTTTGATTATCAATGAAAAAATGATGTTACCCTTAGACTGAATCCACCAAAAATGATATTTTTAATATCTTTTTCTTTACCTGAGTGTATAAGAAAATCCCTTTTCCAGCCGCACCTGATCCAGACACTGAGTGACTAAAAGCTGCTCAGAAGGCTCCTCTCAGGTGTGATCTGGAGGGCTTCCTACAGGTGTTTTGTTGAAACAGAATTAAAGCTGAGACTAGTCTTTCTCATGACAGTTTAGTGGGTTTGCTCCTGCTGAAATCCACAATGGCAGATCCTGATCTCTGTGTGCATGTTTATAAAATATGAAGAAGAAATGCAGCATGTTATTAAATAAAAAGTAAAGCAGAGTGATAATTAATAATAAAGGCTGCTGAATATTCTGAATCTTTGAAAAGGGTTGCTTTTTTTCCCCCCTGGATCCAGTGAGCACTCACTCGTATGAATAACATTACATGCATGAGTAATCCCTTTGAATTCAATGAAACCCAAGTTAAGTATGTGCAGGAGGCCTGTGCAGGACTGGGACCAGGAGCTTCAGCACTGAGTTCAGGGCAAGCTGTGGTATTATGTTTGTACTGTTGCTTAATTGTAAAGTGGATGTAAATAGTAAGCCTTCCCTGCTCTAATCTGTCTGGGTGTTTTGCTGGAAGAGATACCCTCTTGGTACCTAGCCCCTTCTGGGCTTGTGCATTTCTGGCCTTTAAAATGTGATATTTAGCTTTCAGAAAGCAAATAACGAGCATTGTACACTTTTTCACACCTTTCTCCTGAGATTCTTCCAAAGCACTTCTGACAACATTAACTGATGAGACCTGACAACTCCTCTGGTGAGGATGGGCTTTCAGATTTGCCATTTCTTCTTCTCTCCCTCTCTTACTCTGTATATATTTTTCCGTGTATGATGATATCTGGATCTTTGCAAAGCTTCATCTGCTAGAAATATGTGATTATAAAAAGCTGAGCTTTTACTTTATTTTCTAAAAATAAATTGTAGCTTGTACAGTCTTAACATTAAGAAAAATATAACTTGTAAAAATCTCATATTTTGAGGGAAATAATTCAGTATGTCTTAATGCTTGTGTTTGAGATTACTAGACACTCAGTTCCCATTTTGTAGACAAGTGGGTAGATGAAGGGGAAGACTAAAAATATTGTGCCTGATAGCAAATAAGTCATCAGTTGTAGAAGCAAGGGTAAGAAACACGGACTACCAAATCCCTTGCTTTATGTCCTGGCTGACACTCGTAGTAGGAGGGACACAAGCCGCAGCAGCTGAGATGGTGTGAGGTTTTGCTCCCTTAACATACAGAACGTTTTCCATAAGCTAAGTTTCATGAGTCAGCGTTTCCGAGGGCAATAACTTACAGTAATAAAGAGGGAAAGAGCACCAAGTTTGTGTGGGTAAATTTGGTTCTAAAGTGAGTGATGTACTTTGTGGTAATCAGGTACAGTTGTGATTTGAACACTTTAAAGCCTGTGAAATATGTTCCCTTTTGGATGATTCTGGCTCCTTTTTGTTCCTATCTTTTTTTTTTTTTTTCCCTCTCCCCTTCCTTCTGGCATTAGCTGTCTTTAAGGACAGAAACCTCAGTGGGGTTCTCTGCATTGCCACTACAGAAAAAGAGAATAGGGAATGCAGCATGGAGTGGATGAACACAGATTTCCCAGTTTACTACTGATTTTTGTGAGCTGCAGTGGGAAGCTGCTGTGGCCTCTGAATGGAGGCTGGAGCTGGGGAAAAGGGGGAAAATGATAAGGCAGGCTCAGGAACAGCGGCTCCATGTAAATTTGTTCCCATCCCCAAGTCTTTCTGCTCAGCAGAGTCCTGGAGCGGATTCAGGCTTTTCATGTTCACAGAGAATTGGAAGCTTAGATCTCTGACCTTTTTAAAATCCATTTTGAGTCTCATCTTTCAGAGATTTAAACGAAAGATTTTGACCTAAAGGGCTATTGTTTTACACTTTCTGATAGAAGGGATAAGGAAGACTGAGAGGAAGGAGGGCAGAAACAGAGATTATCAGAAATGGGACCTGATGATTCTGGTGGAAATTTTGTAGTCAGGAGAAGGGGAAGGGGAGCCCTGTAAGGATGCAAGCTGCTGCTTTAAACCTGTAGTAGTAAATGAGGCAAGAAAATCTGGGAGGACAGACAGAACTACTGTTGGAATAATACTTCTTTCCTTCTGATAGTCAAGCTCGCTGTTAGAGGATCCTTTTGATCCATCACTGTGACCATAGTCAACTCCTCCTGTTGCTCTCCTACACAGCCTCCGAAGAAATGTCTGAAATAGTCTCAGAGAGGGAAGAGTCATTTGGTCCTGTCACTGGCCATTCTGGGTGCTGAGACGTCAATTCCTTACCTTGAGTTCTTCATTCTTGATGGTCATTTTTATTTCCTGTGGTCCTTTCACTGCAAACATTTCCAATAACAAGGAAAAAGATTCCCACAAAGAGCCTTCCTTATTTTAACTCTCTCCTGTTTTTCTGTTAAGTATGTCTTTTTCTGGTTGGAAGAGATTTTGTGTAGTGTTTTAGCAAACAGGATTAAATTCTTGACACCCCTTCTTCTACCTATTGCCCACCAAATTCCAACCCTCTCAAATGGAAATACAAAGGCAAGGAATTCTCTGTGGCCAGGCGCGCTGCAAGGGGATGTGCCTGTTCCTACCCACTGTACACTGTACTCGCTGAAATTTCATGTGCTCTCTCCCATTTGATGGGAAACATCACTGGGTGTAGGGAGCGGAGACATCGGACACGCCAGGTGCCTGGGGGGAGGAAGGATTTGCTCCTCAGCAAGGCTGCAGGAGGCAGCTCTGCCATCTCCTGCTTGCCCAGCCGCAGCAGCCTCTGATGCACGGGAAGATGCTTTCAGCGACCGCTCAGCCTGGCTCCGATGGGAGTGCTGCAGTAGGAGGGACACAGTAAGGCAAACCTTTGTTTTGCTTGGATGTGGGCAATGGTTTTGGTCTCATTTCCAAAGGAAACACAATTTATGCAGTTGCACAGTCTATCCACTTCTGTTTGTTCACCTGCTTCTGCTCTACACTTTTCCATCTTACTCTCCTCATGATGTTTTTGAACCTAACAATTGGTTTTAAACACATTTGAAAAAGCCTAAAAGTCTTGATGATAATTAGAGTCCAACTAGTTTTGCAAAAATTGGCCAAGAGAAGGAATACAGATGAGTTCCCCTGCCAAGAAGACATGGGCAGGGTTCAGCCGTGGCAGCAGCTGTGTCTGATCTGCGCCCACCCTACTGTGCCTGCAGGGCTCGCAGTCTTCTGGTCACAGTGCAGCACATGGAAGAAGCTGGATTATTGAAATGGGAGAGCATGGGAGGCCCGAGCCACAAATCTGTAGCAAGCCTAGCTTCGTTAGTTTGGCTTCATACTTTGAGCAAGCAATTATTATTTCCAGAGCTTTCACAGTACGCAGAGGATGTGCCACTTAGCTTAGAAAAATGTCATGTCCCTGAAAAATACTGTTGAAAGACCCAAATTATGTACAACCAGCCCTGGAAGCCCTTCCATCCAAATGGAAGAAAAGTTAGCTAAATTCCTGCAAGCCAGCAACTTGGGAACAGTTTGGAGGTAGAGGTTTTAAGACCTAAACTTGAGGGGGAAGTTGCTCTGTTGAAAAGGAGGAGTCTTTCCCTATAATCAAAATGTTCAACTGGTTGGTGCAGGATAGTGTGAAGACGAAAGAGTATTCTTGTAGTGGTGGGTTTAAAAAATAAGTGTTAGGAAAATTCAAACTAGGCAAATTCCCAAAAGGGAGTTTATATTGACTCATAGATACGATTGTTCACATAACTTATTTCTGAGAGTTTCCATAACTGCTGATGTCCAGAGGAAAGAGGCTCTGGCCAGGAGGGACTGACTTGTGCTCTTTTTTTGTTCTCTGTCCTTAGACTTCTACTCACGACTGTCTGAAATAGGTGCTGGGCTTTGGGATTCATCAGTTGGGCATAGCATTTCTGTCTGCGTAATTTCACCATCATTTGTTGGCTATTCTGAGTGCTGGTAAGGCAAGGAGCAAAGCTTGAACCAGTATTCATTGGGAAGGAGCCATGGACAGATTGACAAATCTGCTGTGGGATGAGAAACTGATAATTGCAGCAGATTTATGATGACCTTTATAAACGGACATTGGAACCTTGAATTCAAGGGGGAAGCCATTAACCCTTTTGAAGAGATTAAAAATAATGTCATAGTGTACTTTGAAGCCTGCAAAATTTTTTCTTCCTGGTGTCATGCTTTCCTCTGGGTCTGATCTGCAAAGATGTGCGTATTCCCAGGGGCTAAGCTTCAAATACTACCAAAAAAAAAAAAAAAAAAAAAAAAAGAAAGAAAAAAAAAAGCATGCAGTGAAAGAAGCTGCTTTCACACTTCATAAAAGCAGGACAACGTTCCACCTGGGAGCCAGTGATCGGGGTCCCTGCAGGACCTGCAGAAGGGTGTTTAAAACAAAAGTGAGGTAGGTTAAAAGAAAACTGCAGTGATCAGATCCAAGGGGCCAAGTGCTTTGTGTGTATAATAATCTGATTATTGCAGCAGTGACATCAGAATTTGCTGACTTACTCTGCCTGTGGTTTCACCTAGTATTTTTTTTTTTTTGTGAAACCCAGAAAAACTTGATAATACTTTTGCAGGTAGGAGCAGGAGAGCTGTTTTCCCTATTGAGTTCTGGAGTCTGAATAACTGCATTACTCTGGGACAGCCGCTCAGTCGGTAGGAAAGCTTTCCATCCTCAGCTGCCCATGAAGGTAGCGTGCAAGAGGGGAGGACGACAGTGGGTAGTACACCTCAGAGTAGCTGCTGGGACATGTGGTGAGGGGTCCAGGCACAGACAGGGCTGCCCAGTGCTTCCCAGAGCCACGGCTTTTTGTTGTCCCAGCCTTATATCCACCTGCAACTTCTCTACTGCTCCTGGGGCCTTCCAGCAAGACTGTGGTGCTGGGGCAAAAGGGATTTTGACAACACTACTTTTTGTGAGGTTGAAGTGAAAAGTATGGAGAGTGGAGTTCAAAATAGGAGCTTATTGTGAGCACAAAATGAAAGCAGATGCCAGCTACTGCTATCTATTTGTCTTCATCGGAGCGGGTTCCCCTTTCACCCGCTCCCACCCTCCTCCCATTTTTTCTTTTGGGTGAATAGCAGGTTTTGAAGAGTCTGCTAGCAGTTGCCAGCTCAGCTCCTTTGCTTTTGAGCCATATTTATCACCCGTTTCCTGATTCCTTACAAAAGGGTTCTGCTGCCTTTGAGTTTTACAGAGGGGTCTCTTTTTCTGTGAGAAAAGGAGGAGTAAATGCAAGGAAGCTGTTTGCTCAAAATTCAGAAGAGGAAAGAGCTTCCCTCTACCTCCCCTTGTTGCTTACCCTGATCTTTTCCCCATCTCCCCCTCGTGTTAAAACCAATTCTTTCCGTCTGTCCATCCCTTCTCACTCTGTGTATCAGCTGTATATCACAGATAATCATTACCAAGAAAATCCTAGTGCTGCACGCAAGTTGGAAGGGATCTTGAAAGGGTGTCTGTTCTGCTGCGAGGCAGGACCAGACACATCTAATTGATGGATAATTAGTACCCAGCAGTCTACGAGTGGATCCATCAGAAGCTTTGGGTTCCCAAACTGCTGATGCTGAACTATCCTTAAGGACTGGCTTCAGCTACTGCAGCTGCCTCCTCAGGAATGCTTTGCCCAGCCCCGCGGCCTGCCTGAAGCCAAGAGATGTTAACACAGTTACTCTGGCTTTTATTTCTAGATCACGCCACATTGTTTTTGAGGACTGGCCTGTCCTGAGGGGACCAGGTAACACCCCTCAGAGGAGTGAGGCCTATGCCTGGAGCAAGCACAGTGCATGGTGGTTGTCCCCCCTGGCCACAGTGGCACGCAGCCTGTTCTCCAGCACCCTGTGACTCGTGGAGCAGCGGTTCCCAAATGAGGCCTTTGGTCCCATGTGCTGGGGAGGGCATCTGTGGAAACACAAAAACTTCAAAGCACATAAACTTCTTACCTACGGCAGGGGGAACTGCGGGAGTCAGCCCACAATGGGTTCTCCTGTGGGAGAGGGCAGAAATGCGCATGCCCCAAAAAGGGCCTGGCTGTTGCCAAACTGAACCCAGCTAAAGAAATAATCCGTCTCCGTGTTGTGTGTGCTTCTGAACTCCGACGAGGTCCCTTTTTGAAGCGCTTTGCACTACAGTGCGTGGGAACTGCCGTGCTTTGTACTCAGTGAATCCAGCTTTTAAATTTTGGCCTGGCTGGTAGGCCTTCCTCTTAAGTCCCTGCAATTTACAGTCCCTCCTCCTCACGTTTAATTGTGTTTGTAAATAACCAGTGTATCATTTGTTGGAAAAATTGCAAAGGATCGGTTACAGGATAAATCTGTAAACCAAATCTTTCTGCTGCAAATAAGGGATGGAGGGAAAGGAGTCCTTTGGTGTTTTATTTCATACGCAATTAAAAAGCTCTCATACCACTGTAAATAAAACTCCAGTAACCATAGTCAGCTGCCACCTTACTGAGATCGCTGCTTTTCAGCCTGAGCAGGGCTGTCCTTTTGCACAGCTCTGCCATTTATTGGCCCTGAGCTGCAAGAGAGTTTGAATTCCTGTGGGGTGGCAGCCTTGCCTCTACAGCACCCAGCACAGAGATTTTCTGATTTAAAAGGAAGATTTTGAGGGTGCTGCAATGGTAAAAAATATACAATTATTTGTTGGACAGAGCGTCATTACTGTGCTGACTGCATTTGTTCTTTAAGCAGCCGGAGAGAAGCCAGTGTATCCCAATAGCTAAGAAAGGATTTGCACGCCTGGCTGGGAATCTCAGTGCTTTATCTGCTCTAGTGAACCAAGCCTCCAACGCCCTGCAAGACACAGAAATGTGGCCACTCGGGACTTTTTCCTTTGTCACTGAGTTGCACAATCCCAGACCGAAAAAGAATTGAAGGGGAGAAGGGAAGAACAGGGCCTAGGTCTGGTTGTTTCCAAAGATAATAGGCTTATTAGTTTCTGTTCTTGACACTTTTGATTGAAAGAGATGATGATAAAAGTATTTTGTTGAGTTGCATCAGTGTTTTTAGATTTTAATTATAAAGGTAGAAAACACAATTTTATGACTGAAAACAGATAAAACAAGTAATGGGAATTAAAAAATACGCATGACTGACATAAGACTAGGATATCTTTATTTTCAAATGAATTTTGAGAGCCTCTTCTTGTCAGCTGAAAATCACAATGGACGCCTCCAGGGTACCTGCCCCATGGGTTATAGAGGGCCCCTGGTGTGGTGGCCATAGCAAGTTTAAGATATGTGTAGCAGAAAGCAGCTCAGCCCCTTCTTCCACACTGGCACCATCTCACCAGTAAGATGTCAGTAAATTGGAGGGAGTTCAGACAAGAGCCACAAAAATGATGAAGGGTCTGTGGAGAGCTGACTTACGAGGAAAGATTAAAAGAACCAAATATGTATAGCTTGGCTAAGGGATGACTGAGGGGCGGGGGAGGGAGGCAAGGTGATATTTATCTCCATATATTTGCAGGGGTGTAAATTCCAAGGCAGGAGATGAACTGCTTATGATGGTACAAAGGGAGATTTACTAGAAGTTGTAGTAGGAAATTAAGCAAAGAAAATTTTCAGCTGAATGTCAGGAGAACTTTGTTAAGGGTAAGATAACGATGATAAATATTTATGTAGCATTTTGATAGTGTGAAAGGGCAAATGTGGCAAGCTGATTGCTGCATCCAGTGTTTCTAGGCAGTAGGGATGGTGTGCTTTCCACCCTGTCTTCCTATTTGAAAAAAGGCTCAGTACAAGGCGGGAAAGTTTTCCCCCTAGTACGTGAAGTAGAGGTGGGTAAAAAAAATCCCTGCCTAAGCACACCTGGCTTTGCTGTTTGAGTGGTAGCTTGGCTAGACCTTGACCGCATTGCCTGGCCACATTTTGTGTAAGTCAGCTGTTGGTTGTCTCTTGCTGACATTTCTAAAGATGAACAGATTGGTAGGACTTTCCCTGGGCAACTCGAGTACAAGATGTGACTGTCTTCTTGTGGCAGGGATTTATATTCAGAACAGCATTGGAAAACTTGCCATTTAGTCAGTAAATAAACTGAAGCCAATATCTCTGCTTTTCAGCCTGAGATCAATTCACTACACAGCTCTGCATCAGCTCTTGCTGAACTTAACAGAAATTTTGCAACACCTGCCCAAGAGAAAGGCATCCTCTTAGGGTGGTGGAAAGCTGCTAGTTGAGGACGTGGGGGACTGAGGCAGCTGGTGACAACACCAGAATGTGCCTTGCAAGAGACAGGCCCGTACAGGTGTGGTAGGGGTACAGAGGGTGGCAAGGATGGGTGTCTTCAGCCTCTCCTATCAATTTCAGTGACCCTTTTCAGATGTGCACCAAAGCCACACTGGAGTCTTTCACTTGACTTTGTCAAGTAATGGGGAATCCCAAAGGTCTTCCAATCTTTATGTGCTGTGCCACTGAAATGTTTCACATGACTCAAGACGAAAGCAGGGTGGGTTTCTCTTTATCTTTTTTTTAATGCAGTGTTCAGTGTCTGGGACCAAAAAAAAAAAATTGTCAGATGTGTAAATTCAAATTTAATGAGTGCTTAAAAAAATCCCTTCAAATCAATGCAAAAATATTCCACTGTGGAGTCATTTTGATTAAGAAAAAAAAAGGGGAGGGGGGAGGTTGCCTGAAATAAGCAAAATTTCAAGCTAATGGGAATCTCATTCATTATTTAATCCACTCCTTATCTGAAATGTACAAAAAATGGAATCTAATATGGCGTATGTATGTTGTTGTCTTAGCGAAAAGACAGGGGCAAAGGCCTGCAATTTCACTTAATATATTAAATCCTACTGCAGGCTTTGAGCCAGATTAATAACTCTAGCGAGCTAGAAAATCCCAATATATATTTTTTCTAGCTCCATGCATGATGCAGCTTGATTCATAAGCAGCTCTACCGCTGGGCTTTATTAAATACAAATAAAATATCTCTTCTATTGCAAAAGCCCACAAGGTGACAGAAAGAGAAGAGACTGTCCTTGCTAGTTAAAATGTATTTTCTTTGGCTTCCTCCTCCTTACCTCAGCCCCCAAGTCCCAGGTCCCTAGAATATTTATACAGACATAACCCAGCGCATAGAAACCAGGGGGATAGACTGAAAGGAAAGAATTTGTTCCTGATCGCTGGGGCATGCTTGCGAAAAAGACCCTGCAGTGTTCCTACCCTCAAGTGGACACGATTCAATTTTATGCCCGCTCCATCGAAGAGTTTGGGCAGCCCAGCGTGCTTTCGGTGTCTGGGCCGGCTGGTTTGTGGCTGATTTAAGCGTGCTCCCGAATGACTTGCTGGCAGCTCCACCACAAAAGCTGGGCTGCTGCTCCGTTTGCCAGGCAGCCGTTCTGAACCCCAGGCTCAAAAAGCGAGAATGCTGCCGGGGAACTCGAAATCATCAGGCTGGTTTAACGGCCATGAGATCGAAGCTGGAAACCACAGAAGTGAGTCTCTGTATTTTAATACAGAGATGCTTTGCAGGCCTTTCATTGTGTGCACGAGACAGTAAACTAAAGGATTTAGGAGAAAAAAGGAAAATGGAAATTATGCAGGCAGCATTGGTCCTGCCTATAAAGCATGGCATTCATTAGGGAGATCAACTCTGTTTCAGATGTGCTAAGACATCCTGTGTGTATCACTAAGCATGTGTCCAAGTGCTGTCCTGAGGAGAGAAGAATTTACCCATCCTTAGCACCTTTTTGTAAACCTGGGCCTCTGTGTGCATAATATTCAAGGTGAAGTTCTCGGTGTCCATATAGGAGTAAGCACCCAAGACTCAGACTCAATCCTATTGCCACCCATTGCCTTGGTTCCTTAGGATTCCCTAAAAACCCATAAATATGCCTGGGGTTTAATGGCAGTAAATCTCTGGGGGGACCAGCAACAACGCGGGAACACCAAGCATTTTATGGAGGTAGATCTACTGAGGTAACACAGTGCAAACACGTAGAAGAGGGGTTGTGCTCTGTGGGATCAAAGCAGACAAGTGAAGTAGCGGGGAACGGTGTTACCTGGTCTGCAGTGGGCAAACAGAGCTGGCCTCGTGGGCAGCCAGGGAAATGATGCTGATTAAAGTACTTTGGGGGAAGACGGTGCCCTCTTAACGTCTGATTCAAGCCATCACTTGATCTTTTTAAAGCAAACAGAAAAATTATATCTTATTTAATTTATTTCTCTGGAGAAAAGGCAGCTTTAACTGTACTGGAACAGGATAAAATCTCCTCCCAAAGGTCATTTCCCAACTCTTTTTCTTCTTTGATTTTGTTTTATTTTTTTTAATCATGGATGACACCTCCCCCCCCCCCCCCCAAAAAAAAAAAATAAGATTATTCTTTGTTTTGTTTTTAATTAAAGGAAGAAGAAGAATGGGATGTAAGCTAGTACTGCAGGTTATCAGTTATCTGTCAGTGAAATAAGAAGGTAGTGGGTTTTATTGATCTTCCTTTTTTTGGGGTGGTGGGGTAGGGAAATATGTGTAAAGTTATTTTTAAATCCACATTAGTTACCTGATGGATTTTTCCACTCGCTCTCATGGACCCAAGGATCCCAGTCCCAGCTGCGTTGAGCTGGTGGAAGCAGTGTCCAGAGGGATGCTCATCCAGAGTTGGGCTCATCCTCGATGATGATGTCGATGGTAGTTTAGTACAGCGTGCATTGCCATAGGAAGGGCGCCTGTTTGGAGATAAAAGACCTCTGGAACACTGAATGCTTGCCACATGCAAAGCAAAAACCTGGTCCTTGACCCAACCTGCTCAGAGAGGTGAACACCTGAGCGAGGCCACACAGCCAGATGGAGGGAGAGCAAGGTACTAGCGAGTGGGTTATGATTTTGTCGGGAAGTTGCAGTGATAGCAGAGCAGCTGCCTCATGGGTGTTGAGTGGTTTGGAGGTGTCACTGCAAAGGTGAGTTTCAAGGAGGCCTAGCAAGGCGGGCTCTGTAGTCGATGCCTCTGATGTTGGCAGGACTTTCACATCCCTGCTACACAAAGGTCTCTGGACAGTAGAAACAGCTGACATAGCTTTGGGGTTAAGCCAACACTACTGTGCTGTTAGGATGTTTATCTGAACCAACGTTCGCAAAAGGCCCTCCCATGCCTACCTCAATGTTAAGGACTTGGAGGCTTTTGAGGACAGAAAGCATCATTTGTTCTGACCTTCTGGTTAGAATAGAGGCCTCGGGATTACCGTGATTCCTGCTCAGGGCCCCCATCGGTTGGGTTGCATCACAATGGCTCTCTCAGAAAGGTGCAGTCCTAATAAAGAGCCTTCAAGGGGGCCGGTGTCTCACTGTTGTAGGGTCTGTGCTTGTGGTTACAATGCATGTGAAATATAGTAAGCATATATTCTGGTGTTGTTTTCTGATTGGTAAATGGGTGTAAGGGCCATTCTGAAGAGCTCAGGGTTTTTGAGCACAACTGTGTGTACTGCAGAGGCAGCAGCTGAAGGCTAATTTGAAAAATTCACGCTGGACACTGGGATGAGATGTGCCCTTTAAATGATGGTCAGTGACCCAGGAAGAATTTCCTGAGTGCAGGAGGACCTCGGTGGAATTGTTTCATGTCTGCAAGTGTGTGGCTAAGCAGTTTAAATGGAAATAGTACTGAGGGTATATTGCTTTCCTTTGGCTTATGTTTAAAGTGCGTATCCTGTGCTCCAAATGCTTAGGATTTTACACAAACTGAGGTTCAGTAAATGCATTTCCAGACTTTAAACACAAAAGTCAGTAAAATTCCAAATCCTTAGTTTATTTTTTTGTTCTCTTTGTGCCATGTGTGCCTTGTTACCTCTCCCTCTTTCATTTTCCTCAGATAGCCCACTTCATTTGAAGTTAAAGTTGCCTGGAGGCACTAGCAGTGACATTTTAGTTAAGGCAAGTTATTCAGGAACTGGGTTTAGTCTGTGCCACAGACTTGCTTTAAGAGCCCTGAGCTGGCCATGAAGACTTCAAGAAAAGGAAGAGTTAGGAAGAAGGGTAGTATTTGCTTTCACAAATTCATTATATATCCTGTCAACCTATATGTTAGTGAATATGTTTTCAGCTGGGAACAGCATGGAACAGAGTTCTGATAATTTTTGGACCTTCTGAATGCAGATGTGAAATAAAAAAAATGAGCTATGAATTACAGTCAAATCACCCCCATGGATACTAGAATTAACTGAGCAGTACATTGCCAGCCTTCTTCAGAACTTGTGCTCCCCCATCCATTATAAACCCATTTTCTGTGGTGAGCCTGTGTTCGCTTTGTAAGCTCCAAGCATAGGGTCCACAAACACGTTGTTTCAGGCACCACTAAGACATTGTGCCAGGACTAGGACAGAAAATTGATTAGTCCGTTTTCTCTGTTCCAACATAAGAGAAGGGTAAAGCAGTAAATAGCGTTAATGCCAAAAAGTGAATTAGATTTCTAACACTGTTTCTGCTTTAATAGTTTCTTCCATTTGCTAATAGCCCAGATAATAGCAACTGCCCTCCAATAACATGTGTTGTTTTGTTTGTATTTTTCTTCTGACAGCATCTTTTTAAAACAACATGCTACAGCTCATTCATGAAATAGTTATCAATTCTGGGCTTGTTTGTTTCTTCAGGCAAGCTAAGTGTGTCCTTGTTAGCACTGGCTGTCAGGCATTGTGTACCTGCAGGCTGTGCTTAGTTTCCTCCTTTTAAGGGTCTTGCAGTCAATTAAAATTGCAGATACAAATTTCAGGTGCTTTGGAACAGGGCTTTCAAATTGAAACGCCAATTTCACGCGTTGCTGGAAAGCAGAACCGCATGGGACTGGGAGTGGTGGCTGCGTTTTCTCCGCACCGGCCGGGCTGCAGACAGGAGCAGGAGCATCCCTTGAAAGCTGAGGAGGCTGAGCATGCAAGCAGGGTTATTTTGGTATCACCTGTTCTAAAGCTGCTTTCTTATTTATCTCATACCTTCTTCCTTAAGCATAATGTTACCGTTCATCCTTTTTTTGGTCAGTTCTAGTTTTCTTATCTCCTCCTTGCTGTATCTGAGCAGTTTCTAATAGTGTGCTAACCAGTTGGGCTATTATGTCACTTGTGGCTAATTTTCTTTATCATTCTTCTACCAGCAGAGTGAGTGGGGTAGTGTTTTGATAGGGTGTCTGTAGTTTGTGGCTTTGCAGTCCACAAGCTGCTGTGTTAGCATTTGAGGCATCAGGTTTAATTGGATACAGAATATTGGTGTGTCCAGAATGCTCCTCTGTTCCTGCATTTGTTCCAAAATACTAGACTTGTCTTGAAAGTGATGGTTCCTGATTAGCTTATCCATATGGAGAAAGTCTGTTGAGCTATAGGAGCTTGTCAAGTACAGTCCATAACGTACAGTATTAGGTTTCTTCTTCATGCATAGTCCATGGCTGCAAGGTGTCTCCCATACGTTCTTTGACACTGAAGTTACACTCTGTGACTTGGGACTGTGTGGTTAATTCCTTTTCTTTCACTGTACCAGTCTTTCCAGCCCACCTGGTCAGTCTGTATTATTCAAGCACTTTGGTGCCTAAATTATTAGCAAACTAGGGCAGAGATCATTTACTTTGGGGTATCTACTCAGTACTTTTCCCAAGTATTTATTCTCAGATGGATGACTGTAGAAGCTACAGTAATTTATAGTTGCAATTACTGGTGACAGTTAAATGTTATAGTGTAAGAGCCTTTTAGCTACATACTGAGTTTTATACTAGTTTATCATTCACATTTCATTCAAATAATAAATCTCATAAACTTTAAATTTTGTAGTTGCAATCAGCTAGACCCAGAAATGTTTGCAGAGGAGTTCTGCTTGGTTGTTTTTGATCTGATATCCTTGGCCAAATACAATATGGGAACAAACAAGAAATTAAGATGAATCCAAAGTTCTGAAATGAAGAAAATGATTGAGAATAGGTGCAAATAACTTCTAAATTAAAAATATGAACTGATTTAATTATAATATATGCTTTTAAGGCATTTGGGTAAGTTGCGTAGTTAAGGCCTTATGAACTTTTTTTGGACTGCTCTATTTTGTTTGAGATAAGTGAGTATAACATGGGATTGTTATTTATTTTGATATCAAAATATCCATCTAGATCTGTTCTTTTTTTTTCTTCTTTTTTTTTTTCTTTTAAAAGGAATTATCCTATGTTGAATTTTTGTCTTTAAAAAAGAGATTTATGCAACTCCACCTCAAATAATTCTTTGCTAAGTGTGTCGTCAGATTCATTTGGATAGCCAACTTCATTTTTCTGTGACCGAGCGCCAGTAGCTAATCTCTGGGTGACAGGGCTCACAGTTACCTGGAGGGACAATATCCCTTGCTGTGTATCCCGGGGAAGCACTTCTCTCCCCTTTGCTGGGAGGACAGTTGTGATTGTTCAGCATTTTGTAAGGCCGTCTTGCACTCTCAGTGTACACGCTTCTCCCTGACAGGTGCTTTGGCTTGCTGGTACTTTTATCCTTTTTGGATCTCTCTTCCCTTTGATTGAAACTTCTCTGAGTGGAGAAGCAAAGCTCTGCTGCAGGGATGCCTGCTTCCCCCCTTCCCAAATGAGCAATCCTTTACATGTTCTGCAAGGAGGGAAGGAGAGCTTGGCCAGGAGATGAGCATGGGAAAAAGCTTCTGGAAGGTGAGCAGGATGTTTGATAAATTACAGGCAAACATATTATTTGTGGTACTGTGATTGCGATTAGTCCAGACTTCACCCTCATTTCTTCTGAGGTTATTTCCTTGAGATTAAGGAAAGCATAATAGTGTGATGGAGTTGAAGTTTATAGGGAAAGAGGTTAGAACATTCATTAAACTTTTCTGTATTTATCTCACTCTTCTTGCAAGACGATTTCTTTTAAAGCCAAAGCCAGATACTTGGATGAAAAATGACCCATCTCCTTAGCTCTCCTATCCACCACATCTCATGAAAATTGACCTCTCCATTAGATCAACTGATCGGTGGAGCATAACCCAGGTTTAATGGCCGTCAAAGAGAAAACCAATTTAGTTTCAGCTGCCTTGACAGGAGTGCATCTGCAGGACTCTGAACACACCGATCAGATGTGGGGTTTTTTTTGGTTGTTGTGCCAAGTCTTTGCTAAACTTCAAGTAACGATCTCTCACAACTGTCCCTTTATTACTGATGCTTTGTGCTAAAAATAAGTTGCTGGGAATTTCACAGGAGGTGCTGTCAAAGCCTGGACTTATGTGTATGCATGAGCACTATCATGTCACCCTCTTGTGGTACAGATAAGGGATCTATCCTTTCTTTAGGCTGCTGAAAGTCTTGCACTTTTCAAGTGTCAAAGAGGCATCAAAGCTGAAATACCACAATTTTCTCGAAGTGTAGGCTTCTGGATACACCGTCCGTTTTCATCACATAGTGAGATCTAGAGTTAAATAAGATATTTCTGATGCAGTAAATTGTATTGTCTACCTCCAAATGCTTCTGCTTCTTTTTGAAATTGATCTTTGCTAATGGGATCCAGTCTTGCTCGTGTGTTAGAACTGCAGTGGTGTGTTAAGGTGGGTGGATTGTTTGGTTTATTTTTTGGTAGAGCAGGGTTAAGTGCTTAGACATGGATCCTGGAAGAGCGTTTGGAAACCTCCAGACTGACATTCTGTTGATCAAGCGGATAAGGATTGCATTTTTCCATGGGGTTTTGTTTAGCATTTCTTGTGAGAAATCTGAATATATCCTAACCTGCATCTCCATGCCCGAGCAAGGTTTCAGTGCAAAGTACCTGTTGATTCATATTCATCTCAATTCATGAGTTCCTGCCTTTTTTTTTTCCTTTGTTTGCAGTACTGTTGTATCTCTTTGAAATGTCCAGGTGTAGTCGGCAATTTGTGTGGCTTTGGGACATGGTACAGATTTAAAAGTAAATAAATAAATCACTGTTGTAATTCATTTTGAACCTAGCAAAAACATGTTCCCTATTCTTGTTCCAGGGATATTTGTGTGTCTTCAAACTCAGATCCAGTGGAACACATTGCCATGTGACTATAGCTCATGAGAATAATCCTTCTAGGTCTTGAAACAGAGAGGAAAAAAAAAAAAAAAAAGGGAGAGAGAGGGAAAATGCATGGAGGAACTAGTAAATAACAGAAGGAAACATTTTGGTAGAGAGTAATGCAAAGCTTCCAAATGCAGGACTTAAACCAACCTTTTAACGATTAGGTGTTAGGAGGAAAGTTTCCATGGGAACGTATTATCTCATCACTCGACTCCAGTGTTCCTTGTGTCCTCAAAGGAAACAGCTGGAACTAGCTAAATTATGTCATTTCATTTGTTTCCTATTGTATGAAACTTTTTTTCTATGCATGTTTCAACAGCAGCACAAAAAGTCAGTCTCTTTCTCTTCCCTCCTCCCCTCCCCCCCCACCTCCTTTCTTGGCCCAGCAAATGTTTAATTATTTATACAAGTGGAACATCTCCAACAGAAGAGAGGGAGAGAAAGAGGGAGGGAGTAAAATGGAGAGAAATTGTTTTAGCTTTGCTGATGTGTGTTGATCCCAGTCTTGAAATAAATATCAACCTTTTTGTACTTTATTTACAAGTTAGGGAAGAGGGGAAAGAAAAAAGAAAAAAAAAAAAAGAGAGAAGAGAAAAATCATGAACCTCTGATAAATAATTCAGGCTCCTCCATCTGTGAAAATGTTGGATTTGGCCTAATTTTCCTTATAAACAAAGATCATCATCTGCTCCAGAAAATAAAAGCTGCCGAATTTGGGTTCTGAAGGGGCATTTTTTTCCCTGCCAAAACTTGATCTATTTTTCCCTGCATGTACAGAATTAAAACGCCAAACCAAGAAATTATAATAGAAAGTCAGACAATCTACCTTTCGTCCTTGCTTCTGTTAAATGACAGCCATGTAGGGCTATGTTGTTGAAACACAGGCTAAGAAGAAAGAAGTTATTGAACTTTGGCAAATTTTGCTACTCAGTGCCTAAATCCCATTGGCAGCAAATCTTAGGTATGGGCCACTGACCCAGGAAGGAGACTCCATCATCAAGGGGTATGATGGAGCTTGAAGAAGCACAAAAAGTAACTCCATTTTGGTCTGTATTCTGTGTTGCACAGAAAGGACATCAATTTAAAACTTAAAATGAATAATGTTGATTTTTTTTTTCTCCTAGATGTTTTTTCTTCAGAACCGTCGAGAGATGCCAGAGTCCAGTCTATGTTATTCTTTTTCTGCATATCACATGAAATTAATGAATTCTTGGAGACTAGCTGCAGCCCAGAATAATTTCTGGGACAGAGGTTTTACATGGTGAAGGGTTGAGGATTAGGACAGCTTGGGATTCAGGTGAAATGGGACTTTGCTATCATCAGTTTATAGCCATGAAATGGCTAATGTCTCATCTCCTGTCTTCTACTTCTGAAGCAGAGGTGGGCAGTAGCATGCAGCTACGTCCTCTAGGGTTTAAGACATCTGTTTGCTCATGGGTGGTTGAATAACAGCAGAAAGGTCTGTAGGAAGCTGAGGTAGGAATAGAAGGAATGTGTTCTGTACCATGGACCTTTGTGTGTAATCTAGGAAACAATGTTGAATCCCAAATGTACAGAACTGGGAAGGACAGGAAAGTTGTGAAGAGGGGAGCCTTGACCCACAACTTGGCAAACTGCAGTGAGAAAAAAAATGTTTGCGGGAGCTCTGAGAGGTCTTGGATAAAAAACGTGATGCTGGTAAGCCCATTAGACCCGTGTCAGATGCTTCTTTGTGTTTGGCTTGTTTCTTTGATTTCAGAGAGGTTTGGAAAAGAAAAAAGCCAAATTTGAACACAGTTTGGCAATCATTGTATTCATGTATGCATGAAATTTCTGATGGGAATTTCTCAGGGAGGGTTTGTGGTTAAATTATCATAATTTCTTTCCCAAAACTAAAAAAAATAAAAATAAAAAAAATGTTTCGGGGTTGGCACAAAAACATGTTTTAATGTAACTTTAAAAATAGATTAATCCAATAGAAATTTACTGAAAATGAGGTCCTACTGAAAACAAACTAAAAAACTTCTGGGAGCAGAATGAGTGTTTTCTTTCAACAGTTATGGCGATGAACACAGCTTTGCAAAATCCAAAACAAATCTAGCTCTCTAGCTCCATCAGACAGGTGGGATACTTCTCTGGCTGTCACAAATGCGCATTGCTACTCAATGGTAGACAAAAAAGACAGAGGATGAATCTGTCATAAAGTGCTCAGGGGGGACACACAACAGAACAGGCCTTGTTTCTCTTCAGTTCAACACCAAAAAATAGCCAAGTTATGAAATGAAATAGATGCGGACTCTTGGCATATATCAAGCTTGCTGGATGCTTCTCACAAAGCTGTGATGTTGCTTTGGGGGGGGAAAAAAAAAAAAAGGCACGTTCCAGTTTCTGATGTGGTTTTGGTGTCTTCAGGAAGCGGCCCTTCCAACACCGAGTGGCATGAGCTGCGGTGTCTTGAAGGCTGGGCAGCCTTTCTGAGGAGCACAGCAGTGGTGGCCAAGCGCTGGGGCACTCGAAAACTTTCACATGTTGTGGGGCTCGTTCAGAAGAATGAAGTTGGGGCTGAGCTACGTAAAGTGAAATCAAATGCATGTCTGCCTATGGAGAGGCCTGGTCAGTTTGCCTTCTAAAATGGCGGGGAGAGGCATAGGTAGAGTCTGAGGCGCGGTGTTGCTGAGTTCAGCCAGGCCTGCAGTTTGGACAGGTCTCCCTGGCCGGTGGCTTAGCCTCTGTGCTCCCCTCCTGCTCTGTGAGGTACAGCAAGCCCTGTCTGGAGCTGTTGTACCACAAGGGGAAAGTGTTTATATCATGTGGGTTAGAGAAACAAACCTGACTGAATTCCCCAAAGGGAGCTGCACGTTCTGAGGCTTTCAAGGCCCTCTTCAAAAGACTTTTTTTTTCCTTTTTCCTTCCTATCTTCCTTTCGATCTGAACAGCATTTTAAAGAGCATGGCACAGGTTGCAGAGAAAACAGGAGAGACTTCCCCCTTGGTGCCCCAGCCACCAGAGCAGATTAGCTCTGATCCCATTTCTTCCGTGGGGCGAGAGGAGCGGATGGAGACCCACCTTTCCCACTTCTATTGCCAAGCCAGACCTGGCCTTGCAAGGAAGGAAGAAAGAAAACGAAAGTCATTTTCTGGAACAGGAAAGCGAGACGGGAATAACTCCTCTTTGCACCTATTTCCAGCCTGAGATTAGCTGAATTCTGGATGATGATGCTCCGTCAGGCACTGGGGAACCGGGCTGGCCAGCCCTGCGCTGCCAGAAAAACAGCCCTTTCGCAGGGACAAACCTATTTTAATTTTGTCGACATCCAAGTCCTGGGGAACAGCTCTGTATGCACACATATACATGTGTGAGATAGTTACGAAGGACCCATCTTTGACCTCGTCACTTTCTGCAGGTTATTGTCTTAAATAGCACATCCAGCTCGCAATTCCCTTTGATCCTCTGAAACTTCAGCTCAGCCACCTGATACAATTTTCATCCTCCTCTCCAACTCCTTTCAATCCCTCCTCCCCACCCACCTCCCCCCAAACATTTGAACACATTATAGCAGGAACTAATTTTGTCTGGACTATTATTAGATCATGAGATGAGGGCAACATAGAGGTCGTAAAATGTTTCATTCTCTCCGAATGGCCATCGTGCCCCTATCAGGTACCATAACGTTAGGTTTGCTTATTGTGCAGATTGCTTGAGTTGCAAATTGCACATTATCCGGTTTAAACACCTGGCATTTACATTCATTATAACCCTGACACCCCCCCTTTATGGCCTCCCGTGAGGGCCTTCCAATTGGTCAGAAGCGCAAATGAATGTTTTATGATTATGATGAATAATGTGAGGGGCTGTGGAGGAGAAAAAAAAAAAAAAAAAAGATGGAGACAGAGGGAGGACTTTATAGAGTGTTCTGACGTTGCAGACCTCTTTGCCAAAGGAGCACAGTGATTCCTGTGGCTGGAAAAGAGCTCCAGGTACTGAGTGGAGCTCCAAAAAATAGCTTTCAAGAAGGGATAAAGACATGTCCTGGATGAAGGAGGAGGGGTGGGTTGAGGTCTGGGCACTGAACGAAGAGTTGGAGAAAGGGGTTAGCTTCCTGGTGGTGTGCCTCATTTCTCAGTGAAGTCAGGCCAGCTTATGAACACGTTTCCATGTTTCCATTTCCCCATTAGAACACATCAGCAGTGGATTTGGTACTCGCCACTCCTCCACCTCTGCTTCCCTAAAAAGTTTGGGGCCCTTGCCCTGAAACAGTCTCTCCAACAGACATTCCAGATCTCACATTTTCTTCAAGGTGAGGGGCTGGAAACTTGCTGGGAACTTGAGGTAGAGCCGTGTATGGTTGTGGGGTGGGTGTCTGTAGCATCCAAGTCAGGAGCTGTTCTCACAGCATTTTCCTGCCTCTCTTGCTGGAGTGGAGAAGGGTCATAGATTTGAATTAGGAAGCTGCAAACTAAATGTATGAAGCCATTTACTGCACTACTTCTTGGGTCTTTGGCTTTTTATTGGCTCTTTCTTTTCTGCTGTCAGTGGCTGCTGGGCCAACTCTATCTCCAGAAGTCATGCTGTATTTTGAACCTGGGTGTTATATTTTCTATTTTATTTCTCAGCCAAGACCTTGTTCTACTACCCAAATGCTGTTATGCCTCAAGAATGCCTCAAGATTGTTTTTGAAGGGGCAGCAGAAGGTGGACAGAGTTTATCTCTCACTTCTAAGGCCATCTCTGAAGCTGAGGAGCCCTGACTATAATTTTGTTTTCAGAGAAGCAGTAGTAGTTTTGCCATGGACTTCAACAGAGTGAGAACTTTGGGGCATTTTTCACACTGTGTGTTCAGACAGAAGAGTTGAAAAGCCCAAGCTCTCTCTTGTGGGTCTTTCATGGCCTAACAAGAGTCTGAAAATTGCCTCTGGCTCTGCTTGTGCCACGTCTCCCCTCAGGAGACAGGTGGAGCTCATTCCAGGAGGCAGTAAAAATAAATAAATAAGTCTAAACGAGACTCCACTTCTACAGAGATTGTTCCCATGGCTTAAATTATTTTAATAAATAAGTAAATAAATGGGATTGAAAGTTACCCAGGAGAGAGTCTGAGGTCCTGTGATATTTTTAACCCTCTCTTCCTCCCTCCCCTTATTTTCTGTTGCTCCATCTCTGAGAGGGATCTGCTGGTGCTGGTGTGGGGTGCGTGGTTCCAACTGGGCTAATGAGGCTTTGCCATGGTGGGAAGCTCGTGGTGAGGGCCAGGACAGGTTTGGTGGCTGTGTTCAAGGTTTGTGTGCCAGCTGGGCTACCAGGTGGGCCAGGGAGGGCAGCTTTAATGGCTAGTTGTGTTATAGCCTCACAGTTTAGAAATAATCGAGTAGCTTACTGATAATGAGAGTTTTTAAATGTGGTCTTGGGGCATCGAGGGTGAACTGCTCCATGTTGCAGTCTCTCACTTTGTCTGCTACAGCTCAGTCATTTAGGATTTATTTTGAGCTCAGGAAAGCCACATACCCATGATACTGAGCCCTGCCTGAATCCACCTAGAAAAAGCAAGTCAGCCGTAGAAGACCCAAATAGAAAAGACACAGGAATATATGTAAAGGAACAGCATGGTAAGGACACTCAGGATGGATAGACAAGACATTGCTTTGGAGCCTTCTGCCTGCGCTGTTTAAAGCAACATAGCAGGGAGTAACAGTTAGGAGGACAACAGGATAGATGTGGTCCGTTGGCCTGTATGAAGTGTTGTACTTGCTAGTAGTCTTGTAATCTACTGGGATGTAACCTGGGATTGTCCTGTCTAAAAGTATAACTCTTACTCGATTGCTGTGGAGGATTTCTCTAGTTAGCAGAGGGCAGAAGTAGACTCATAATCGTAGTGTCTGGTCTGCGAAGAGAAGGTAATTGAATCAGCAAGGAACTCCAGTGCAAATTTTTAGGTGGTTGTCAGCATATTACAGCCTTGAAATCTATGTGTTGTTTAATTTTTCAGAAAATCCCTTTAATTGAAGTATTAGCCATTGATATTTATACCCTTTGCCAACCATAGGTACAATGAGACAAATTCAGCAGTACTCTTGACATATCGGTTTCTTAAGGCAAAGGCCTACAAAACTCAATAGAAATGAAATCACCAGGATTTTATAGAAATAATTCTGAAAAGGCATATAATCTATTTGGTAATGACTGATCTCATGGATAGATAGCTATGAATGTTTCAATACATCCTAAAGATTTTCACCTTCAGTTCAATCCTATAGATGTGTCCTGTCTCGTATGTCTGTAGACAGTATGGCTATCTTTTGTACGCAAGATAGCTATGTGAGTGAAAAAAACTAACCCAAGCGAGGAGGGAACCTTATGTGTTCACCCGTAAATACTCAGAGAT
The DNA here is from genome assembly GCF_964211835.1 of Anser anser. NCBI lineage: Eukaryota > Metazoa > Chordata > Aves > Anseriformes > Anatidae > Anser > Anser anser. Next base: position 80,321,327 of record NC_139723.1, on the reverse strand, counting down.
TTGAGAATTATACTTGTATAACTGAATCTTGCTGGAACTGCTTGACTGAACCAATGGTCTGTTTCTACCTCCAGATAATGCTATTTGGGGTGCTACAGAACAAGTGCTAAAATACACAGAAGGGATAAATACAGAATAAACTAATTTTTTTCTCAACTTTGTTCCTCTGTGCTTGACTTATGCCTGGAAGCAGGAGGGTTATTTCCCTAGCATTTCTTATCCGAGTCAGTGTAACTGTGGATGTTCTCATTATGCATATAAATGTCTAATCCTATTTGGAATTACAGTAAGGTCTTGGCTTTCGTGAAACCTTGTGGCAATTTGTTGCACAGGATAATTATGCAGTGTAGTTCAAAAATAAATAAAAATCTTTTGTCCTTTTCAAATGCGTTCTCCCCTTCAGTTTACTGAGACTCCTTTGAACTGGTAATATATGCATATATACATTTAATGCAGGAATTTCACAGAAAGCCTGCTGATCAGGATGATGGTTTCCTGGAAGAATGGGGGCTGTGCTTTCTGATCTCAGGACTTAGTTTCTGGGCACCTTCTTCTACAAATTTGAGCATATGTGTTTGTCTTAATATTGCTACCACACAATAAATAGATTTATGCACACATTTGGTTTATTTGGCTTGATTCTGGAGTTGCAGGTTATGATTAAACAAAAAAAAATAAGGGGGGAGAGTGAAAGAATATGCAAAAAGGGATGCGGCTAGATATTGTGTCTTGGAGTGTGATGGATGTCCCATCAGTCGGGGATCTTCAGATGAAAACTGTATTGTTTTCAAAGAAGTGCTGCACTGTAGACAAAATAGAGGGATCTGATGAAGAAAATGCTGTGTGAGATTCTATGGGAATGTCATGCACAGGACATGAGACTAGAAATACCAGCGTCTTCTTGTATTATTAGAAACTCTGAAGCTAGAAGTAGTGCTAAAACATTTTTGTTACTTTTGTTAATTAGTTTTTTAAAACCAATTTTATATTTATCTTTTGTTGCAAGATACTGGTTTGGTTTTGTCCTAGTTCTTACTGGCTTCGAGATGTATTGGTTGATTTGTTTGGGTCACATAATGGTATTTCAAATAAATGCATTGCAGAAGTTGGTCAGGATAAATTCCCTTTGAATTGAGTAGGATGTTATCAAACATTAACTGTTCTCTAGAAAAGGAGTCTCTAAACCCGATATAATGAAATAGAAAGTGAGGTCTTTCCAGGGGGAGTTTGCACTGTTCTTGTAGGATTAGAAAAACTGGGTGTGAATCTTGCTGGAATTTTACTAGGTAGTTCCAGATATTTAGGTATGGTTGATATTTTCCTGTTAAATTGTAGCGGGTTGGGAAGTGAGACAGAGAGAGGGCCTGGAGGAGTCCTGAAGTGGAGTCCTATTACCTTTTTGTTTTCTGCTTGCTGCTGTTTTGGCCCAGAATCTTTCATTATAATTCAAGTTTGAAATTTTCTCTTAATTATTTTAAAGAATCATTAACTTCAGAGGACCTTTGGCATGGCTATCTACAGGGCAATTCTCTGATTCCAGTTGGACAGTCCTCTTGACATTTGCTCCTCCTTAGCGAATTTGCCACTCCCCAACCGCCCCAAAAAAAACCACACAAACTTTAACAGCTTTCCCCCTTGGTATCCACAAGGGGCTAACTCTGGATTGTATGAAGTGACAAAAGCAGCTCACAGTCACCTGCCATAAAACCATGAGAAGCCATGAGAAGCAAAGCATTTAGTTTCCCTCTCCAGATCTTCATCCTTAAGTCAGCACTGATGCATCTGCTCATTCTCTGGTGGCACAAAAGCCATGTCCAGAAGGTTTTTCTCCAGAGCTCCTGGATCTCTGCCTTTCCATCTGCATGGGGCCAGACCCCTTCGTCCCATCAGCTGAGGAAGGGCAGCACCGCAGGTGCTGGCCCTGGTGTACGGGGAGGCTGAGGGATGGATGGCATGGATGGATGGAGGCAGGGGATGGACTTGCATCTGGGACAAGCTCTGCTCTTTTCTCACAGCCTTCCTCGGCCTCCTCTTCCTTCCATCTCCCTTTCAAAGAATCATCCCAAACAGCTGGAGTGTGATGGCCCACCTCACCCACTCCTCCTCCTCCCTTCCTAGCTTGATCCTGCTGTGAGTCTGTAGAAGTTTAGCAATAATTAGCGCCAACCTCGAGCTGCTCGCTGCTTGCCGGCAGTCGGGGTTGTCAGCTCCGCCTGCCAGAGGACTGCGAGGAAATGAAGCATTCGGAGGCATGGAGATGTGGGAAGGAGGAGGAGAGATGTCCCCGCGCTACAAAGCACATTGCTATTAAAGTGTCAGTTTTTTGGTTTACTGTTGCAGTTTGTGTGAAGAGTTTATGGATCAGCAGATAACAGTAATTATCACAGAGACTTTTCTGCTAAAGTCTAATCTAACCTTTTATAGTTTTGTACCACTGGGCCTCCTTCTCCTCACCCCCTCCCCCCCCCCTTTATTTTTAAGAGCTTGTTGGGTGATTTTATTATTTTATTTTTATTTTTTATGGCCGCTAAATCATCAAAGTTGACATCAGACACCTTCACACAAAAAAGGATGCATAGATTAGTTGAATGAGGGGGTGGATGGTAAGCTTTTATTAATAATACTAATCTAGGGAGTTTATTGTGGCAAAACCCAGGAACAGATTAACAATATTAAAAGGACAGGGGGAAGGGGAAGTATAAAAAAAAAAAAAAAAAAGAGATATGTTAGCCAAGGTGAGATGTTGTCCTCAAATTTAAAGCACTTGGATGTATATAGAGAAAATTTATTGAATCCCATTCAGCTCTCGCAAATACTAGTCCCCAGTCCAGAGTCTATGTGTCAAAAGCAATGCTTTTACTCCCAGGCCGAGACCAGAATGGGAGGACTTACCCAGAAAGTGGCACAATGATGAAAAATTAAAAATAAATAAATAAAAACCATCACCATCACTGCTAGAAGGGATTGAAAAAGTGCCTAGAGGCAACTTTTTTAGAGTTCTTTTTTAAAAAAGGAAGGTGGGAAGGAAGTGTTGTGAACCCTTGTTTGAGGTGTCTTTTGATTTTCTTCTGTTGAAATACAACTTTTCAATGAAAATGTTTGAAATGCTTATAAAACATGTGTCATTTCAACTGAGACACAAAGCCTTTCATTATTTTTATTGCTGCTGCCACAGAGTTTGCTGTGCAAGCATTATAAAGAGGTCCTGATCGGGTTAAACTCTCACTTTATAATAATTTTCCCCCTCTCTCTCTTCTCTCCTCTTCCCCAGTAGAAAAAAAAAAAAAAAAAGAAGAAAAGTAACTCTAGAAGTAACTCTAACTAATAATGCAGGAGAGCAGGGCCCTATTTTCCTTCCCCCACCCCTTGTGTTTTCCTTGAAAATATTTCCAAACAGAATGGGATTGTATTTTCTTTGATTCATATTATGATTGTATTTTCTTTGATTCATATTATGGTAAAAATGTGTATGTTTTTTGACAGTCCTTTTTAATTCCTAATTGTAATGTGGTAGTTTGTGAAGAACATGCCAATAATCAGAGCCCTGATATGGTAAGTGCTGTGCGACCTGTAGGATGAGCTAGGAGCTGCTCTGAAGAGTTTCCATCCTCAATGGGGAAGGCCAGCGAGAGAAACCAGTACAAGCCACTCTGTTATCACCCCCCTTTAAGAAGAAGCTTTAGTTAATGAATTATACAGGGGGAATTCAGAGTGCAAGAGAGCTTGGTGTGACAGTAAAGGAATATTTGTTAGCTAATGCTTTCCACATGCAACAGAAAGAAAGAAATCTCAGCCATCCCTGTCCACCAGCACAAATAATGGGAGTGAGGTTGGTTAGAGGAGAAGTTAAAGTTAAACCAAAGTGTTATTAAGACATCTGTGTGTCTAATGAAAAGTTACTAGGCAGGAGAGAGACACAAATCATTATGAATCAATTTAACCCCAGCCAAAAATAAGCACTGTAATTCATACCACAGTTTGAGTTAAACATGGGCATTTTAAATATAGCGGACTGTCAGCACCGTCTCCTTGCTGGGTTAGCCTTTAAGGAGTTACGTATTTCATCTGCAAGCCCAAGAAGCATTCATAGCAGAGGATCTAGGCAGTCTGTAGGTCTATATACTCAGATTTACCATGGATGACTGAGGCAGTGGTGAGATATATAAACATATATATATTTTTTTTCTTCTCCTGAATCTGTGTTTCTGCTACTGATGGAGGATACGGTTGGGTGAGCTCCTGTCTCCATTGTGCCTTGTGTGTGAATCATGGCTGGCTTCATATTTGAGGTTTTAGTGTTCTAAATCATGTTCCAAGAGCTTTCCTCTGTGGAAATGCCAGAGCCCCACTAGGTCAGATCATTCTGAGATGAAGGTACCAACCTGAGATTTGGGAGGTCTGGTCTCTTCTTCTTTGTGCTAGGTTCTAATTTGTAAAATGAGGGCATTTTTCATCACAAACATACTTTCATATTAATACACTAAAGAGCGAGGTTTACTTGGGCACAGCAAGTCCATTCAATTATCTCAAATGGGCAGCTTCCCCATTTTGCATTTTGTCATGTCTTCATGCTGGGTAGGCTGGATTTCGGGTTTCTAAAACTGTTGAGATACGAAGTACCAACTGAAGTGTAACTGCATTGAGGAACAGTCCTGAGAGGGAAAATGGGGCTAAGCAATACTGAGACAAATGTACAGCCTCTACAAAGCCACAGGGGGAAAGCCACCTCTTTCTTTTTAAAGAAACATAATGGCACTGGGCAGTAGTCACCTTTCAGGGTATAAGCAATGCTGGGAGGACACAGGGGTGTTACTGCTCTGCCTGAGAAACAGCTTGGGTATGTTCAGCCTTGGTGCAGAACCACCCTGGTGCAATCTACCTACCGTGTCCTGCTCAAGACCCGAGGAATGGGAAATGTCTTCAAGGTACAGGTCTGCAGTTTGTACAGCGGCAGAGCAGATTCCTGGGCTTGGGGTCTGTGAGAAGCTTGTATTAGATGGCAGAGGTGGCACTCGTGACCAGGCTTCGTTCTTGCTGGATTTCATGTGGTTAGAGGGGTTAGACTACTCCAGTCAACCCTGAGAACAAGGTTTCCTATTTTTGCTTTGTTCTGACCCTGCGAGAGGAGAAAAAGTCCATCTTCCAGCTACACTGAAGAGTGGTTGTGTTTATGTCATAATGGAAAGTACTTTTCATCTTGCAGGAAAAAAAAAAAAAAAAAAAGGTTTTCCCCTCTTCCCCAGACACCTAAAATTACTTCTCTCTTCCCTCCTCTGAGTGCTTCAAATTTTGACATTGTTTTTATAATCGCTGCCCCCCTTTCCATGGCCCTCAGCAATCTGCTCTATTGTTTATCTAAGGCCTTCCTCGCTCACCTGAATATATGTTTTAAAGATTGAATTTCTTCCCCAGAAGTAGCCCTATTCTATTTTCTTCCAAGAACTGGAAGGAAATTGTTTCCGAGAGGGCATATGGCAGCTTGGATTGCAAAGGCTACCAGCTTCTCTGCAAGCTCCACGCCATGGAGCCGCCGATGTTGTTATTGCTACTGGTCTTTTCATTTCTGAAATTAACCATGTAACCAAAGGCAGCAGCTCATTTCATGGCTGTGCTGGAAAGCGAAGGAGCCAGGGACAGATATCCAGGCCTTTTTACTTTGGCTGCAAATTGATTTTAGCTCTTGCTGTGGAGTTTGCAGCTGGCCTTTGGCATCTAGAATAGCATTTGCTGAGAAGTATCCAGCACAAATTAAGGCCTGTATAAACCTTGCCGGGGACACTCTCTTCGCAGAAGTGAATTTTACTGCTGGAGAGTGCAAAGGAGGAGGGGGTTGACTTCTCAGACCTCTTGGCACTTTCCCCAAAGCCCCTTGTGAGCATTGCAGCAATGTGCAGCAGCCCTTTGGGGAGGGGGGACATACTTTTAGCCTCCCGTTAGAAGTGGGGCAGACAAAGCTGCCTGGAGGTGATATCAGAGACGTGGTGTAAATACCTTTATTCATGGTTTGACACTCACAGGGCACCTGAAGGCCTTAGATTTGGTGGTTTCAGAGCTCAGAGGACCTGTGGATGTGTCTGAGTTTAAGTGCTCTAGTTTTGAAAGTTTTGTCCTAAGATATTTGACGAAGGTGATGTCATGTTGGTGATGGAAGCAGACATGAAAGCCGTGAGTCTGGCTCTCCAGATGCCTCCTTTAACTATTAGTTACATTCCCTCTCTTCTCCTATAGTACAGTGGGGTGTGGCAGCCTACAGGGTTAGGAAAAGTGTAGGGATTTCTGTGGTAACTGCTGAATTTGACTAAGAGGAATTGCATCTTGCAAAATCCAGTGGATTGAGCAGGTCTTTTCTTCCTGTTTGAGAGATCATGGTATCTGCTCACACCACATATATGAAAATCACTGTTTTCCCAAGAAAACTGGGTTCTCTGAATGCCTAGTGGCTTTTTTTTGTTTGTTTGTTTGTTGTTTTGTGTTGTTGTTTTCATGGGAGGGTAGACCATGGGTGGGAAAAAAAAATAAATGAAAAAAGCTGTTAGTTTGAAGAGTTTTCCCCTGAAATATTTAAAACTGAGAAGATCCATCACTTGAAAGTCTGCGTCAGCCCGGGATTGCCCATTTCTCTGGGGAATCTGTGAGGTGAACTCCAGTGGGGAATGTTATAAGCAGGGATACTTCAGATAGCTTGATGCATCTTCTCTCTCATTGTCAGCCTTTTCTCTCGCAAAAGTCGAAAACCATGATTTCATATACAGATATATATATGTGTGTGTGTATATATATATATATATATATAAGCCCGATGGTTCAGGAATCTCCCTCTGCAGTGGCACTTGGGGCTAGAGGCCCCTTCATGTAGCAGTGCCTTAGAGGAGCATTCAGGCTGCAAGCAGCAACCAAACCAGTTAAGGCTTTGCGTTGTATTCAGTCATTCCATTTAACATTCTCCATTACACCTGCAGCAGAGAGAGTGCTGAGAAATGGCAACCTTCACCCTGCTTTTTCCGTCGTCGCTCCTGACGCCATGTATCATCCCTCCTAGATCTGGTGCGAACCATAACTTTTCAGTCACCGTGGCCAAAAGCTCAAACAATTCCCCCAAACTGCTCATTTCACTGGCCCCGGAGGAAATTCATGCTGGCACTGATGCCTTGCTGGGGTGCATGTTTCAGCTTCCTACATGACTGCAGCCCACAGGCTTTATCCAAGTCCAAGGTCACCCTTCTGCCACCATTTTCACCTGTTCCCCCTGCCAGTTTCCACTGAGAAACAGAATTCTTGCTATTAATGTTAGTTACAGTTGAGGCCAATAGGTTGGTTAATTAAATTCTGGCTGTAGGCTCCTATCTGAGGTTGGAGATCCCTAGAAACTACGGTGTAATCTGGGAGGGAGTTCAAGGCTTCCCATTTGTTTAGATAAACCAGGATCTTTCAGTCCTTTTCTGCCAAGCTCAAATTTTCTGGAGATAGTGTCCATAAAACAAAGTGGAGGAAAATTCCTGTTAAGTTCTTTCAAAACGTGTCTTTTGTAACAGTAGTATGCTAAGGAAAAAAAGGCTTTTCCATCCATCCACACCCCTTGATTAATTTGGATTATCAATACATCCTGATAACCTACGCGGAAATGCTTCAAGTCTTATCAGAGGTGACATCACATTGATTAACCTGGAACATCTTTTCTTGCAATTAGACTCAACCCTTTTCCAGCTACCTGAGCACTTGCCCACCCCTTTCCATGGTGGAAGAGGAAGCTCTGAGATGTTCTCACGTGCTGGGGGGGACTTTTTCCCCTTTTCCAGAGGGATCTGTTACAGAAACAAAACCACAATTTGGTGTTGTGAGAGGTCACTGCTTCCACACCTTTCGATTAGAGAGGCAGGAAGTGAAGGAAGCACCAGCTTCAAGGCAAAGTCCTGGAACATAGTCAAAGTTATCTTTTAAGACAATTAAGTTATCTTGGTACAACTGGTCCTTTGCTTATCTGGAGTGGGTTGCACTGAAGGTTCCCTATCGCCCTTTTGGCAATTTCTGGTTGGAAATGGACCAGTCTGTGGACTTTCCAGAGCACTGTGCGTAAAGGCGGTCAGCACTGCTTCACCCCAGGGAGCTGCTGGCTCATAACTCAGGACATTCATGGCCACTCCGTTCGAATCTCCCTTTTCTGACTGCTTTGCTCTCTGCAAAATAGGGATAACAACTTTTCCAATCCTTGCATGCTTTAATCTGGTCCCTCTTGGTAGTGAGATCTTTGACTTCAGAGGAGCAGTGCTAATTTATACCACCAGAAAGTCCGCCTTGGAAACCTTACTGACCCATTCTCCACCTCAGCGGGTGAAGAACGTGCGAAGTTTCCCTGCAATTAGAGATGAGGAAGATTATTTGCCTTGGTAAGAGCGGCCTTCCTGCAAGATGCCCATCTCTAAGAGAGGGGAGGAAGCTGTTTTGCCACAAACCCATGCTGTGTGTCTCGTGTACGAAACAGGGCCTGATAGAGGGAGATGCTTATCAGCTGCAGCGAAAGAAGAGGAAGAGCAGCGGAAGCAGTAGGAGGGAGTCTTCACAACAGCTTAAAAAAAATCATGTTTGAAATATAATGAAAGGTCTTGTTGGACTGTAAGGGAAAAAAAAAAAAAAAAAAGAAAGAGAGAGAGAGAGAAAACAGCAACCATCCCTGGCTGTTGTATTGTCTTGTTAACAGTGTGTCACTGAATTTAGCAGAAGGAAGCTTCTCCCACACATCTCCCCTCGCACAAATGCAACTGTCACAACCTCCTGAGCTCTGAAGCACAGCTTTGATCCTGTGCAGCTCTGCCCCAGTTCTGCAAGGCACACGGAGGAGAGGATGGGGGAATTACCTAGCAGATTTTCTGGGGGAATGAAGGACACCGTTGCCAAGGCAGGGTTAATTGCCATGACGACAGCACTTCCCCAGCATCCTTCCCTTCTCTGTCAGAGGGCCCCCCTCCCCGTGTCCTCCTCCCCTCGCTGCGTGTGTTGTGTTAATCTAATTTGTTCAGCTCAGTGGCTAAACAAATAACTGCAAACCCGGTGCTTATTCAGATGCATGGCAAAAGGGGGCAGCCTCCTGAAAAGATATTTACTTGGTTATCTGATGGCACACAAGTTGTGTGAGAAAGGACGAGGGCTGGGAAGGGAGCAGGCAGAGGGCATGAGGTGGGATCGAAGAGAAGGGATTCATGAAGTGGTGACTGCTCTGGGCAGTGTCCCGCTGCAGTTGGGCACGTTGGTGGGGTGAAGTTGGTCATTGGAGTGTCTTGTGGAAAGGCTGTAGAGGAAACGTGCTTCCAGGGATTTCCACTGGAGTCCCAGCAGTCAGTGACAAAATTGCTGGAGAAAAGGAGAAAGGTTTCCTCAAACACTGGGTCCCAGAGCACCAAGATCTTATTGGCTCTGGGCTTCTGTGTGACTTTGCAGGATGTCTGACCCTATAAGCTTTGGCCTTTACAGTTTATTTCCTGACTTAGTAACTCTCCGCATCCTCATGAATCCTATTTCCCTCAGAAATACCCAGGGATGCCCATCCTTTCACAGCTAGGTCATTTGGTTGGCCTAGAAGTTGGGAACTGCCAATGAAGGAAAAGGGAATTTCTTCCCACAAAGTGCTCCTTACCTTGAATTCCAGAGAAGATACCCTCTTATGTTCAGCTCAGAAAGTCAGAAGAAGGACGTCAGAGTCCAGTCTGCACATGGTCCAAATAGTCTATGGCTCTATCTATACCTTCTCCTACGGCATCTCTTCTAATGCATTGATGTTGCCTTTTGGAAATAGATTCTTCCTGAGAAGTGAGGCAGGGGGAGTATTTGGGGAGTGCTGAGCCTGCAGTGTGGCACCTCTGTGGAAGAGTTAAGTGTGTCTCATCCATGGGGCATAAGGACGTAGGGTCCTTCTCTGCTCTGTGTGCCAGTCTTCGCCATGCTTTCTTCCACTTTCACCTCCTGCCCTGCAAATTGCTGAGCATCCTGAGCATCTGTTGTCTGTGTGGACAGTGCAGGTAGCTCCTCATCTCTCACTGTCATCTCTTTGTCTTTGATACAAGGATTTTCCCAATGAACATGTATTTTCCCATAGCTTTAATGGCACCAGTTCTCTTGTCCAACCAGTCTGTAATTGTTCCCAGTCCGTCCTCAGCACTCCAACGAGTCTGCTGGTACGTTTTTGCTCCCCAGTCTGAGTGACAGGGCACAAAACCCTCGGACTTACCTACTCCCCAGCCTAATCCTCCCCCACCCACATTTTCTGTTCATCTGTTTCTCCTCCTGGTGGTGTCTGCTTGGTTCTCCGAGCCACACACACTTTGGGCAGGGAGGTCCCAACAGGTGTTAGAGTGCGGTGCTCCCATATTGCCAGCCACACACAGCACATCACCCCTGCAAAATGCTGAACACGCTTTGTTTCCCCTAGCTTCGCTGAGCAGAAGGAACACCTATCTGCTCACTACTGTTAAGATCTGTAAGCAAGGACTTTCCTAATTTTACGTTAATGTGAAGCCTTCTCTGTTTAAAAATGCTCTATCGAAACAGAGCACAAGTAAGATTTACTGCCTCTCTGAGGACTGGCGTGTCTGCACAGTTACGCTAGTCTTACATTTTAACAAGATCATCTCCTCTGTGTCATTTTTGAGGGAAATTAACAGGCTCCAAAGCTTTTGGCCTTGTGATGGTTGATTTTTTTGTTTGTTTGTTTTGTTTTGGTTTGGTTTTAGTCCTACTCTTTTTAAAGCTTTGTTGCTGTTTGTGTTTTTCTGTGCCAGAATTGTATCTGTGCTGAGACACCACTTTGTTTGGAGCTGGGTCCCTCCCTTTTCTGGGGGAAAAAAAAGCACAATGATACTTCAGCAATCTTCCCTTTTTCCTTTCAGCTTTGTTCCATATTGTGTTTTCTTTCTCTGCTCTTCCACTGTTTCTCCAGTGATTAAAGATTTGGGGAAGGTACGAAAACTTCCTCTGCAAAACCCCCTGCTCCCCTTCCTCCTCCTTCTCTGCAGCATGGGATGCTGCTGGCTCTGGCTTCCTACAGAGTGATGACCAAAACATCAACATGCTAATCTCAGAGCCCCGGGCCATTTTTCTTACTGTTGCTAAAGAACACAGCCCCACTGGCTGTGCCCTGAAGCTCTTACAGTGAGAAACTGAATTCTGATGCTCTCTTTCCTTCTCTTGCCCTTTTTTTTTTTTTCCCTGCCTTATTTTATAATTATATTTATTTGAAATTGAATTTTAAAGGTTCAGTCCCTAAAGGCAGTGAGATGTAATTTCTGGTGGATATTAAAACTGTATAAAACTGCTCATATATCCCCCCATGAAGAACAGCTGGTACTCAGAGAGGGGGAGAGAGAAAGAAACTGACTCTAACCTTCTTGCCAGCTATGTTAAAAAAAGAAAATAAAAGTAAAAAAAAAAAAAAAGTTATTCTTTTTCCTTGAAAAAAAAAGCTGTAGCTACAAGAAGCATAAATGTTTGCTGTTGTACATTATAAACAGGTATTCATTGGATATGATTCAAAGCAGTGCCATTGACTTGAGTGCCGTGACACTGCCTTGTGCTGGTGAGAGGTCTGGCATGGAGCAGCTCAAGCTGTTATTGTCTGAGTGTGCAGGCTAAAGGACAGCCATGGAAATTGGGCCTTCACTGTGTTTTGTACATATGGGGAATAAAAGATCGTATTTCCATTCAAGATTCAGGTTCTGAACCTTGTATTTTTAATTCAGCTTCTCTCCCCAAAAAGTATTGAAATGAAAGGGCGCAGATAAAAGTGCATAGCATTAACCTGCATGCATACGGTCATGAGGCCATGAGGAATTTGCATAGAGACACAGAGACAAACTGAGCAGGGAAAAAAAATATGGCACCATTTGCTGCTGGAGAGCTGGGCCACCGATCAGTGGTGGGATCCATCCGATCTACCTTTAGGTCCATCCTGTGCAAGGCTTCATCTATACCTGAGCTCCTTTTGTAGTTAACAGAGAGGTAGGCAAGACAGATGGTGAGTTTTAGGGCATGACTCACGTTGGCCTTGGGCAGGTGCCTACTTGTAGTTGGATGCATCGCAATCTAGACTGGTAGGGCTCTTAGCTACTCTGGATGACTGTGAAGAGAGCCATGGACGAGACCTGCTCAGACTGTTTGCTGTCGCTGCTGACAGTTAATTACATTGGCTAATACAGTCGGTAACTGTTTCAGCATTGCAGAGACAAAAAAGGAACTCAGGTCTCCTGAATTTAAGTCGTGTGTTCATCCTTCACCCACAGTATTGTGCTCGTGTGGAGCAGTGGAAATAGCATTTATCCTATGCACATGCATAGCTTTGATTTTTTTTTCCCCACTTCTGTCGCTTTCTACCTAAATTAACAAGGTTTAATTTGCAGGCATGCAGTGGGGAATGGAAAAACAAGAGTGGCATCAGCAGGCAGGTGCCCCATTAGTCTCGGGGCGGGGGGGGGGTGAACCATCTCCCCTGGCCCTACTGGGCTGGGGGCGCATGAATGTGACTTGGAAAGGGTGGGTTCCTAGAGGGTTGTGCAGAGGGCTACTCACCTGATCAATAATTCATTAGGTACAATTTGTAAATAACTGAGTGGAAAATATCCTTTCCTTTCTTGTAATCACTCCAACTAATCTGCTGATCCAGAGAACAGACAGCCTGCCAGGGAATGTTATCTCACACTCCTCATGTAGGAGGAAGAGGTCAGGCTTCTTTTTCAAGTCCTGCCTTCACAGACTTTGGACTGATTTTGGTCCGGGAGGTGTTTCCTGAGCCATTCATTTCTCTTCATCCACAGCCCAGATCTCCTTGACAAACTGCTCCCAAATCACTGTCTACAGTATCGTGCACCTTTTTGTACAGCTCAGCTCTTAGCTGTCGTACAGAACCCTGTAGGTGCAACCTTCAACCCAATGCAGCCACGGGTGAGGTATTAACAAGTGGACTACTCAAATATGGGTGTGAATATGCTCTGCTACCAATCTGCTCTATGACCATAGTCACATCTCTTAGCTCCTCTGTTATACCCTTCCCTTACCTCATCTATTTCAGCTCTGTGTGCTTGGACAGCACAGCTCAGCTAGCACTACTGGCATGATATTGAAAACACAATCTGCCCCACATTAGCCAGAAATAGTGTGAGTTTCTTCCTCCTCCACATTTGTATGTATTTCCTGCTAAAATGTCAATATTCTGCAGAAACCCATCTGTTCTCAGGCCAATTTTGTGGGATTTCATAACTGTAAGACAAAAGGGGTGGGGGGGTGCATTGGAAATCTTTAGAGGTTGTTGTCTTGTTTGTTGGAGAGTCAAGAAGGAAGGCAGGGATGGGGATTTTGTAGTTGAGCGATGAAGACAACTGCTCAGCAATTGGCCATGAAGGCAATAATCCCAACTTAGACCAGCGGCAAGCAGTAAGGTCTTCGGGGAAGATATCTTTCCTAACATTTATGTGGTTACTTTTAGCTGCAAAGCCTCTATAACAGAGCACAACTCACTTTTTGGCACGTCGGTGTTTCTGGCCCAGCAGTATTGCTTCTTGCCTTGCCTTTTAAGGAGGGAAATGACAGATATTTGTGTGTGGTGGTGTCTCTCTAACCTCACATGGCCACCAGCAGCAGCCTGTGACATCCCGTGCCCCTTCTGAGTCCCCCGGGAGAGCTGTTTTCCTGCTCCATTACTGCGGTCAGGCTGGGAGATGCAACGCAGGGTGAAATCTCTTCTCATCCTCTGCTACCAGACAGTAATTCTGAACAGAAAATAGTGCTATTGTCTTTAAATATCTCCATGTGTTTCCATGCACACAAGCATGTGTATGGCGATACAGATGAGGCTGTTTGCCCTTTGGATCCTGGTCTACTGACCTGCTTTTTTCAACTTCATTGACCTATAATCACAAAATATTATTTAATTAGAAATACACAGGGAAAAGCCTATTTTCAGCAACAACAATAATACTGACAATACCAACTTGCTTCTTTATTCCCTTTGTTTTCTTGGAGAAGTTAAACTGTAAATTAAGTCTGATTTAGCTTTCTTTTCCTGAGAAATCTCGCTTCGGTGCAGATCTCACAGTGACCTAAAGCAGCTCACATCGGTTTGAACTCCTCAACCCCTGGTAGAAAATATTTAATTACCCTTATTTTGCCAAAAGCTGATCTGTTTATCCTGCAGTTCTTGGGGGGGTCTCTTGGACTCCCTCTGGTGGCTAACGTACCACAATGTGAAGGGAGGAAAAAAAAAAAGTTTACTCGGTGCATTATATCTGGGTGCTGTTTGTGTTGCCGCTGTGGTTTGCATTAATCTCCATTCGGATTTCCTAGGACAGTGTCATCCTGCCTCTGCCTCGTGCTCCTCAGCTGAAGCACTGTAAGGGCGTGATCAGCTCAAGGTATTTTATTGCCTGGTTAGTGGCAATAGCAGACCTAATCCTCAATTCCCTCTAGCATTAAAAAATAAAGAAATAAATGTCAACACATGCACAAACACCCAGATGTTTGCATCAGTGCCTGGGGAAATCAGCTGGGTAGTAAAGCTGGGAGGTGGGACTCCAGGTTGGTCTTCCACCATGCAGTCTCTCACTGCTGCTGTTCACAGCGTGATACTGTTGTGGCTCTAAGGTTTAAGCCCCAGATGGATGGTGTTATCCAGGCACTCAGAGAAGCTGGGAATTCATCTTGAAGAGGAACTCAACTACTTTTTTTTTCTTGTTTTTATTTTTCTTAAAGAAACTTTGAAAAAAAAAAAGTGTTATTTGTAGCACAGCTGTTTTGCTTTGATACTTTTCCTTCGTACTTTTTAAGTGAGTTTTTTTTTCCTTTTTTTTTTTTTTAAGTTAGTGTTTTTGCTTTTTTTATATTCTGGCTGATTTCACATGAAACAGGATGCAGTTCTCTATCAAGCCCATCCTCTGCTGTGTGGCTGTGATCAGGTGCTGGAAAACCTGACTTGAACCTGGACTCAAATAGAGTGTATTAGAACAGATTTTAATATTCTGGTGGTAGCGTCTCTTCAGGTCTATGAGTGCCAGTTCAGTATCATCCGTGATAGGAGCCTTTACACATCTCACAAACTAGGAGAAGTTTTCCTGGAGCCGACCGCAGATGCAGCATTAAGTCTGTTCACGGTACAGGGACAGCCAAAGACTCCCTCCATGAACACAGTGAGCTCTCAAGCTGACTGAGACAGCTTCATCTGCATCACGGTGAGAATCAGGAATCTTCTGCTGGCAGTGACATCCATGGAAGTCTGCAGCACAAATCGTGTCTTTTCCACTTGCAGCATACAGGTGCCCCATTCAAGATGAGTTTTGAATATGGGTTTTATTTAAATATCCAAAAGACAGATGTTTAAATAGAAGATAATTGTTTCCATCCCTTCTGTGGTCAGTGGATGGAGTGTAGAGGCCTGCCTGTCCATAAAACAACCTTCTGAAATGGTGGAGTCCCATGGCAGCTCATTGGAAATGAATTGTCTGCAATGGGATGAATACCTCAGATTCAGATTCAGTTTTGGTTCTGTACAGCAGGGCCTCACTGAGGGGACCAGAGTTTATATTTAGGAAAAGGTGACTTTTGCCTTTATACATAAGATACATTTTTCGTGAAATCTGCTATACGTTGCCAAAACTCGGTACTATGTGATCTGTCATTGCTTGAGAGGATGAGCTGGTAATATGGCATGTGTTTCTGCATGACAGCGTGGAGGAAGAGACCTGCTCAGAATGCAGCTCCCTTGGTAAGTGCATTCAGCAAGCCTGTGACAACACCTTTTAAGCACTAAAGGAGCATAGCAGCCTGATATAAGGGACTCTTTTACCCCACGGGGGATCTGGGTCTAGGCCCAGTAACTCACACTCACAACACCTTGAATCTGTGCTATGTAAGAGGTTACACTAGGCAGTTCATGGTATGTTTTTTGCCTTTTGGGGAATATGTGTGTGACTTTTGCATATTGACAGCTGTATACTAATCCATCTGACTGGAACAACTTGTAATATATTTATATATTTTGGTGTTTTAGTGCAAATATTGCCCTTTTTCTTTTTTAAGCAAAAGCAGAGGAAAAATACTAGATGAGTAAAGTTCACATGTATTATAAATGATCTCTGTCATGATCAAAACTGCACCAAGAACTTCCTAGAAGATATTAGGAGATACAGTCATGGCTCAACAGAGCTTGTACCCCAGGCCTTGTGGTTTTACTGCGTTGTTACAGGGAATATTCTTTTCTTCCATTAACGGAGCTCCTGATTTAGATCTTGATTAACGTACCTTGCCTTTGGTTCATGGAAGTTGGTGACTGATCTTCATCACTGAGGATTATTCCTTGCAGGCCTGATCCAAAGCTCCTGAGGAGGGAGGGAATATCTCCATTGGCTTCAGTGGGCTTTGAATCAGGCCCTGGTTAAGGTGCAGCTCCTGCCAAGCAGGGCTGGAAACACTCAGCCAGGATAAGGTCCCGGTTAACATGGGGAGGAACACGGTTTGGGTTAGGGTTGAGGTTCGTGCTCTCGATTACTAACGCCGATGACCCGGTGTCCCTTTCTGCTATCACAGCAAACTCTACCACAGGGTGTCTCCTCGAGGAGAGAATAATTTCCTTCAGGTCAAAGAAATAACAGTGGAGGGAGGGTGGGGAAGCAAGCCCTTCATTTGTAATCTCTGGGCAGATAAAAGTGTTTCTGTTTAGCACAGAGTGAACAATTAAAGTGTTGGAGTCAGTTTTGCTGTAGCTGACCAGTTGGTGGATCGTGAAGGGCGGCCATGGCGTGCTGCTCAGCAAGTACAGGCCTCACTCCCTCTCCGGGGGCAAGCCGAGGAGGGCCAGGGAACAAACCATTTCCCTGCACCAAAGATCTGCATAACAATTGTCCCGATATATGGAAATGCCCAAATTGCACATGCAGATGCAAGCCCTGGGAGCGGGCCTGGGGAGCAGAGGAAGCCGCATGGAGCAGCCACCCTCTCTGCCTCACTGCTACATGGCAGGCCTTGCCTGGTGAATTTTAAAGCATCTGCTGCCTTTGGAGAGTGAAACGTGAGGGGATTATTTTTGCCCGTTTCTACTTGCGTTCAGTTAGTCCTGAAGGCACTGCAAAAAGGTTTGCCTCGATATTCATTGCAGAGGTGGCACTGGCAAATTTCCCAGTGCCACACATGGCAGCAGGTGAGGTGGCTTTACACACCTCCCTGTTATGGACAGTGCAGAGCACCTCTTCGGTGGTTGGGGCTAATTAAGAACAAGAAGCCCCCTCTTTACCTGCATGGTTATGAGAAGAAAAATGGTGGGTAAAATACCTGTATTTACAGAGGCATTTAGTGACTCCCATTCTGCTGAATGAGAGATATGAAGGACTTGTATTCAGCCTGGTGACTACTGGCAAATTTTGCTCTCAGAAGGTCAAAATAATCATCAAAATGATCCATTCTGTCTTGAAACCTGGGACCTGTGGTCTTGCAGACATTAAAAAAGTAAGATCACAACATTTTCTCTGTGCAGGGCTCTTAGGATCATTCTTTATCAGATTTTCTTGTGTGGTTTTGCATCTTCATTCCAACAGAGGTTCAAATGATCCCTTTGTCCCTTCTATTTTCAGTCACCAAAAAGCTTAGAGCTCTCCAGTCTGGTCAGATCCCACTGGAAATACTTGTCAATCTTTTAACAGATCTGACTTAATTTCAGGTCTTTAAGAACCCCCTGAAAGTGAGATGGTTGTGGCCTTAAGCTGCATTTCATTACCCCTCTGATTTCAGAGAGATTTACATGGGTTTTTAGTTACCTCTAGGATGAACATCAGTACTAACTCAGGCATTCAGTTCACACAGGCTTCACGTGGGGTAATTTATGATATTTAGTTGCACCTTGAGAGAGCTGCTGGTTTGTGTGTCTACCATACACTCCCAGATGAAGTGGGATTCACCAGCTCCAGCCAGCTTTTCTTTCTCATTGTTTTCATGTGCAAAGAGCCCCAAACCATCCAGCTTTTCTCAGGTAGGTCAGGTGAATGGAAACTTCAAGGGTGAATCAGGTCCTGGAGATGGAGGAGTTGGGACTTCCCAAGGATCACAGTGCACTGACAAATTAAGGGCCCAGGCTTGAGTTGGTGACCTTACTTGAGCAGGGGGCTGCCCACCAGGAGAGCCTGTAGGGTAGCACAGCTCAGAGGCTTGTTCAGGCAAGCAGGAGTCAACCCACTCAGTTTTGGGGAGAAGGTAAGAAATTTACATGTGAAGCTTGATTTAGTTTATTAGCATAGCTATATGGGAACCCAGAAAAGTAGGCCTGAGTGATTTCTGTGGGTTCATTTCCCCCTAAAGCCAGGGATTCAGGTTACCAAGAGGTACGTGTGGAGGCACAACCTCATGGTCAGGACCATGAAGTCTCAGAATGGGGCCCTTGACTTGTTCGTGAGCCGTGTCGCATCGAGTGATGTAGGGAAAGTACAGGTCAAGCCAGACAGTTTGTCAATGCTGTCAAAGCCTGCTTCAGAGGATTTCAGGGAAAGGATTCTGTCCTGTAATGTACCTCACAAGGGCAGCAGAAAGTTGGAAACCTCCCTTGTGCCTTTGCACAGAGAAGGGCAAGAGAGAGGCTTATCAGGTGCTTAGATTTCTGCTCCTGCAAGCTAGCTCCTTAACTCAGCTCTTCCCTGCACAGTTCTGTCACTCGACACATGCAGACAGAAGCCTGTTTATCCACTGTGGGCCCTTCTCTCCCTCTTTCTGGGGCAAACATAAGTGCATTTACATGCTCCGCTTTCCTGCATCCTTCTCACAGCCCCTGCCCTCCCTTACACCCACACACTACAAAAATCTGCCTTGGATCCAGTTAGTAAAAGGTGACTTTTTCCTGCCATCTGGGTGTTCAGTGGCACAGATTCTCTTGGCCTGCCTACACACACTCACAGGCACGTCACCCCCTCCTCCTTCCCCTTCCTCCTCCTCTCCCCCTCCCACGAGCTGGCAGCAAAAACAAAAGGGAAATCTTCAAAACCACAATGTCAGCTGCCTGTGTCAGTGTGGGTTGAGAGGACAGATCACAGCGTGCTCATCTCCCAGTAGGCAAAGGGGACTGTATTTCAATAAATTTACATACTACAGAAAAGCGTGCAAGAGATCGCTTTGGGGAGTTCTGTGCCTAGTTGCTTTGGGGACGCCGAGCCCTTGACTTGCTCAGGAAGGGTTTGATGCCACCTGCTCAAAAACTCTCGTGTTCTCCGCATCCTTTTCATTTCAGTAACTGTGTCCGTTGTTTGCTTCACAGCACGGTTTTGTTTTCTCCATGTCTGAACGAAGGGTGGTTGATTAATAGATCTGGAAATGTTGGCTGTGGGCTTACTCTCCCACATGGGAGAACAATGCTAGCTTGCTTCTGCACACACTTTACTTCTGACCTGTTTGGTTCTCCTTACAAACCGTCACCAGTCTTGAGCAGATCACTCGGCCTCTGTGCCTTTCTTTAATCTTTTGCTTCTCTGGTGATTAAATCCAGTGGAAATATTCCAACGTAGAAAAACAATCTGTGAAAAATACAGGGTTTCACTGAAAACAGCGTTTATGTGTTCATTCCATTTTTCTTGAACACTGCATATAATTTTTTCCTGTGAAAAGATAATATTGAAACACTTCTTGCAACTGGCAGTTCAGTACAGATTACATCTTTTTGTTTAGGAGAAAAGTAGAAATTTCCCTCAGACATTTCTGCATTTAAGCATTTCTGAATTGGGTATTTCCACAAAACATCAGTTGTTGGTTGTGTTTTTTTTGTTTTTGTTTTTGTTTTTTTGTTGTTGTTTTGAAAACCTTTGGCTTTGAGATAAGGACAGCTGTAGGAATAGCAGAATTTTCTGTTCCATTTTCCAAATACTTGTACCCTCGTGAAAGGTTGCTTCTACCAGGAACTTAGCTGAACTGATGGTTGGCCTAAATCCCAGCCCAGAGCAGTGCAAAGCAAAAGGGCTGCCTTCCAGATGGCTGCTGCTATTGCTTGTTGGGGGGCGTCTGGGGGGTTCCTGGGGCTCTTGGAGTTCATACATCCGGGGAGCTCAGAAAGGACCATGGCTAAGCAGTCTGCTGGATTGTAAGTCACCTCTAGGCATAAGACAGTCCTCCTTGGGTTGGATTTGAACTCAGTTTGATGCCATGGAAAAGCCAGCCTGCCGCACATCTCAAGCGGATGAAGAGATCTTTTTTCTCCCAGAAACCGCCCCAGAATTCAGCACCGGGAGAAGGTCGGGTTGAGGAACATAAGGAGAGAGAGGAGCTAGTCAACATTTCATACACCCGCTGTTGACATGAAAGAAGTGGTTTCAAACTCCCTCTTATTCCTGAGCTTCCTCATGACAAGCATGTGACAAGTCAATTAGCCTCCTCATGGCTGCTTTCCCAGTCTATACAGGGACGATATAGCACGTACAGGGGAGTGGGGAAGCAGGAGCGCATCCACACTGGTGTTCATGTAGAACTAGTTGTTCTCTACAACAACCTGAAAGGAGGTTGTGGGGAGCTGGGGGTTGGCCTCTTCTGGCAGATAAGTAGTGATAGGACTAGAGAGAATGGCCTCGAGTAGCACCAGGGGAGGTTCAGGCTGGAAATTAGGAGACATTTCTTCTCAGAAAGGGTGGTTAGGCTTTGGACCGGGTTGCCCAGGGAGGTGGTGGTGTCACCATCCCTGGGGGTGTTTAAAGAAATGTTGGACGTGGTGCTTAGGGACAGGGTTTAGTGGGTGATATTGGTGGTAGGGGGATGGTTGGAGCAGGTGATCTTGGAGGTCTTTTCCAACCTTCATGACTATGATTCACATATGCCATGGGCATGTTGCTAGATCGAGTGGAATCACAGAATGGGTTGGCTGGAAGGGACCTTAAAGCTGATGTGTTTCCAACCCCCCTGCCATAGAGGGTAAAACCTGCTTGTCAAAGAACCACAGGAGATCCACCTCCGAAGAGAAGTAGTGACCTGCTGCTTTCCTCAGCTTTGAGAAGCGCGTTGTGTGCCATCCATGGGAGGGCAAGGCCCGGAGCAGGTGGCTCTGAACCAGGTCATTTTAATGCTTCCTGACAGAGGAACATTCATTTACTGCAGGGAGGGAACAGCTGAGCAGCCACGTTCTCAGGGAAACACTGTAATCTATTATGGGGCTTGGGCCACCATTGATCAATATGGCAAAGTCAATAATAGCTTTTGATTCCAGCATATTAGGCTGACTGTCAGATTCATGTTTATTGGAAGTTTTTACAAATAAGTCAGGCATGTGACTTGAAGGAAAGAACATGGAGTCAAAACTCCAGGTGGAAGGCATTTTTTTTTCTTTGGGTTTGTGTTTAAAGAGCTGCAGAGATTTTTTTTTTTTTTAAGGTGGGGAAAAAAAAAAAAACTTTCTGTATTACAGGATGAAATGCAAATAAAATGCATTACTTTTTGTTTTTCATTTAAGGAGAATGAAGATTATCTGAGGGTTAAACTTGCAATTACTGGAGACTCATAGTATTTTTTTTCCTGAAATTTCCGTCTCTGTAAATCACCTGATTCTGTTAGTATTTGAAACTCTGCTTGAAAAGAAAAAGATGCAAAACCCAAAATATTTTAGGTATGACACAAAACAACAAAGAAATCTGGTGATTTTTGCATGAATTTATTCTAAATTGTCACAAAACATGAGACCTGTTATATAAATAATGATCTTATTAAAATACATTTTAACAGAAAAAAAAAAATATATATGTTTTTTTTAGATCCACCTTAAAGTTTTCTCTCTCGGGTTTAAAGTAATGAATTTAGAAAATTTGGCCTAAAACAAAGCTAATGTTAAAATACTAAATATATAAATAGTTCCAATATTACAGATACTATGCTGATGGAGGAGAATGGAAGTACCAAGATAAAAATACAGAACTGCTTGAATTTAATCTCCTTTATCGTTTTTAATCAAGCATGTCCCAGAATACTTCCTGAGAGTTAAGCAACACCAGTACAGAGCCAGTGAATTAAAAAGAAAGGGGAATTAAAAGTTGAAGGGAAGGGAAGGGAAGGGAAGGGAAGGGAAGGGAAGGGAAGGGAAGGGAAGGGAAGGGAAGGGAAGGGAAGGGAAGGGAAGGGAAGGGAAGGGAAGGGAAGGGAAGGGAAGGGAAGGGAAGGGAAGGGAAGGGAAGGGAAGGGAAGGGAAGGGAAAACGCTATAATATAAACTAGTTGGCCTAGACATAAAGAAAGGAAGGCTTTGCCTGATGTCACAAAATGCAGAATGTAGAGCCCAGGCCTGGACATAGCAGTGGCAAGGTTGTTTTGGTAGCACACACAAAAGGGCTGTCCTGGATGAAACTCCAGTGATAAGAGCAAACAGAGACAAGTTAGATTTGTGCGATTGGCGGAAAAATGCACGCAGCAGCATTAGGATTTTAGTTCTTATTTTTTAATAATCAATACAGCTCAGTAAAATGCAATCTCTCCATTAAAGGAGAAAGGCTCTCAAATGAACAAAGAGATGAGCAGACCTGTTGGAGAATTGGCGAGGCTTTGCGTCAAAGTTCAGCCTCAAAGGAATATATAAGAAGAGTTACTTGTGTCCTTATCTGAGTCTCCTCTGAGATGTTAGTGCATCCGACGCATTTTAAAATTTGATGGATTTCTGTGGGCCTTATCTTCTTTGTTCCGCTGGCGCTTTGCCCTTCTGCTTTCCTTTCATCACTGCTTAGAATCAGTTTTGTGTAACGCTGCTAGGGCAGAGTGCATTGGCTGCCTTGCTAGTTGGTGACCCAGGGAGAGTGGTACAAGGACAATTAGGTGGATAAGAGTTTTTTCAAGAGATGCTGGATGAACAGGTTTATCATAATTTATGAACAGCCACAGAGCCTTGAAGCCTCCCTTCTCCAGTACTGTATCCAGCTCTTCGGCATGCTAGGTTCGGGCATTTTGGTTTGAGCTGATGGGCAAGGATCTTGAATGGCTTTTCAGAGGATACCTGGAGAAACAGGGCATGCTCTGCTGTATGCTAAAGCTGGTTTTAGTCAGGGATCTAGGGCTGTTTGGAGTGGTGTTTTCAAGCTGTCCACTTTTCTGTAATTCTTATGACAGAGAAAGGTGTTCGTAATTACAGCTCACTAATGCCTGAAGCGTCAGACTCTCCTGATGGGTTTTGTGGCTTTCTATATGCAAACTTTCCGAAAGGTTCAGAAACAAAAAGCTGGGAAGTTTCTAAACTGCTGATTGCAGGCATGAGAGTACAGCCAGGGGAAAGATCACTCTGTAATTGCCACCATTTTTATACACTTTCCCCAAACATCTGTCACAGGTCACTGTCAGAAACAGGTTATTCTGTTAGAGACTTCTAGGCTGACCCGGGATGACAGTTTTCACGTTCTGATTAATAGCATTAATCTAACATCACCCATGCAACTCCTGTAAACTCTCTTACTTGTTTGTTAGCTCTTACCTATGAAAGCCTCAATAGTAGTGGTATTAAGAAGAAAATTCTCCTTCCACTTGTACTTGTTATCCTTGCATCCAACCCACCTTATCATTCACTCTTCTTTAAGCCTAACCCTCTCTGTTCTCATCCTACCTCTCCAGTCTAGAGATTTTTACTAAAAGGATAGCTGGTTGAAACCTAAAGTTTCCAGTGATTTTCTTGATGCTGTTGGTAAGTTTGGTACATGTTCATATGCACTGCCTTTTTTTCTCCAAGTTCTATACCTGCCTACCCATAAAAGCCGTAATGACTTTTTTAGAGCATTTTGTTTGTGTGTAGCATGTGAGAGTCTCTGTTTAAGGTCCCCAGCTACCAGGTTATGGGCAAGAATGAGAGAGTGAGTCCTTCTTTGTGGTAACTAACCGTCTACATAATGAGCCCCTTGCAAATTCTCCTTGCATACTTACTGACACCCCTGCAGTTACTTAAATAGGCATTATTGGCCACTGGGTCCCAGGGTCATCCAACAGAATGGGGTTGTTAAAAATAGGAATGAGGTTTCAAGGCATAGGGTCAAGAGAGATTAATTGAAAAATCTTCTGCAGGCCTGACATCATCTGTGCACTGGCACCGCCCAGACACCTCCAGCTGCTGTTGGGTTCCTTGCGAATGTAAATGAATGGCTTCCTTTGTGGCAGCGGGGTGGTTTCCAGGCTGGGTTGTTGATTTTCTTTCTGTTATTTTTTTTCCCTACAGTCCATCTTCTTAAGAAATTGTTCTTTCAGTGCCTGTTATTTTTCCTTTCTGCTTTGTGCCCTACTGTAACCCTTGAACTTGTTGGATGGGTTCAATGAAATGTGAAGTTCTGACTAGCTTTGTGAAGCTAGGCACCCAGCTAGAGGAAATAGTGTTTCTTTTACTACCCCACTTTGTGAAACGGGCCCCTCAGTAGGTAGTGGAGAATTTGCATCGTTGTTCACAATTGAAACAAGAATTCGTGAGAAGTCAGAGCGCATTGCTTCCCTGAGAGACAGAATTACTCGTGTCTGGGAGAGGTAGGTTGCTTTCCTTTTATCTTGCAAACAAAATTAAAACTCATTGTGTAAAGGGATCCAGAAATCTACCTTGTTTCATCAGCACCCATCTTATTCCTATTCTAACCCTCTCAGCTCTATCAGGTCATGGCAAAAAATGGGCTTTCAGAGGGGTCCGCAGAGGTCAGCAGAGATCTCCTGATTGAGAACTAGCCACCAGCCAAGTGTGGAAATGTGACCAAACTCTGGATGCTTCCAGAAAGATATCTTCCACAAGGGGTCACAACTTGTGATGCATTGATAAATGTGCGTAATGAATACGCATCTGACCTAATTGCCTGGGCTCTATACACAGTCAGTGGAGAGAAATAGGCAATTCCAGAGAGTGATTCTCTTGACATGTACATTTGAATTAAATGGATCGTGCTCTAGAATTGACTATTTCTCGTTGTGGGCTGTGAAGGTGACCTAGATGACTATCTCAGATGTAAATGCCAATACTGTAGATGACTAAATCCGTACGATGAATCTACTCCCAGTGGTCTGATGAAGATGTGCCAGTACTGAATTGCTTCTGGGTATTTATGCTTTAGAAGAGCCTAAGATCAGGGACTCACATGTCAGGAGAACACCACCCCAACCCATTCCTAAAGTTGCTTTTGCCTGAAGAAACAAGCCAAACAAAAGAATACGTCCTTTCAACAAATGTGTGTGAAGTGATGTGCCTTGCCCAGTGTCACTTTGAAAATTTGGGGCAGAATTGGTCATAAGACCCAAGTGTCCTGAATCCTATTCCAGTCCCTCACCCTCACAATCAGCTGTTTTGTAGCTTGGAACATGTTATTTTAGGAGTTGTGCAAATATATTTGGAAGTCAGGATTATTTAAATTTGAGGTTACTTACAGAGCTGGACAGATTTTAGACCACGATGATTTTAAGAGGTGCTGAATTTAGTCCCTCCTCTCTTCAGAAGTGAGCTTTGCCAGGACAGAACTCCCTTAATATCACATTGCACATGCCAAGCTCCTGTCTAATTAGGGTTCAGCACTGAATCCACCAGTCCCTACTTTTGTCAGTCATCTCCTCCTGCTCCAATCTTCTCGGGAAGATCACTTTCTCTCTTGCTTTCTTTCTTCTTTAAAGTTAAAATATTATTAGGCTTTGAGGGCCTAAAACTGTTGCTGCCTGCACATTGCTAAAAATAATATAAATCAGTGCCGAGGGACTACTTGTATTTTGGCTGCATGAGGAAGTTTAGCAGCAAAAGAAAAAGGGGAAAACTCATCAGTGCA
Organism: Anser anser; assembly: GCF_964211835.1. Taxonomy (NCBI): domain Eukaryota; kingdom Metazoa; phylum Chordata; class Aves; order Anseriformes; family Anatidae; genus Anser; species Anser anser. The sequence goes on along the minus strand of NC_139723.1, from coordinate 80,295,595 downwards.
TAGAACTCAAAAACTAGGATGCTGTGTCTGCAGCCTCCCAGAAAGTTCAGAAACCCATTAGAAAGTTTATTTTCTTCTTTCTTTTTTCTATTTGGTAAATTATGCTGCCTTAACACACCTCTCATTCACACTTTTCACCAGGCTTGCAAAATAGCAAACAGGACTACCTCATTCTGACTGCTCCTCCAGAAATAAGTGTGAGTCAGCTGTAGAAACAGAGATGTAAGATTTTAATCCTTCTTTGAACTCTGATTTTCACACTCATATCTTACAACGTGAGGTTTTAGATGACAGCAGCACAACAGCCAAGGAAGGTTGAAGTTGTGGCTATCAGTATTGGAAGAGGAACAGCAAAGAGTCTTTTTGGGAAGTGGTAGAAAGGCAAAGGGAAGTTAGCCAGCATCAGCAGGGCAGGAAATGTTAAACAGAGGTCTGTTAGCTTCAGACTTGACCTCTTCAACCTTCTGCATTTTATCCATAGCTGATGGGGCCATTGAAATTCACCTGAAAGAGCTAGAAGGCTCTTCCAGGCATCCTCTTTTTAGCACCATTTGTAAACACACATTTAAAAATTTCATGCTGTTAATGACTCTCTTGATGAACTACTTGCTGAGGCAGCAGAGGATATTTAATGAATTAAAAATACCCTTCTATCCAATTCCATCCTCATCCTCACATGAAATATTGGCATTCAGAGGACCAAATCTGACCATGATCAGGGGCTGTCAGAGTCAGCTGTCGAACCACGTTCTCCACTGCTGCCATATGAAGAGAATCAAAGGAATGAATACATTTAACTTGTGCACATCCATCTAGCCATCAAAGTGCAGAAGGTGCTCTCTCACATGCAAGCTGGAGATGCAGAAACAGTGATAGTGATAAGCTAAAAAATTCCCCAAGGTCAGATAGCCAAAAATGGAAGGAACAAAAACAATACTGAGGTTCTCCCAACTCCCTGCCCTGTGTCTTATCTACAAGACAGACTTACTGAGTTGATTTAGAGAGAGAGCCACTTACAGAGCTTCTTAGGGTTGTCTTAAGCAGGAAACCACACTTCCTGAATATCTTTTCTTATGGCTCCTTGAACATCCCCCTTTTGTCCTTTTTTTTATTCAAACACACAGCCCGTAAATCTGTTTAAGTAACATGATAATGACCAACGGAATGGTTATGATGTCACTAAAATGAGCTATATATAACCAACCTAGTGTATTAGTGGGAACAGTCAAGACAAGGAGATGAGAGAAAATAATGCTTGGAGTTAAATACAGATGTTTATTAGCTACCTGCTCAGAGGTGTTACTTGAAAGATAGCTGATCTGTTTCTTTACAGTTCTGCTGCCCCTTCACCTTCTGTTGCTGATGTATGAGAAGTTTAATTTTGATAGCAGAAGTATTCACCCCCCCTCTTCCTTTTGGTTTACACTAGAGACCTACACTGTCTGATCTGTTTCACTGACATAGCACAATGGAGATACTGCTAAGAGATATTAAAGTCAGGTATTATCAGCTCAGTAGTGTAATATTATTTCCATCTCATCCTCAATAGATTGTCCCCATAGTGACATGCTGCCAAAGTGAAATGAATGAATGAACCTGGAGAGGTTCACTGCACACCTAGCAGAGGAAATAAATGAAGGGGAGAGAGAGACAATGTCAAGTAGGAACAGGAATGTGGGATTTGGGAGGGTTGCCTTCTCTCTTCTGCTGGAGATTGACCTGGTGACTACATGGGGTTGGCTTTGTGCCTGCAGGGTGCACAGGGCACGATTTAAAATTTTGCTCATGGTGGAGATGGTGCTGTTAGGGTATAAATTAATAAGAGAAAAGTAATGGTCCTGCTCCTGTTGTAAACCATCATGTGAAAGACCTTAGTTTGGTTGAAGGAAAACAAACTACACCAATCCGTACACAAAACCATCCAAGCATTTCAGGATTGTACCAAATACCAAATCACCTACCTTTGAAAAGGAATATGAACAAAAATAGTAAGCTGACATGTGGGAGCTAAAGGTATTTTTATGCCACAGCTTTCTTTGTTTCTTGAACAACTCATGTGAGTGATTTTACCCTTTTTCCTCAGTTCAATATCTGCCAGTTGAGGTTAAAACCCAGTTCCTTACCTGGTGAGGCCGTGAAATTTCTTAAGGTTTGCCAGACACTTCAAAGTGTGATAGTGACTGCTCCATTACACACACAGGCGCAGGGTCTGTGAGCCCCAAAGCCCCAAGAACCCCAGAGAGGAACTGTTGGTGAGGCACAGGTTGATCAGCTCAGATCAGGACTGGCCATGATGCTTTTATTGCCTCAGCCTTGCTGGACAAATAGTATCACACTGCCGTGCAGGTCCCTAAGGAGCCCTGACTTCATCTGAAATTGTTCCTTTGGCTTCTAGGGGAAAGAAGATTATGTGATCACAACCTGTCTGTTCTTCAAAATAACTTTTGAACTCTGAGCTGATTTCAGTTAAATTAGGTAGCAGGAGGAAAATGCTCAAATGTGTCCTGTTCTAATATGAATTTTGGAAACAGGTAGGATGGTGGGGAAGGCACTAGTCCTGCTTCCATTGAAGGAACAGTTAATTGATCTTGCCCTTTATTAGACATCAGAGAATCCAATCATGAGCAAGCCATTGGCAAACAATCCTCATTAATTTCACAAGATCTGGAATTACTTGTCCCCATTGAGAAACTAGGTTGAAATATTGAGGTAGGAGCTCCCAGCTCTGTCTGTCCCATCAGTAAGCTGAAGTACACTACAGAAAATTAACAACATTAACACTCAACCTTTTGCTAATGACCAGTGCTGTATACAATTTTTTTTTAATTTTTTAAATTTTTTTTTTTAATAGGCCTGTAGGCATTCCTCAAGACTGGCTTTGTGTATATACTTCATTATACATTTGTGATGGGTTTAGGCTGAAGACTCTCACTTCAAAGCATTTCCAACTTTTCTTCTGCCTGCCCACCTCTTCATCGCTCCCAGTTCAACTCCCAGAGCCCATTAGAGTTGTCCCTGGTTCATGTTGCTACACTCAGCTGGGATCAATGCAAGCCAGTCCCATTTCCCTCTTGTTTGCACAGTCTGGTCTATGCACCTGCTGTCCTCAGTTGGAAAAACTCATCTATCTGCGGACCCCAGCCTTGCTGCTCCAACAGAAACCTGGCAGGAGTAACTCATTAAAGATTCATGTAGTGAAGCCTGCACCCAGAGAGGTGCCAATTGGTGCTTCATCCATTGCCTACAGGTCTTGAACTTCATCAGCCGGGAAGAGAAACCAGCAGAGAAAGGACCCACTTATCTGATTAAGTCATCATGAACTGCTGTACAGGCTTCAGACAAGATAGCCTTGCTCTTGTACTCCATCCAAAACCAAGTAAATAACAAAGAGTTCATTATCTCCACCCCCTTTGCATCCTATGTTCCTTGATGGTAATTCAGATTCTGATTTTTCATTGTGTCACAGATGTAGAACCAGCGAGTATCTCAGACTGCTCCCCAGGTCACATGAGAAACTAGTCTCCATTTTCATTTGATTGCTGAAGATGAAACAGAGACAAAACAAAAGCTGTCCATGCTCTGTAGCATAAGTGTGAAGGTGCTGGGCAGCAAACAGCTGAGCTTGTCAGAGGAACAGTTAGAGGTAAAATTTTATTTTGTCTTACAGTGACCTCCAAAGGTTGTTTTCAAATTGGTTGTGTTTAGAAAGGAAGATGACACTCCTTTTAACCAGGAGTCTGCAGTTAGCTAGAAGTTCCACCTGCAGTCCCCATATAGGTGTTTGTACCTGTCCTGGTCAGTGAAACCTCTTCCTACAGCAGTTGAGGGTTGTTCCTTAGAGCATAATTTTACAGAGAAAGTTCTACCTGGTGACAGATTCTTGAACTATAGTTTAGAATGATGTGAAGATTTCTCATGTTTATTGGCCACCAGGAAAAAAAAAAAAAAAAAAAGAGAGAGAGAGAGAGAAATCCACACACATGAGAAAGATTATTGGTAGCCCAGAGGCTTCCTGCATTTGTCTAGGTGATGAGAAAGCTTTTTACTTGCTCTTTCAATCATTTGGTGGAGGGTTTGAATCTGTGCCTTCAGTCTTCCTAAATGAGTCCCCCAATGAAAAGCTTTCATGCCTGCGACCCCCATTCCCTACAAGTGTTTTATTATTTATACAAGATGAAACTCTTCCAACTGTAAGGACTGGCAGGTTAAGGTACATAGGATGTTAGAGCCTCAGGCAAAAGTTTCTGTTTTGTCTGCTATAGAGGTTTGAACCCAGGGATCTCATGTGAGTACCTTAACTGTCTGTCTATTCAAGGTCTCTCTGACTGCTATCCATTTCTTCTGGAGCAAATAAAGGAGTACTAGACATCAGACTCCAAATACAAAAACCCCGGGGGATTTAAAAACAAAACAATACCTGACTGATTTTAGAAATTTTTTTTCCTTACGTTGTTGAGGGGGTTAGGAGAAGGAGCTGTTTGCTTTTTGATCAATCCTATTGACCATGACAGAAAATTAAAAGTCTGCAGCTGTATTCTATGAGGAAGGCTTTAAAATACCATACAGAACGTACACTGACTTTAATAATTTAAGTCTCTAGAATTGTATTTTGTTTTAAACTCTTCAAACTCTGAAAAGTTTTTGTTTGTTTGTTTGTTTGTTTAAATCCAAATGGTTGAAACTCTGCTAAATTTCATAGATATTTTCCATAAGGTTAAAGGACAGATTTCAGTGGTTTAAATCTCTCAAGTCTGTGGAGATTTGCCAGTGGGAGCTATTTTTGTGCTACTAGAGTTCGTCCTAGAATAAGAAAGACTGGAATAAGACTCTGTGACTTCGGTCATTCTTGTTGCCTGCTGCATTATTGATGCAGGGCTGGGAAATGGTAAAGAAGAAGTGGTGAGTCAAATAGGGATGTATCAGTTGGTCCTGGTCTCTTACAGCCTGCCTTTCTATCTAGGACTTTGAGCATCAGTCACATACTTTCAAAGGGTATCAGAGCTCTTTTCAAGGGCACCCTAGCAGTGGATAATTAAAAAAAATACTACCACTATTCAGCACTTTTAGTAGACTTCTGGAGCTGCAGTACTTCGAGGAAGTCATTGGATAAATTGAATTATGTTCCATCTTGCAGACAAAGCAAATACATATTTTCATGCTGACAAAACCAGCTAGAATCGGTGATCCGCTGGTGTCCAGAGAAGTACCTCTTTCTCCAGAGCCAGAACTTTTCTAGGGTTTGGAAATCTCAGAGGAGTTAGTGATTGCACATACCTTGCCCTTGATCCCAACAAGGTGAGAAGCCCAGCTGGAGAAAACTGGGGATCATTACCTGGGGCTGCGCCGTGCAGAAGCAGGAGGGATCACCACATTTCATATGAGCTGAAAAATCCACAATCAATGCAAGTCTAAAAGAAAGCGTCAATGGAGAAAGCAAGCAAACACAAGGCAGAGCCCCCTGAGAACTCACTTTTCCAAAAAGGCTTTGCTGCCAAGGTTAGACAGGAGCAACTAGAGGAGGGTGAGTTGGAGATGAGGCTGCTGCCAGTTGTTGATCATCTGATGGGGTTGATGGGAACATTGGCTGAGCCTCTGCCCTCATTGTGTTCATTAGCATTCACACCATTCACTGGCCACCCCCTTGCACCAAAGACATTTTCTGAGCTTGCTAATTTTCATGAAAGCAAGTGGGGTCACTTTCCACCTTTTTTCCTCATCTCGACAAGGCTCGTCCCCTAGAGAGCTGAGAAGAAAGGCTCTTTCTTGTTGTCATCTGTGCAATTATCAGCTTTGAACACGATGGCAATTTGTTGTTGTTGTTGATTTCCTTTGTTATGCAAATGCACCAGCTCATTCTCTGAGTGCTTTTTTTCCCACACACAGCATAAAAAGGAATATTACACATTTAATTTCATGTTATCATTTGTTTCCCTCTGAGATTTCCTCTAGCCATTTTTTGGTCTTCTTCAGGCTAGTTGGAGCTAAGCAGTGGCATTTTGAATTCTGACTTTGTCACTTCTATTTACTTTTTATCATAAAGGGGTATTGTCAATAGGTCTTATGTGGCTCCTATAAAACCCATTTAGGAATTTAAATCTCCACTAAAACACAGAATTTATGCTTCCTTTTATGATTTATGAGTCTAGAAGCCTAAATTCTGCTTTTAATAGTCTGTGCATTTATATTCAAGGCAATCAGCTTACATTCTGCACGAGCCTTAAAGTTGTTAGTGCACAACTAAAGAGAATAAAAGCAGGAGGATGTAGACAGAGGCCTAAGCCAGGAAGTCCCGAATAGAATTCAAATGAGGACTACTCTAGGGCTTTGAGATGCCCTATATCTCTCTGGCTGTTATTACGGTCTACCTCCTGTATGCATTCTGTATTTCACCCTTTGGTAAGAAAAGCAATATTTGAAATCAAGAAGAAGAAATCTCTTTTCTGAATAGCCAAACCTCAACTGGTTCACTCACAACTCTAAAGCACTCAGAGTTGAAATCTTCCCTAATTGAATTATTCAAAACTTACTAGTCTGTACAATGGTCAAAATCAGGTTTGTTTATGACTTCTGTTCCTTTCCATATGAGGACAAATTTAATGGTTGCAACATCTATTTTTTATTTATTTTTCATTTTATTTTTTAGATCAAAGTGAACATTAATACTGTTAAGACTTGTCTGTAATAATGCTCAGGATAAATGAAAGACTGATAAGCACTTGGGTGTCTTCTGTGTTTGTTGTTGTTTTTGTTTGTTTTTTAATTTATTTTTTGCTTTTCTTTACTCTGAATTTTGAAAAAGAGTAAGTGGAATGAGGAAAAACTCTTACCTTGTCTAGCCAATTACACCTAATTTGTACCTCTCAGTATCTGCAGATTCATATCTCTTGCTTTACATATTTGGAAGGCTATTTGTTGGATATCAATTTAATTCTTCCTTTTGAACTCACTGGAATAAATCTAAAAGTATTCAGATAAATGAATGACTCTGGATTCACACTAGCATAACAAAAAGAATGTAGATAAGAAATGAAAAGCAAACAAACAAAAAAACATAACCCTAAAGCGTTAAAGAATTATCCCTATTTCTTCTTGTAGCCTGGCATCCCATGCTTTAATGCTATCGTCATTGCATGCAGAAACAATCTCTCAGATTTTACATCAAAAATATGACCCAGAAGTTATCTATTTATTATAGAATACTTTTTGCTGACAGACTCTGTTGCAAATGATTTTATGCCTGGTGGGTTTTAAAGGAGTTCTTACAGATCATTATTGAGGTTCTGAGGAATTAAATGAGAGGATGCTTCAGAATGTGGCCAGTTTAAAAATATCTTCTACTGTAAGTATTTGTCTGTCTATTGATGAGCTTTGTAGTGTGGATAGCAGGCTTTATCCTGGCTATAGATTTGACAACGTGCAGTGCTGGAGTTCAAAGAGGCTTCTTGGGGCAATTGTGGCATATTCAGGTGGCATACATAACAGTCTGGTCTGTCTCCTAATCTTAAATATCCGTAGAGCAGAAGCACGTAGCAAGGTAGTCCTTCAAGTTCCCTTCAGATTCTCTGCATTTCATGCTCTTCCGAGAAACTATTCAAAACCTGGGCATGGGACTGTCATGTGAGCAGTTAGGTGTCCTTGTGCTCGTTGCTACTAAATGCACCAACGTATGTGTGTTTTATTTGTGGGAGTGAGCAGAGAAGTCTAGAGGGAAATTAATTTATTGGTTTCATTCACAGCATTTAGTGCCTTTGTTTACACTCTTTGTCCTTTGAATGGATTTTTTTTCTTTTCTTTGACTGTCTGCCTGGGAAGAGATGCTGGAATTCAGAGGTTTACTTACATGTTTCCCTACAGAACTGCCAGTGCTGTGAATGTAGATCAAAAGGGGCTTTGGGGTTTTCTTCCTCTTCAGGTATAGCTATGGGGCATGAACTAGGTGGAAAGCTTGTACTTCTGGAGAGACAGATGCAAGGCAGAAAGGGAGCACAGTGGTCTCTAAATCCTTGAGAGGAGCTCATACTAAAGATGTTTAATAAAAAGAAGGTAATGCAGAGCCCACCTATAGTTTCGATAGCACAGGGTTGTAGTAGTTCTTGTTCTCATGGGATTACAAGTCTGCAGATGTGGACAGGCCTCCACCTGAAGGAAGGACCATCTTGGGCCACTCAACCCACTATGAGCAGTGGCAGATGGGAGAATCTGTCCTGTTTCTGGAGTCAAAGGGAAACAGAGATACCACATACAGTCAAACATGCTGAATAGGTAGTTCTGTTCTTTGCTGAATGTCTTGCTCCATGATCATGCCAGGGTTGCTTTTCCCCCAGTGCAAAGCCTGAAGAGATCCAAGCTTACTGTGCCCATTTCACTGCAGACCCAAGCAGGGCCCTTCTCCACACTGCCAATGGGACAAGGATGGAGCTCTCTCTTTATAGTACTCTTAGAAGAATAGATGAGGTCAGGATTTCAGCCATTCCTCATTTCCAATCACATGCACTGTACTTGCTGGTTACCAAAAAGAGGTCGGAACTGCTACCCTATATTTTAACAAAAAGGTTGTTCTAACACCATTACCAGGACTTCTTTGGTGAATCCTACTTTGGATCTATAGACTCACTCTTCCAATTATGAGTGCTATGATAAAATGTCTTCACAAAGGACGAGCTATTTCCATCGCATCAGTCAGTATCATTTAGACTCCAGTGCCCTTGTGGACTAGGTTTATAAAATGACAGCTACGGGTCATCCCGAATTCTTGGATCATAAGAAGCAGCTGCCTCTGAGAAGGGCCTTTTTCTTCTTTATATTATGTTCAGAGTGATAAACAAAACCTCTTTTGAAATATTCATGCCACTGGCCCACCTGGGCTATAAAAGGAACAGAAGATAAATAATGAGCTAATGTTCCACAAAATATATCCCCAATCAGAAGCCAGTATGGATCACACATTTCTCAGACAGCCACAGAAAAATAACTCCCTTAAACTTTGTTCTGCCCTGGATAACAAGGTGTTTGCAAAAGTGGGAGGTTTGACTCGGTGTCCCAGGAGATAGCCAGGAGACCTTTGTCCCTGGAGATAACAGACTGTAATGAGATATACCTTTGAAATATTTTGCAGATAGACCTTAGTTCTCACACAGCTTTGAGCTGGCCAAATGCAAGTCATATCCAGGTTGGGCAATGCAGTTATGTTAAGGTGATGCTGAGTTTGACCTTGCATTCCCTGGTTTTTGGTATAGTTCTTTAGCTTGAAGTAAACTCCTGATCAATCATTGTTGTGTGGCTTTTGATTCAAAACTGGCATGTAGCCCCTGCCTTAAAATATGGGCATGGAAATGACGCCTGCCATCAAAGTAGCACACAGATGTGAGAGAATAAGAAATGTCCATTCAGTCAGACCAAATGTTCATCTGCCTTGGTGTTCAGTCTCCAGCAGAATCAGTAAGAGATGCTGTTCAGGGAGGGCATGCAAGATGGGCCAATTTCAGTGGGCTATTGCTTTTGTACTCCGATGGCATTCACAGCTTGTTTCTATTACGGATGTGAGGGGGACTGTCTGTGCTAGTCCTTTTGGTCTCCATTTTACCAATAGACTGTGGATGTCTAGTCCCTTTGTAAACCAGCTGATATTGTCCTGCCTTAAAGTCTCCTGTGATAGTTCCAAAGGACCACTACTTAGTGCATAAAGAAGCTTTTCCTTTCATCTGTTTTAGACCAACCTACTGTTACTTTCATTGTTTCCCTCCTCCTTTTATTGCATGATGTGGTGAACATTTCCCTGTTCAGCTCATCCAGTGTTTTTACCTTTTGTAATCCTCAATGATACCATGCCTCAGATTCCAGAGTTGGCCCAGCCTTTCAATTTTCCCTTAGGAGGCACCTGTCCCACCTCCCTGGTCTTTTCATTTGCCCTTTGCTGTAACCCCCCCTAGTTTCAGTGTGTCTCTCCTGAGATGTGGAGGCCAAGGGAGCACACACAGCTCAAGATTTGGGTGCACCACACCTTTAGGGAAAGGCAAAATGACATGTCTTGACTTATTATCAAACCTTTATAGTAGTCTCCAATATCTCATGGGCTTTTTCAGTTGCTTCTGTACATTGAGACAAAGATTTCAGACACCTGTCAACAATGAAGCCAAGATTTCTTAACTGTAACTGCAAGTTCTGTGTTCAGCACTGTGAACCATCACTGATGGCTTTGGTAGGTTTTTCCTTAGTTGCATTTCCTTAAATTTATCCATGTGAGAGTTAATTTATCATCCATTTACTCAGAGTTTTCTGAGATCACTGCAGTTTCTTGCCAACATGAAGGCATTTTGACTTTCTAGAAGAGATTGTCTTCATCTACAAAGTTGGAAATTCTTCAGCTGCAGGTCATGGATAAATAAGTTGAAAAGAATTACTCCCAGAACCAATCCCTTTTGACTTTTCTCTTGAAGGTCCTCTTCTCTTGAATCTTGCTTGCCTTTTATCCATGTGTTTACTGACACCCTGCTAGAATTCCAGCAGATTACAGAGACAGGCCTTCCCTTTGCAGAAGCCATGCTGACTTTTTTCCCAACAGAAGTATAATTCATTTACACTATGATTGTATTGTTTATTATAGACTCTGTCATCTTACCAGGGGTGGAAGTCAGACTTACTAGTCTGTAGTTCCCAGGATTCTCCCTAGAGTCCTATACAATCTGAGTGAGGTCAGTCTTTGATTACAAGTTACAGCCTGTCAGTATTGGTTTTGATGGCTAGGTTAGGAATCTCCTCCCATGGACTTTTGTGCATAGCTGGCAGCAGAAACAGAGAGAGAGAGAGAAGTGTCTGAGAAATGTACTTATTTTTGGAGAAATTTTGTTCTTCCCCGGTAGTTCTGAATAAGTGAAATATACTAGCAAAGATTTTACCATTACAGTAGAGTGAAACAAATGCAGCTTTGCACCATGCAAAAACCATGGGGGAGAGGGGAACACAACAAAAAAAGACCCTTTTGCCATGAAAGTTGGATCACGCAAGAATTTGCTCCTGGGTTTTGGCTTTGTAGGATAAGGATGATACTCCTTACTCTGTCTTTGTCTTAGAAATAGCATATCTATGACTTTCAGACTCTTAACACAAAAATCATCTCAGTAATAAGCAGATGTGAAATAATAATGAGTCTTTGCAATTGATTGCTACTACAGGGATGAAGAGCTAGGACAGTCCAGTAAGACTGAGATGTACCAGTCCCTCGCTAAGTATCTCATTTTGCTGATTCAAATGTCTCTGTAGTCAGGGTTGTTTGAACAGAATCAAATTTACTTGTAATGAGCCATATAGTGATTCTCTTCTCTTTTTTTTTTTTTTCTTTTCTTTTCCTCTTGTCTTCACATTAATTTCCGCAAAAAAGCACATCTGATTTTGTAATGAGCTAAGCAACTGTTTCTCAGTTACAACAAATTTTACTGCTCCTCAGTTGAAGTTTAAAGGCATGGCAACTTTAATATTATCAAAGGTTCTCACAATAAAATCTTCAGTAATTCTTCACCAGTTTCATAAAACTTTCAGTACTAAATTATGGTTTGCTAAGGAATCCTTTCTACCAAATTCTTAGCGCTATTTCTAGAAAGTCACAAACCAACGGTGATGAAAACCAAATTACACACAGTGGTCAGCTGCTGATTGCTGCACATATGTCATGTCTGTTTTAGAGGTTTGCACTTTCTTGTGCGTCTTTGTTAATGTATGCCTTGGAAAGTGTGCTAAAACTATCAAGTGGTGTTTGTATGTTTGAACTTAAATAGATGAATAATAGGGTACGGGAGGTCCAATGATGAAATAAACACAATGATGAAATAAAAAATGTTTTATTTCAGAATGCTTTAAAATATGTATATATTTTGCATCTTTCTTTTGGTTTTCCTGTAACCCATGTCCTTTCCAAAGCAGTGTTTTGGGTCTTTCTTTTTCTTAGCCCCCCTCTGTCTGTCCATCACTCAGTATGTATATTTTCCAGCCAGCTCATTCCAGTTTCTGAATCTCTCTCTGGTCTGCCCTCGACCTCCTGCAGTGATATTTCCATATGTATGAAGGACACAACTTTATTCCTATGGTTTCTCTCCTTCTTGTGCTTTTTGAGAATCTTGACCGGCAACTTTTTACCTTGCTGGGGGACAAATAAGCCTTTAAAGCACCCTGAGATGGTTATATGAGAGCCAACACTAGTGCTCAAAGACATGAGAAATGTGTGAGGGGGGATGGGAGGTAATCCCATATGGTTATAGTGCAGAAAGAAAAGTAATCATATGTGAAAAGACCCTAATGTGTCCTTGGTTGATGTCAAGGTCAGTAGAGACAACTGATATTATCTAGAGATAGACCTCCTGGTCCTGCAGGAGGTGGGCAGTCCATGTGCAACACTCTGTATGTTTAGGGATTGCCTCACTGTTGTGCTGGTGACCATGAGTGCTAACAGTCACAGATGACTTCTCCTACTCTCTCCAGAAGGTATCTCTATCCCGAGTTAAATGGGTTTTCTTCCTGAGGCTGATGTGTGAGATATGTTACTTATAGACAGCGTTGTCTTGCACCTTCGAGTTTCCTGTTTATGGTGGAAGAGAACATTACCAACAACCCTGCCACCTTATGCTTGTAGATTTTCATAATACCACCCACCTACAAACCTTACACTTTCCTTCCCTTATGCTTATCCTAATATTAAACCTCTCTTTGCTAGGATAAAAATAAGAGGTATGAGTATCAGACATTCCCATAATTGCTAGAAGTATCAAGGACCTGTTCTCTGACAATTGAGATCAAGGAAAGATGTTCTGGGCTGCAAAACCTTCCCAAACACGACCAGACATTCATCATCTGTCCTGAGGAAGAAGCTCTGGTGTGAGTCTCCACAGCTGGCTGAATGTCATGCCGTAGTCAGCTATGCTGGGTCTTAAATTGGTTTTCAACACACTTCTGTGAATCACGGGCAGCTGGAGAATTAGAAGTTTCTGTTGGAAGCACCAAGGTAAAGAAACCTGACTTTTAAATGATTTTTCTTTATTTATTGGTGGGCTAAATCCAGCAGAGACCTGGGTTCTCTAAACTGCAGCCTGAGATGCATTCTGAAATAGTTTTCCTCCCCCGTGGCCTCTCCCCTTTCTGGGACTAAAGTGGAGTCGGTGGCCAAGAGGAGTACCTGTTTTGCTCCAGGCGAAAATTTAAATCCTGTGAAGCAGCCACAGCGGGAGGCATTTATCAGTGGAAGTATGGTATGAGAATATGGCATTTTGCTGTTCCTGGACACACAGCCCCACTCAGCTGTCAGAGGAATAACCAGTGCAACGTGGTGAGATTCATCTCTCTCAGCATAAGCTGAATAATGAGAGAGAAGATTCCTGTGGATTCTCTGTACTAACGGTTAGGTATGACCTGTCAGAGCTCAGATGGTACTTCCAGCACAGCTGAGCTCACCTGGCCTTTCACTGCTCAGATTGCTTCTAGAATATGACAGAAACTTTCACCATTAGGGCCCTACTTCAGACCTTCCCCGTGGATGTCTGTCAGCATCCTGTATGGCCATGCAGGCTCTTTTGAAGACCTTCATAGTCGTGACTGTGTTGATGACCATTCTGACCTTTCCTAACTTATTCCGTCTTCATTTCAGAGATCTTTTCTTCATTTTTTTTGCTAGGGTTATTGTTCCTTTGGTTTAATTATATTAATGTTGCGCAGTCCGTCAACCGCCTGGAGATGGGCCTTTATGAAAATCATCTATAATGACACAAGTTTGTAGCAAATAATTCCTTGTAGAAAGAGACACAAAATTGCAAACCATGCCCAGAGGAACTGTCAATGTAACAATTTTCCCTTCCCCTATAGCCCAGTAGGAAGATGTCTTCCTGACGCAGTTGACAGCTAGAGGAGCTGTGACCGGTGTGTGCATTTTCTCTGCCAAATGCATGGAGAGAGACAGCTCTTAGAGCAGGACGGACTGTGGGCTGTGAGCAGTGCAGGAAGGGAGGTGATAAGGAGGTGATGTGTGGACGTTTCTGAAGTTCTTGTCTGACTTGTCAAAGTGTGAGAGAAGAAATGAGATGCAACCATGGCTGAGCCTTTAATAACGTAGGAGAAGATGGTAGTATCTCTGAGCATCTTTAGTTGTTTAGGTTTTTACAAGTAAAATAGAGACCCTCTTAGGACGAAGCTTCTGGGGATATTTTCAGTGTTTTAAACTCCGTATCAAGCTGAAAACAACGTGAAAGCAGTGAATTGCCTTGGTGGTCTGGTGCTTGGATGCAAAGCATAGTCAGGACAGGCAAAATCCCCGAAAAGTACATATAACAGGAGGCAAGAGAAAGGGTTGGGAAAGCAGTGCAAGTAAAGGGGTCTCAGTGCTGACAGTGGTTTGTGTTTGAAGCAAAGTTCTTGGCTGATACTCTTCAGTCTAAATTATTTTCTACTTATTTTAACCCTAGATGTACCTATTCTGATTCCCTATTTACTGCTTGAAATTTCTCATGAGTTTTTGGTTGCACTGTTGCCATGTGAGCAAAGATTGGAGGACAGGAAGGATGAAGGCAGACATTTTCTGTCTCCTTTCATCCTTCACTCCTGGATTCCTATAAGTGTTTGTTCAGGTGTGGCTGCAGTTATGTTAGGGCTAATGTAGAACAGCCTCTTAGAAGTCAAATGGGTGTTGCTTGTTTGCAGCACTGCAAACAAAAGAAGTGTCTGTTCCCAAACATGCAGTTTTTCTGGGAGTTCATTTTTTCTCTTAAGCTATTCACTTTTCACAAGAAATGGAGAAGCATACAGAATGTGTCTTCAAGGGGGAAGTGTCATGGGAAATTCTGAGCCTGAGACACTTCTTTGCCTCACATCTCTGTGCAGTGCAGGAGGCCATAAGGTAAAAGGGTAATGTTGATCAGCTTGGGTTGGGATATTCCAATGCAGAGTGGAACTGAACCTTCTGTTAATTCAAGAGAATAGTGCAAAGCCTCACCTAACAAAATTCCCATTTGCTTCACTGACTCCAGCAGGCACCTCCCTACATGAGAGTCCCTGGATCTCCCGAACAGACCGGACACCTTTCAAGCCTTAAAAAAGCCTTTCAAGCCTTCTTCATGTAGCACAAAATTGTATGGCAACTTAAAGCATTCGCATGCACCCTGAGAATGCCCCAATGTTTTCTGACAGCTGACAAACTAAAAAGGACGAGGCTGTCAAATGCAAAGAATGGGTCCCCTCCTTTTGGCTGCTGTCCCTCTGGTCTATTCAATTAGGATTGATCAAGCTGTGTCAAAGGTCCCTCCTCTGTTTCAATGGTCACCAAGAGCTTTCATGATGACTAATGATACGCTATCCTTAAAAAGAAAGGGGGAAGAAACAGAGAGGATAATACAAGGGTTCCTTTTTTCTTTTCTTTCTTCTATCCTTATGTTCCAATTAGGCACATTAACTTTATGACCTACTAAATGAAATTCATTTAATTGTCATTGTTCAATGATACATCAGCCCCCTCTGCCTTCCAACATCTGCCCCTCAGAAAAAAAAAAAAAAAACACTCAAGCAAAAAAAAAAATTAATTACGTTTTGGAGAGAGACTAGGTGGAATGGATTTTTTTTCTTCCTCTGCAAAATATCTAAAATATTTGAATTCAAATACAGATAATGAAGGGAAAATAGGTAATAAGAAACCATATACATTTCTTGTGTATCGTGCATAGAATTAGAAACAGCTGGACTGCCCCATCTCTGGTACTAGAGCAGAGCTAGTGCTAGGGGATGATCCAGCCATCTCCCAGCAGTTTCCAGACCTGTTCAGATCTCTTCTGGAGACAATATTTCCGCCCTGTTTGGCTCATTAGTCCTAACATTCAGGTACCATTTACTTTTGAGGGTATATGTTGTATATGCTGTATTTTTCTTTGGGAATACATGTTAAGGTTTTGGACCATGGCAGCAATTTCCAGATTTTTGTCACCTGTCAATCCTGAAATTGGGTGTGAGTCATAACAGACATTTCCCAGGTGTTAAATTAGACCACCACCAGAAAGACAGAAGGATCTCCGCCGAACAGTTTAGATGAAAGTGACAAGATGACACTGTGAGCAGAATATGAATTTATGACAATAATTATTGTTATTGCAACAACAATAAGGAAATTGTTTCTATCTCATTATCCTAGAAGCCAGAGAAGGACTGCCAAAGGCTTCAAGTAAACATCAGTTAGATACAGAACTTAGGTCTCTCTCTAGTTATAAATCCTTCATTTATTTTTAGGGGTTAATTTTCTCCTAAAGCTAAAATATTTAAAGAAAGGAACTGGGAGATCTTGAGAGACTTAAAAAGCAAATAAAGCCCGTGAGCCAGAATCTGTTAGAATAACACAGGTCCAGGGATTTATCTTTCAAGATTGCATTGAACTTCCTGATTTTTCCAACCCAAACTCGTACTTAGAATAGATCCTTGGCAGTTTCTGCTTGTTCTTAAGAACAAATTATTAACTTGGGCATCTGAGAGAGTTTCAGTCACAACATGCCAGAAGTTAATTAGGAAAGACTACCACTGATTTAAAGATGCCTTAGCCAGTGTTTGCATCCTGACACTTAACTCAGTCCCGAGGACTGGATAAACCAGCAAGTCTCTGAGCATGGTCATGTTTAAATGGCAGTGACAAAGGCTTTGTGAAATTCAGTTGCTTCATTTCACAGAGGGTTATGACACCTGGTGTTAGGATTTTGTCCCTTCTCTGACCTGAAAGGAGACTTGTATATTGCTGCAAAGTTTTATGTGATTTACCACTCCTTTTGTAATGCTTGGTAGCTTTCCAAAAAGACAAGAGGTGATTGACTTCCCATCTTCCAATGAAACTCAATGCAACCCACTCTGCTTTTCCTTAAAGCCATTGAAAATATGCTCCTAGCTGGAAAATAAATAAGTAAATAAATTAGAAGTCTGAGTGAAATTTTAAAAAAAGGAAGTTGCACAGTATTCTGATTGTGTAACAAATGAATGCTGCATTTATCCTGAGCCTGTGTATTGCAGGACTAAACACTACAACTTTAGTTCTCACAGCCTCAAAGTATGACCAATTATAATTGCACAGCACATGAGAAACTGAGGCAGAGACAGACTGACATAATCCAGGTTCACAGAGACTGGAAGGGTCACGGCAATTTTGATAATCAAAGGCTAGAAGGATGGTGTGCAGAGAGGTCCCAAGAAGGTGAGGGGGAGAGACAGCTACCTAATTACTTGTATAGATTTTCACTAAAATCACTTACTATAATTGTTACCAGACACCCAGGAGTTATAAAAACCATCATAGAGTGAATATGTCATTACTGTGCATCACCAGATTTAGAGACCTTGTCTTGCAGTCTAAATCCCTGGCTCTGATGTTGAAATGTAGCTCACTGGCATTAAAAGCAAGTTTCAAAGTCCAAGCTAACAAGATTTTCTGCCATGCCATGATTAACATTGCCTTCTCCAGGAAACAGAACTGCCAGCCCCACCAGTGGGAGCTGAGGAGGTGGTGTTGCAAGGAAAACAGGTTTTGGGATCAGAGAGAAGTCAGGTAGTAAGGGAGAGGAGGAGGAGAAGGCAGTGGCAGGGAGGTACAACTTAGAAAGAAAGTGGGGAACAAGATGTCCAAAAGTATAAACAGCTGAGGAGTGGGAGGGGAAGCAGAGACAGAGGGAAAGGAGTTGAGCATAATTACGTGATCACGAACAATGTTGTTGCCACCAAAGAAGTCACCACCACCCTGGTGAGACACAGCAGCCATCCGGCCATGCGGTTATTGCCCAGCGGCCAACAAAGAAAAGGGCTGTGCTGGAGGCACCTGCACAGCCTCGTGGTGGTTCAAAACATAGTGCAGTGATTAGTTCAAGGCCATGTGGCCAGCCCTCAGAAGAAATTAAACACCAGGTAATAAAAGACACTTCAGTGTAAGGAAGCAAACATTAAGAAAGAAAGATCAGAAGTTAAAATTAGACAAAAGGGCAATTTTTAAGTGGTGAGTATAACTGTCTGAAAAAGAAATGGCATATTGAAAAAGAAGTGGTATATTTTTTATCTATTAGTTTCTTCAAAGAGTGGAGGACACTTTTGGAAGATAATTTTCAACTTAAAAAGTCGTTGAACTTAATAAAGAGCTAATGGGGAAATTCACTGCCCTGTGATTTGTAGAGGGTCAGACAAAAGCAGTGATGGAGAACTGTTGGCATTGGTGCTATGTCTGGCACTGATGGAGATCTGGGCTGAAACCAGCTGGTCTGCACTGCAGTGTTTCATTAAGTAAATTTGGCAAGAAGTACCCAAAAGATTTGCAGTTGCTGGACTTGAAAGATCTAGAGGTCTTCAGAATTTCTGAATGAATGCACTTACTTGCTAGAAGCATAATGATGTTGGGTTGTTGTTTTTTTCTTGTTTGCTTGTTTTTTGCATGGGTGTGGGAAGAGTTGCAGGCCTTAATGACAGCCCGACATCTTGTAGACCATACATCCAAACCTAGTTTATTTGCAATTAGAGCTGATCCATCCCATCTGAAGGTCTAAGTTATATTTATGTCTGCTAGATGACTGTATAGATAAAGAAATTAATAACTACAGCCTGTATTGTGGGGTAACTCTAGGGCTTACCTTTCCTACGTAAATAAATAAATAAATAAAGCTGACTAGCTTTCATGGAAGATAACGCTCCTTAGCTATGCTTAGCCTTTCATTTCTGCATATCATGGGTTTGCCGTCTGAATATTATCAAATATCTCTAAAACATACATCAGAAAACAGTGAGAATATGTTGAGTTTTCTAATCTTTACTGGTGAGAATCAACTTTTCATCACACACAGAGAAAGCCATTCCTGTCTCCTCTCCCCTCAGAAATTAGACTGTATAGTGGAAAAGCTCCAAGTCTCTGCTGTTTAATGGCAAATTGGCTTGGGGCACTGGCAGTACTAGTTCTCAAATCATTAAGTGAGCTGCCACCAATACATCTTTCACAGTCAAGCTGTAGTTAAATGGATGGTGAGATTGTCAACGATGGGATTCAAAGTTACCAGGAAGTCCTGTCCTCACCTTATCCTCTTTGAAAAATAATATTTCCATCCAGTTTGATATATGATTTCCAGGTGGAAAACAATAGGCTGTGATTGGAGAAAGAATAATTTTACTCTCTAAAACAATCAATTCTCTCCCCAGTTGCCCTTCCCCAGAACCAAAGTCCGAAGGAGTTTGGTTTGATAAGGAGGGGTTAGATTTGTTAAAAGTTTGGTTGGATGAGCAGGAGGGAGACCTGAAAGGAAGAATGATGGTGTGTGTTTTCATTACGGGGAGGGTAGGATGAGAGACATTTGTGGCACCAACACCGTTGATCCTGAGGCAAAGGTGTCCCTAAGAAAGTCCAGGTTACAAATGACCTTGTCTTTTCCCATCCTCACCCCATTCATCTCAGGAAGTGCTCTCCTTGAATTGCAGGCTCACTTTTGCTGCAGGTCAACGAAAACCATTGGCAGAGAGTTGGGAACCCAGCTGTTGGAAGGGAGGAGTGGCATGCACTCACCTCCCTGCCACTGCAGTGGATCCCAGAAAGATGAGCAGGTTTTGTGAATGGGTGAGAGCTGATGGATCTCCAGGTCTGTGGTGGCTGGGAGAGGGTGACTGGGCAAGTCCTGTGCAAAGGTAGCTCCTGCCCTGAAGAGGTTGCTCCCTCCAAGGCACACAGTGGGATGAAAGAGGGAGATTCAGAGAAGGCATTGCTGCAGGTGCCTTTCTGTTTCCCTGTGGCGAGCAAGACAGGCTTTTCCCTTACTAAACAGGCAAGGAAGACCCTGTTCCAGTTACTTGCTACAGCTGCCTAACATAAATGCTATGGCTTGTGGAAACACTTAAGGTCAAAGTAGTGTTGAGTAGTTGAGAGAAACTGTGAAGGTCAGACTGCCAGATTAATACTGCTTCTGACAGAAGCATAATGACTGAAGCATACTGACAGAAGAGAGTAGATTCCCTAAAACCATATGAAAGTAATTCACCTAGTATTACCTACATTTCTAGGATACCATCAGTTTTAAGATGGAATGAGTTGTCATCATGGAGGCATAGATTATCTTTCATTGGTTATAGGGTTGTTAGAAGCAAGGCTTAAAATCTGGATAGCTTAAGGTTGCTTAGATGAGATGATCTTCCCTGTCTTCTCTGAATGTAGTACTTGATCTTGTATGAGAAAAAAAAAACCTCCTCAGTTTGTTTGTCCCCAAGGGAAGTTCATAGCAAAAGAGTCATTGGTGATTCTACAGGAAAAATAACCATACCTATGGTATTTTTTACTCTGCGAGGGAATTTCATAGTCACACATATGGGTGAAACTACTGCTATGCATGAGTCACGCGTGTAGAAGATAAATATCTGAGACTGTCAACACAGTGGTCATTTCATGTTCTTCCAGATAACTAACTCCCACCATAGTTAAAGCCATTGCCTGCTAGAACCACTGCTTGGCAGACAGCATGTGGAAAGCCTGAGTCATTGCAGAGACTCCCGACATGTGTAGGGTCCATGAGGGATGGCAGAGTTATAAAAGATGATGCGCCTCCAGCACAAGACATTTTTTATACCATGCCTTGCGCGTCACAGATGCTCAGCAATATGCAGTCTTTAATGGTGATTTGTGACCTGTTTGAAAGGGCTTTCTTTTTTACTGCAGCAAAAAGTTTTGCACCCTTCTATAGACTCCTATACATATACTCCTATACATAGACTTCTATACATTTCTGAAGTAAGCTGCACCAAAGAGCTGACCAGCTGTTCAGGAATATGAAGCCAAACTGTCAGGTGACTATTTGCATGATCTTTTCTTATACACCATTGGATTATTTAATATTTACTCCAAGTAGTTTTATTCTGTTTTACGTTAAATAATATGATTAATTGCAAAAGGATATTATAAGCATGAAGATTAATCCCTTCCTTCTCTAGTCAACTCTACCTATGTCAAGGAAACAACTGGCTTTTCTTTTACAAGAAGATCAAATTAAGATGGATGAAATGTAAGGAATAATTGAATTAGTGTCATAACAGCAGTGTAAATTTCAATTAGAAAAAAATATTTCCATTGTAATAAAGTTCTGGCCATAAATTTCAGAAATCATACATTTTTGTAGCCTTATAATTCTTTGCTCAGGCAGTGTCTATCATGGAGAACCTGAGTATGGATGTAGAAATGAAAAGCGTCTGTTCATAGAAGAGCAAAGGCAAAAAAAAAAAAAACAAAGAAAAACAAAAAAACACCCCACACCTGTAAATGGGATACCCTTTTGAGCTGTCAAGTTAAAAGATAAATGATGCCCTGCTTCCCAGACATGCAACTCTCTTAAGTCAAGGTAGTAAGTTGATGTGGCAAAGAACAAAGCATGAATCTGTGGGTCTGTCCTGCCTGCAGAGCATCCATGCTATCCTCGCTAGATTAAAACATTTTCTCAAATAGCCCCAAAAGGAGAAAGAGGTTAGAGATTAACAAATCTTGAAAGGTTCAGATAGGCTAAGATCTGAACTTGTTTAGGTCATTGTTTAAAATGTAACAAAGCAATGGGCATGGTTTTGTTTTGAAGGTTATCAGTATCACATAGCACATGTTTCAGCAAGATCCCCATTGTTACCTGGTCTTATCTGCCTGGGAAATAAAAAGGCGAATGAGCTTTTCTCATGGCAGCTTGGTGTTCTACACACAATTTGTGAACTTTGCTGCCATGAATCAGAGCTCAGTGAAACCTTAAGAACCTTTTGCACATGTGTACATATACATACCTGTGTGATTTTTGGGATAAGATTCTCCCACTGGTTACTTATGTGGGGGGTGTCAGCTGTTCATGGAAAATTAGTGTGGTTAAAGATGGCTGACCTTAGTGGCAAGAGAAAAAACTGTTAGTATTTCCCTTTCTTGTACATACCAAAGTGTGTTTGCAAGCAGGAGAACAGCTAAGTTTCTCCAGTATTCAGACAGAAGCCAAGCCTATAGCTAGTGGGATGGGCCCCTCTATTTCGCAAAAGGACTCAACAGCATGGTTCCCCTTGTCTTACATCTTCCTTTCTCAAATTCTTTACTGGTAATAAATAAATAAATAAATAAATAAATAAAAGTAAACTTAGGATATTTTGCTCCTCTCTCATCATTTGCAAGAGCAGTTATTTATGGATTGTTGACAGACATGGAGCTGATATTCTGGTAGCTACTGGGAGAAAGTGCGGAGTGGCTGCACCCCGTTTTTGTCAGTCTGCTGCCTCTGTGCAAGCATCCCACGCAGCCTGGCATTGCCAGAAATAAGTGTCGCTAGTACCTCTTATTAGTGTTTATTATCATAACTGCTCATTGTATTGCCCATTATGTTAATGAATTAGAACAACAGACCTAAATGTTTGTTGTTGTATAAAGCTCATTAGTCTCTGAGAGGAACTCAATGCAACATGAAGGTTGAGGAGCTGGGTTGCAGGAATATTACCAATTAAGTCCTATATGAACATGCAATTAGGTAGGATGACATGCTTGATTTACGTTGCTTTATGGCTAAGCAGGATAAACAGCGTAGCACTGAAGACTAGCAACCTGCTCCCCCTTTGCTCATCCCCACCCTGCTGGAACCTCTTCTAATGGTCCCAGCGGGAGCGTAGCAGACAAGAACAGCCGGGCAAGGTTATCCGTGCTGTCCTGAAGCACATTTGGCTCTCTGTTGAGCTAAGGAGATGGGGGCAGAATATGATCACGTGAAGGGACTTGTTAGTTTAGTTGCTCACCCTTTTCTCACTGTTTTTGGTCTTAGCGGGGTATCTCTCTTCAGTACCCCGTGCAAGTCTTCACTGGTGGTCAATTCATAAAACGTTTTATATTGTAGCATGCTTTTCAAGAGGAGAATTGTTTTTAATTTATATTTCTCCATCAGTCCTTTTCTTCTCTGAGAACACAAGAAATCATTTCCCTGTTGTGCTGCACACCCTTAGGTACATAAGCGTGCACCATTGGTCATGCTTTTTGTTACATTACATCATCCTTCTTTAACTCCTCTGCTCCTCAATACATATTTATGCCATTGCGTACATTTATCGGAACTGAGGGGATATGCAATTGAAAGGCACTTTCAGAAGTTGTCACTTCCAGCTTCTCAGCCATAAATTGTTACCTCCCAACTGAGACTTGGTAACTGATCATATGAGCACTCCTAATTGTTTCAGAGCAAGGTGGAACGTCAATAATGAATTAAACTATGGAATCAGCAACCATTAAATAGCGACGTGTTGATTTTTCGTTTCCAGTGAAAGGCATTTTATTTCCAAAATTAGAGGTTACATGTACAAGTAGAATCCCAATAGGAGCCAGGAGACTGCTACTGAAAGACACACGCAGCTGATCAGCAGTATCTTGCTTCTGTGTGAGGCACTTGTCTCTCACAAAGGTGTCTTTCAAAAAGCTAAGTCTCCCTGCTCTTCTGGCTTGATCCATGCCATCTTTGGCACCTACACAATCAGTTGTTGACCTCTTTTTTCAATGACGCTGGCTTGGCACTGAAACAAAGTAGGAAAAGACGGTGAGGTACAACGGAGAGACAGTTTAAGATGCTGTCTCTTGCTGCCTGAAACGCTGTACACGAAAAGCCTAAATAGCATAGCTATCCAGAGGGCTTGAGTTAGCATCACTTTTTTTCCAGCATTCGGGCTGATCTAATCAAGTAAGGTCTTGCTACATCCCAGAATCTTTGTCGTGTGGATACCCAATGCCTCAGAAGTCTGGTTGCACTTGCAATTGTATTGACTAGGACAATGAGAACATGCCCGGGGGAAGGGGGGGGGGGGCGGGGTGTGACTACACACTTTTTGCCCCTGTCTTTGTGTATGCAGCAGTAATGCACCATTTGTTGTTCCAGCTGCTTGGTGTTCCAGGGCTTTTCCATTCCATCTGTTTGTTAAAATTGGGATTAGGGGAGCCAAAGTCTTGTGCTGTTCTAAATCATTGATGTATATTACAGTTCTCTCATAGTCTTTTCCCTAATTCAGCACAGAAAATTGTGCAGCCCCCATTACATAAAGTGCAGAGTTTTGACAGTTTGCTGAAAAAAATGATTCTTTAAGTAAAGAAGAACATTGGAAACATCATAAATGGAGAAGAGAGTCTGCTTTAGAAACCAAAGTAACAGCCACCTTGGAAGTAGAGTGAAGACTTGGACAGAAACCTGAGAGGCACAGTATGTCAGGTTTGAATGGAAGGGAGAAGTGAGTGCTAAGGGGAGATCAAAAGTATCTTTTGGAAAGAAAACTAAAACTAGAAGTGAGGGGACAGGCAGTTGGAGTAAAGGGGGAAGAGTTAAAGGGAGCGTGACAGCTAGCCCTGACCTGGCAGTGTGTTCAGAGCCCTTCCAACATCTTTCATGGAGCTAGCCTGGAGACAGGGAGGCATCTGGACAGAGTTCGCCTGCTTTTGACATGAAGTATTACTGGACGGACTTCTGTAGAGTTTGGTCCTGTCCCTTCTATCACTTGCCCAAGTATCCCACCTGAGCATGTCCTTATTGATGGGTGGTTTGGGATCATCACTTTTGGAGACTGTTTTCAGCAGGCTGGATTTCTCCAGCCTGTCCCATCCAGCCTGTCTCAGCCCCATCTTGAAGTATTATGATTCACTCCCTGGGATTATCTAGTCCTACCCCAAAGTCCTCATGAAGGTTTAACAAGAGTGCAATGCGATGTGAAATGTTCGGAGGTGACTCCAGAGCTCTCTGTTAGAAACTTCTTGCCTGCTTTACTCTGGGTAGGTCACCTCAACACTCCCCTAGGCTCTCTTGGTCACCCTAAGCTGGATCCAAACAAGTGAGACATCATTGTAAGCATCCTGTCAAGCTTGAAATATTCCAGCATCCCCTGCACTTTTCTCTGCTTTACACAGAAGTTTTCTAATGCATGAAGGCACAAATGGAGACACTTTTCTGATGCTTCATGCAAAGGAGGTGATGGCAGGTGAGAGGGAGGGCTATTAGTGGGAATGAAGAAAAATCTCTTTTATTTTATTTTCCATCTCTACTGAGGCTTTGCTGGAAGGACTTTTCTAATCTGTGTCGGTGCTAGATCAACTGTCCCTATTCTATCTGCCTGTACTGTTTTCTCTTGATTGAATGGACTGAGGGTGAGAAACCTCTAATGTGGGCTGATGAAAGCAGAGCTGGCACTCCACAGCAATGGGAGAAAGCTGGCAGGTCTGATTTTTCAAACTTGTCTGAGAATATCATTCCACTCATTTCTAACCTTCAGTTGCAAAGACAGGGAAAAGACAAAGGAAGGTATAGAGATGCTTAAGGGTTAAGTCTGCACCAATGATCTTCACAAGCATAAACTATGTAGAAGTTATTTACTGTTAGGTGAGTTTAAAATAAAAAATTTTCTTCTACTCTGTTGCATCTAGAGAAAATCTTAAAAAATAGTCATTGTCTCCCACCCCTGGTGCTTCTGGAAGGCATCATGCCATGGGAAAGAGTATTTCCCTCTTCCAGCTCATCTGGATATTGAGTCGGAATATCTGCCATGAGTCTCTGGTTTCAGACATTGTCATCCTGAGGAGCCTGCTGTGAAACATTTTGAACTTGGCTTTTAAGAGCTGCAGTTTTTTGTCGTCTTTTCTTCATGGTTGTCAGTTGCTTGGCATTTTTGCAAAGCTTAGGTCTTACTTTTTGTCACATTAAAGATCCTGAATCAATAGCTGATCTTCAAGGGTGTCCCTGTTGAGGGACTTGTCTCCAGTTTTCTAGCACACGGGCTCACAGGAAGGTATGGCTAAGACCAACTTGGACTGGGGTCAAGCTATTTGCAGTCTGGTTAATCATCCTGAAGGAGGGAGGAGCAAGGTAATCATTGCCACGTGCTTTCTAACAAATAGGATGCAAAAGAGGAGTTGAATGAACAGCAGTGTCAAGAGAGTCCTGAACAGTAAAACCAACGCTGCAGCCTTTGAACTCCAGGATTTCATATTTCCTGGAGGTCAGGATCATTTGAGCTCGAGGTGGACACCAGATGGGCTAGTGGCTTAGGTTCAACCCACCCTGCTTTACACAGTAACCCCAGAAACTTACACCATTTGCCTAATAACCATAGGCTGCTGAAGATGGGAGGGGGGAATTTCCAGAGGGAATACAACCTCTTAATATTTGAATTGCTTATTTTTTTCCCCCTCTACTGACTACGGTGAGAGATTATGATGGCTGAACTCCAAGCTTTGGCATCTTAGTTAAATACCTGAAGTTACATGGAGGATCTGGGCCACTGTGTCCAATTAAATCACTCTTGAACCTAGATGGATTTTATCCTGATTGTAATTCAAAGCCAGGACTATTTCCAAATCACAGATCTGTATGAACTGCATGGCAAAGCACAGGGTGGTATTTCTGAGCTGAGATGAACAGCAACATCTTCTGTGATAGTTACCAGTGAGGTGAGAATACCTTTTAGTCACGGGACACATACACCGGTGGTGAAGTAGAACGGCATAGAAAGGAAAGGTCGGCTTCTTCAAAACTAAACTAACGGCGAACAAACTCACTGCCTTAATGCATGCCGATTAAAAGGAAATCAGGATGGGTAATTAACTCCTCTCTGAAGTGTTTGTACAATTCACTTTCCCTCTGTTACATTTCCTGAGCACTCCTGGTGCTAAGCTCTGAAGATGTTGAATAATGACTTAGACCACTGAGTTAAAAGTTTATTTTCTTAAAAGATCTGTTCTCCCATTCAGTCCATGTCACATGCCGCCCTGCACCAAGCAATACAATAAAAGGAACTATAATCATAAATCTACGGGTGTTTTGAGGTACCCCATTCATAGTTTCTCAGACTAACGATTTGAGTCAGCCTGCAGCACCAGGGGAAATGTTACATTTATGATGTTAAATTTTCAGTCCTACCTCTATGGCTTCTCTCAGTCCTCCATTCTTTCTATAATACAGCCTGCTAAACTGTTTTCTGTTTATTTTTCAAAGCTGGGCCTTGTGCCTCCTACACCGTGCAGCATCCCGCACACCTCCCTCCCCCTCTGACTTTCCCAAAGCAAATAGGGTATTCAGATCGAACCAGATTGACAGGTCTGTGACAGATGGATGGACAGAAAACTGAATCGGTCCGAACTCCTTGGCACTTGAAAAATTGACAACACAACCAAAGCAGCGTAATGGGGAGAGAGATTGGCAAATGGAATAAATGGTCCCAGGAAAGTTTGCGATTAATCTTTGCCCTGTCAAGTAATGGCCTGATAATGCAGGAATTTAATGGGGATGACTTCTGCTTAGTTCAGAGGCATCCATTAGTGTGGAGTAAAGCAGGAGACAGTAATAAGCATTGTTCCTTTCCCTAGGCTTTGCAAATGAGAGGAGACTATTAAAGGTGTACCATCTGCACCCCGGCTCTGTTCTCCCAAATGACAAGTTCACACCTTTCTGCTCTTCTCTTGATAAGGGAATTCATTCATGAGTTTGCATCTCCCCTCCTAGAAATAGGTGGCTTTTTTTGATCCATTGCCCGCTTCCCTCCAACATGAACTCAGAGCTACCTAATGAAGTTGGTGCCGAGAGAGAATGTGTTAACTAAAAATGCCTCCACTTCAGAAAGTGATGTGCTCTCACTCCTGTCTTGAAAAAGATAGGTTTTCCTGTCCTGGTGCATTATTTAGCCCTGCTTCAGCTTCTCCATGTGTAATAGTAATGCTGTTATCTAGCAATGAGGCACAGTGGATAGCTCTTCTAGGCAAGCCCAGAAAGAACCTTCTGGGTCAGAACAAATACTGGTGTCATCTTAGGTCTAAATTGTGGTTTGAGTGCTATGGATGTTGGTTTTTAGCAGGCTAGCTTAAGGGTCTTATTTAAGAAAGAGCACAGGCCTATCTAGCCTAGTATCCCATTTTTAAAACAAAATTAGTTGTAGCTGGTTGGGGGCATAGTATAAGAATAGGCAGTGACTTTTCCCCTGAAATTCCTGCTGTAAGCACTTCCTAGTCTGAAGCCGTCATGCTCAGTAGGTACTGACAGACCTATGAATTTGTCTAGTCTGTCCTTTGGAAGTTTCTTTCTGCTATTGGTTGTCTCAGCATCTCTTGCAACAAGAGATTTAATTCTCCACTGTATGAAGTAAAAATAAAAGGGAAAAAACACAACTTTCTTTCAATATGCTTGCCTGCTCACATCATTAGCTTTGAGTATTCAGAGCAGGTGGTGGCACTTTTGTCTTCAGCCCTCCGACTCAGCCAGAGGCTCATTACCCATGGTGTCAGGAGTGGGAAGAAGAGGAGCTGTTGGGCAAAGGAGCCCAAGAAAGCAGCCAGCAGATGTCTTGCATTGTTGTGGTGGTGGAGTTTGCTCTCCAAGCATCCTGCTACAGACTGACGTACCCCGGGCCGACCTGACGTGACTGACTGAGTCACCTCCACCTTGGCACAGAGGGGACTGGCTGGGAGGGGAGAGAGGAGACCAAGTGCTCAGTCACATCAGTGCATCTGTAGCACTGGGGGAGGGAGGATGCAGGGGGGCAGAAGGAAGCTCATTATGACTGATAAATAGAGGGCTCCCGTTGGCAGCAATGTCATTGTGTTCACCTTTTTCGCAGTCCCCTCTTTCCAGCTGTGTAATTAATTAATGGATTGGAAGTGCTTAGTTTCCAGTGATATACAGGTTGACCTTGCACCTTCCCCTGCTTGGCTGGCATTGTTATCACTGGGTCCAACTTTGACCAAAGTGGTCTCCTTCTCTAACATCACAGTATTAGCCCTTGTGATAGCAGTTGTGGATCCTGTACTTTTCTCTATACACTTATTTTTATAGTGCAGGTAAAAACAAGCATCATCTTTCAGTTTAAGTCATGCTTTTACACTGCTTTGCACTAGGAAAAATGTTAGCAGAAAATGTAGGTCCCTGTAAGCATGGACGCACTTTATCTCCTGGGAGGGGGCATAAACGTGTCAGCTGATTTCAGACTGCTTAAAATTGTTCTTGTAATCCAAACTAGCTGTTCTGATTCTTCTGCAGACATTGATGAGGAAAGTGCCTCCAGTCTCATATCTGCTGCAGGTATCTTTCTCGGTATGGGCCAAATCACCTTCAGGAGAGATGTCTCTCCTAATTTAAGGTAGAAGGAGTGGGGTTAAGCTGGTTAAAGTAGATGTTTTGTATTGAGGTAGCTAAAATTAGGTAAGACATGTTTCATCCTCATTATCTCTCTCAATGTTCTACACTTATAAATGAGACTGGTAGGTCCATTTCTCCACCATGCATTTTTATCTTTATGTACTCTTGTAAACTAAAGGCAGATAATGTTGCATCAGTTTACCAGAAATTTATAATCGATTATGGGGCCTGAAAAACCTGCACCAATAGGGACTTCATGGCTCAAGACCATTACAAAACTCTTTCTTTTTGCAACGTGTGGATAAAATATCATTAGCTTTACAATCAACATCATGAGTGAAACTCTGAGTAAGTACACTTGATGACCTGTCTGGTAAATCTTCCTGACAATTTTGCAAAACAGACTTAGGCGATTGATCAAGCTGGCTGGAAATGATCCTTTCACCTCTGGGTCACCAGACTCCATTTGACTTAGGGCAGCCAGGAGCAGAAGTGGCTGTTATCAAATGATAAGAGCAAGTTGAAGGTCTTAACCTAGTCTCAAGAGAAAGAAGTCCAGGGTATGGAGATCTCAATCAATTTAAGTTATACTAGGGAGAGCTAAATAGGTTCACATCACAAAACCATTCTTTTCTTGGTTTTACAGCTGAATATGTAAGAATACAATTATTTCACCTCCCAGTCTAACCAAGGATCCAAAGAGAAAATTCTGAAAGACCATTCAAAAATCTGCCAGTCTCTTCCTTTGGTGTTTCAGTTTCGCTGTAAAGACAAACGTGTTATTAGCTAAACATTCACCAACCCTGATGATCTAAAGCCTTTATCTGCCTTACTAAAATTTGCAGGATCATTCCCATAATTACAGGGTCAGGCCCATTATCACTACTGCTCAGCTCTCATGATTACTTAGAGGTTTTGTCTCATATTTAATCACTTAAACAAAAGCCCAACTTTTGTACGAAGACCTTTTCTAACTCAGACCAAAAACCCATCTTACCCAGTAGCCTCTTCACCTACATTGGCTCTAAGTGGATGCCTGCATAAAGGTATAAGAGGAAGACAGAAATGTTTTGCTAGGTCCTGACAGCACTCTTTCAGCAAATTCAGGCTAGACATTTTTCTGGAGTGAGTTGAAAGCACTGGGTAGACTTTTCTGTTTTTCTCTAATAGCTTTGGGACCTACACAGCTCTTTTGTACCTGTATTTTGAAGCAAGGAGTTTCTTATTTTCACTACTGTGTGAAGAATCAACTCCCTTTCAGTATTTTGAACCCAC
The DNA here is from genome assembly GCF_964211835.1 of Anser anser. Classification (NCBI taxonomy): domain Eukaryota; kingdom Metazoa; phylum Chordata; class Aves; order Anseriformes; family Anatidae; genus Anser; species Anser anser. The sequence continues at coordinate 80,265,212 of NC_139723.1, read as the reverse complement.
TGCGTGCTACTTTCTTGTGGTAGTCAATGATTCTTATGCTGGAAGGATATTGGGCAGTCATTCACTGATCATCTGCTCCATATCTCTCACTTTCTTCATGCTACTGAGTGTTTTACAGACCTCGCTTACCTCCTGCCTCAGCTATGTCTCTTTCAGGCTGAAGAGGGAATCATTCTGCTATAAACAGGTTTTAAAGAGAAAGCTCATTTCTTAAGGAAAGGCATTTGTTTGTTCTTAAAAAATAAAATAAAATAAAATAAATAAAATAAAATAAAATAAAATAAAATAAAATAACTTTTTTTTTTTTTTTACTTTTTTTTTCCCCCTGCCTATGAGCTACAGTCTGTAGGGAAAAACATCCTGGGAGGCAACCAGGCCAGAGAAAACACAAATCAGTCCACTAGAGAAAACAATCAGAACTCCAAAGCCAGTTTCTGAGACCAATTTCATTATGGTGCTGCCTTCTTTGCAGCCTGCAATTATGGAGCAATTATGGGATTTCGGGGGAAAGCATCTGGCAGTGGTTTCTCCCATACCCGCTCCGTTCTCTCTCTTTGCCCCATTCTCTGCATCCGAGTTAGATGTTGTTTGTATTTCTCCTCTTCAAATGTGCATCAGCATTTCAAATGAAACTTTGGACCACCGCCGTGGCAGCTTTTTAAAAGGATACAGCACGAGATTCCTCTGTCTCCTCTCCTCCGTCAGAGAGCAAAGGCAAACCAGAAGAGGGATATTAATGTGCAAATTAGCACAACCTGACTGGCTCCAGATTGCTACTTAAAATTTGCATATTAATAAATGTTTTTGTGACAGCATTTAGCAGATCAAGAAGGGCAGAGATTAAAAAAGTCAACAAGATTTTTAAGCTTTTCCCTTATATTTTCTGCTCTTCACACTCTGAGCCTCTCATATGTATCTGTATCTCCTTATACCATATCCATATATGCTTAGGTTTCATATCTATAGGTCAATGCATGTAAATCTGCCCAGCTCTTGACAGATGTGAGATTTGCAGAACTGCCCTGCATGAAGACACAAACAGTTCTGTGCTGGCAGGAGTGCAGCTTTGCTCATCTGTGTATTTGAATGTGTGTATGTTACACACTGCACATGCACACAGAGCTAGGAAGATGGATAGATGCAGGAACTGGACAGTCTCCCTCCCCCAGCCCCCTTTCAAATCTTTTTCCAACAGGCGCTTTTATCCCATTCAACTGAATAAATTGGGACTCTTGAAACTGTGATCTTGACAGATGTGAGCTTTTTTTTTTTTCTTCTTTTTTTTTTTTCTTCTGAGCTGCATTGGAAAAAGATAGATAGTGAAAACCTCCAGGGCATTTGGGCTTAGTGGAGCCAGTGAAAAGGGCTATTTCCAAGTGTGCTGAATAATGCATTCTTCTGAATTCCTTAGTTCTCTCTTTCTGTCCTCCTTTCTGTCTTTCTCTCTCACTCCCTTTAAACGCTTTGAGGATGAAATGCTGAATGCCCTCCCAGAGTTCCTCCACCAAGGCAGGAAAGTTGCAATCAAAATCTTCCCAAGCAGTGGGCTTTCAAAGCATCTCATGCAAGCAATCTGGTGGTCAGAAAAAAAAAAGGTGTGGGGGGGGGGGGAGGAAAGGAAGAGAGATATAAACAGAGCAACTCACACATAACTGCTGCATTAAAGAAACATTCCCCATCTCGATTAATTACTTGTCACATCAGTCTTAAACGGAGAAATTGGCTGGTAGCCAGACTATTTTATTTCAGAAATCTCCGTGTCAAGAACATACATTCAAAGAAACCCTTGCACCTATTAGGGTTGTCTTCCCAGATTACTTTTGTGCACGCACGAATGATAGAAAAAGCATCCACAAAATAAGAAGCAACTTCAAATTATCTCATTGTCAACTCTTTCTTTTGTTCCCCTCAGTTTCCTTTAGACATTCCTGGTTAGAGCTTGAATTTTGTGTTGGATGGGCAAAGTAGAGTTACAGTTTGGAGCACAGAGAAACCTGCCTTCAGTCTGAGTTGAACCAAATGTGTAATTTTCATGTGAAACAAAGAAAAAATGTAATCCCTTCCAGTGGCACACTGAAATCCTTTGTTCTTGCTTTTGCTTCATGTGGGGCAGATACTGGAAAGTTATGTAATTTTTTTTTTTTTTCCCCTAAATATCTCCATTTTTGCCTCCCCCACCCCCTTTTAAAAAGTTATCTTTTTTTTTCTTTTTTTTTTTTTTTAACAAAGGCATTTTGCAAACAAAAACCTAACTTCCAAACACAAAGGTTTTATTTCATTTTTTTTTTCCTGTGGCATTTCCACCACAAAACACTTTGTCTCTGATTGCATTGAAATGCAGTTTTTTTGACATTTTCCTATGTGGATGTCGGGCTAAGTGTCTTGCCTGAAGCCACAGAGGGAATTAAAACCGCATCTCTTGAGCCTTTGTTTAGCCCTTAACCACTGGACTGTCTTTCCTCCTAGCAACCCTCTAGGAGATGCTGAGCAAAAGTGACCCCATGGACGACACCATGGAGAGGGCTATGTCCTTTCGTCAGAGGTCTGAGAGCAGAGGAGACCCCAAGTGAGTTGTAGAGGGGAGCAGGGCAGTCAGCTACACCCCTGATGGAGTTGGCATCATCTCTTTTCACAGTGCCTCCACTAAAAAAACAGAGATTTAAGAAAAGCACAACAGTGGCACACACACGCCTGGGCCACACATCAGTGAGTCTGCTGGCACGAGCAAAGCCAGCGTGTCTAGGCAATATTTGTGTCAGGATTATCTGACTCCCAATCAAGGCGCAAACAAACCTGAGGTCTTCTGTCAATAGCAGAGTGTGAGCTGAGAATCTCAATGTCTTCTGAAAGAAAGGTTGGGAGCTCTTCCAAGAAAAAAAAAAAAAAAAAAGGAGGGGAGGTGGGAGAAGGAAGATGATTTTCTACACCTACAGGGGTTACAAAGTGGCTGGAAAAGTCATAGGATAGCAAGGATGATTTGAGAATGTACCCTGATGTATGCTTTCAGGTATATTTGGCTTGGTTTTTAACATCCCAAGTAAAGTAGCCTGCACCTCTTCCCTCATGAGCCTACTGCATCATGCCATTGCCATGAGTCTTCCCCCAAGCCTTCAGACTGTATTTTTCCCCTTTTTAATGCCAACCACTTGCTCCTTGCAGTAATCCATCGTTGGTGTTAATTACTCCAGAACATCTGGGTTCTAGGTCTGTGAGTGGCAGGTCTAGACCTTCAGTTTTCCTCTCCTCCAGTCCAAAATTTCTGTGTGATGGATGTACATGATGCTTCCACAATGCAACCTCCCAAGAAATGAGGCAATTGGACACCATGGGGCCATCACAAACCTGTGACAGAACTGCAGGTAGACGTCCTGATGCCAGCCCTGATTGCACTGACCCTGAAGTTCATTGATTTGACCCAAACATAATTCCTTTATCAGCCTTCATTATTACCTATTTCTTGCTTCACCATGGTTTCTGCCTCCCTTTCTGCTTTTCCTCTTTCCAAACCATTCTGGAGTGTTTTGTTCCTCTTTCCCTTCATCAGCCCATCTTTAGCAACTCACAAAAATATCTACCATAAAATCTTCAGAGCAAAGTCTTTTTCTTTTGACACGTGCTTCTCCCTCGGGTGGGGGAGGTAGAAGACAGAGGGCACAAACCATTTTTGATAGACATCAGTTATGTCACTCTGTGTATGGTTGGAAGGCGCTTAAGTGCTGGTGACAAAAATAACTGATCTCTGTGCAGGGGAAGGAATGAAGCCCAGTTTCCAGTGACATCCAGTCTCCCTCCTTTCTGTCGATGTACCCTCTCTGTAGACTCTCTGATGTCTAATATAAAGATGTGCTCACACTTCGGCTTTTCTCAACAGAGGTTTACAAAGGTTTCCTTCGCTCAGCTGTCTGGTCTCATAAACTTCTGTGGAGTGTAATGTCTTTTTTTTTTGTCTCAGAGAATATTCTTTCCCTCAACTCTGTCAAATTTGGTTAAAATAGCCCGGTTGCTTCAAAAAAAATATTGACAGAGAAAGAATAGGACAAGGAACTTAACATTAAACACAGCGTGGCTCTCTAAGTCCTGTTTCTTTAGGAAAGCTAAAGGATATTAGGGATTCAAATTGGTCGTGTTGTGGGATTGTTCACTGCCCCTGCTGAGCTCTTGGGAGAGGTGGCTTTTGGAAGGGGTCGTGGTGGTTCTGTGTCCTGGCCAGGTTTTCTCTCTCTGGTTGTGCTGAAGTCAGGAGCACAAAATCTTCGAGTCTTTCTCTTCAGTTAAGTCTTTCCTATTTATTTATTTATTTGTTTATTTATAAGTCATAGCATTTCAGTTGTTCTGTCCAGAGTGAGGTCTTGCTGAGGAACTTGCTTGTTTCTTTCCTTTGCTATCACACAGTGCGTGAACATAGCGGGAGGGAGGGGTCTTGAAGAGATCAGCGAGGGCCATCTATAAAAGGAACAGCCATGTCATCCTTCCCTCCCCACCTTTCCCAACCTCACTTTCACCTCTTTTTGTCTCCTTCCATCCCCACACTGCCAGCCTCGCTTTCTCACCTCTCTCCAGTGTTCGTCAATAAATATTCAATTAATGTTTTCCAATGATAAAGATCTATGGGTGCCAGATAAGAACATCTTCACAGGATGAATGGTGTTGCTAAGTCTTGCAGCTAATTCTATGCAGGTGCAGAAAGTCTGCTGGAAGTGGCTTTACAAAATGGAGTGCTCAAAGATCCCTCTTTTATTTTTTAATGCAGATGAGAATTTAAAAGCCTGTGTTTTCTACAATTAATTTTATGTACTATTCTTTTCAATTATGTATGTACCCTGAATGATAAATGGGTAAATGGAGAGGGAAAGGAGGCAAAAGGTAGTGGGAATCTGAAGAAAAATTCTTTTTTCCTCATTAGTTATTTATTTATTTTAGACTGGGCTATGAGCTGAGCTGATGAGGAACAGAACGGCGGTCCCAGATCACCCGGTGGGAGGAGATGGGTTTATCACCTAGTGAGGCTGAGAGGACAATGCCATAACAGAAGAAGGAGGTTGCTTAGGAGGACTCCTAATTTTTCCATGGATTTATTTAATGCACTTAGGCAAATCCCTTAACTTCCTCACTTGAAAACAGAATGATGTAGTGGCTTTTTGCAAAATGGGTGGAAAGCACAAGTAAACACAATTCCTGTGGCAAGTGTCAAAGCAAAAACTTTCTTGGATTCAGCTAAACTTTTCTCACGTATCAACGTTGATCCTCGTCCAGGTGAAAATTGCATTCATTAGTCATATTTGTTCAAAAGCCGGAAAAGCAACCCATTTTTTAAGGTTGTAGGTGGGAAAGAGGTGTTATATTTTATGCCTTCTTGCAGCTTCTTGGGGTAACACTTAAGCAGAAATATGAACGTGCTGAAGAAAACAGCCTTCCTCAGTAAAGCAATGCCTGCTTGAATCAGTGGGCATTTGAAACCTCTGGAGAGAGCCTGACCCTTTCTGGTTTCCAGTCCATTTCCAAGGGTTTTGGAGAAGCAACAGGATGGCATTTGGGGCCTCTGAGAAATTGATTCTAAAGATGCAAGGGGATTATTTTAGAGCAAAAGGGAGGAGACCCCATTAAAATAGCACTGAAATGGAAAGGAAGCTGAACAAATGGAGATGTGTTATGTAGAGGGTTGTTTGAAGTGAGACATTTTCCTTGAGGTATTGATTGTTTTTTATACCATACTTAACCTAAATCAGAGTCTTAAAAACAAATAAAACTAAGCCCTCAAAAAAGAAATAAAAAATATATAAAGAGTTATTTTAGGACTGAAAATAACAGCCAGGATTTTCCTTCCGCCCATTCTGCTTCCCCAAAATAGTAGTGCTTGCTAGTAAGAGAGACATCTTGGCAGTAATGGATATTATTTTCTTTCAAGTTCATTTTTAAGGTTAAAATCAGAAGTTTTGTGAGTTTGTTTGTTTCCACTTTCTATATTTGTTTTAGCACAAAAGCAATGTGTTGGAGAGAAAACAACAGAGGTAAAAATTCTGTGTTTGAAAAGTTTAGGGATGGAGTCACTTGAAAAATCACCAACTTTCACAGACAAATTCATACCCATTTTAGAAATATCAAACACTTGCAAAAACATGTTTTTATTCATAGTCATCTCGTTATACTTTGCAGTCCTCTTAGGAAGGGATGGGAAGAGAGACCTTTCCCCACTTTGAGAAAAATCTGGTAGTCAGTTTGGTCAATTGTAAAGAGACTTTGTGAAACTCCCAATCTGAAAAATCAGTTATCAGCTGAGAATTGTAATATCCATATGAACAGGCCAGTCCTTTCCAGAGTGTAGTCACAAAAGATGACTCTATGTGGACATCTGGAGGAATTGTTTCCACTTCTCCAGAGGTGCAAGGCTTCAACCATGACCTTCACAGATGACTGAAATTATGGCCTGTGATATCCCAGAAGAGTTTCATCAGGAAAAAAAAAGATGGGACAGTAAAAAAAAAATTGAATGTAATCCATCAGACTTATGGAAAAAATATTAGTCTTTGTCATAGAGGATGTTAGATTAGTTCAGCTTCCATAATCTAATTATTGTCTTTAATGGGACACCCATTAAGCGAACTGGTTGCTTTCTGTGAACATGATGAGATGGATCTGCATTGCTTGCACTAGCCTGACCCAAAGTCATGTACCCATCTCGGTGCTGTCCTCTCTTTGTAGAAGAGATGCTGTGCTGAGGTGGAGGATGGAAACGATTAGCTGTGTATTCCAGCACTGTGCTCCACTATCAGTAGGAGATGCCAGCTGGAAGGAAACCGGTGTCTTCGTTGTCCTTTCCCTCTTTTTGAGCCTGCCAGCGGAGCTGCCAGTACAGTTTGTGAGTTCCGCGTCGAGGAAAGCTCAGAAAGAAGGAATCAAGCTGAAGTTGTTTGATCATTTTTCTGATGGCAAACCAGATGTACTAACAAAGTGCTCTGTTGTCCTGTTTGTCCCAGCGGCTGAAGAAGGACCTCTTCCACTGAACTGCCCGAAGAGATTGTACTGTTTGAAGGCGCTGTCCCTTTCTAGTGAAATAATAATTTGGCAGAGCAAAATATTAACAAAAGAGAGATGGGAAATGTAATCAAGTTCTGAATCACAAACCAAATCCATAAAACCTCTTCAAAGCACTTTTTATTCAGAGTTGCTTTCTAAATAAATATTTAAAACTTTAAGGATAGGGAGACTGTGCAGAACCTGGTCTTGACCTAAATCCCAGTACACCACTCAAATGACTTGTAACATGTGGAACTCATTTCTTCCTGCCTCACCTAGTGTTTCTCCTTGTTTATGTTCTGCAAGAACATAACAAAAAACAGCAAGATCTTTTTTCCCATTTGTTGTGTTCCTTGAATAAGAAGGGATGAGAAAGTACCCAGATCCTAGGAAGGTTTTTGAACCAGCAGTTGCTAGTTGGTTAGATGTTTGGTGATGGGAAGTCACAAGCAAGTGTAAAAATCTGTGAGCGATGGGCCTCTAATTTTATTCTCTTTATCGTTCCTCATGAGGCTGTGACTTTACAGCCTGCATGGGTACTGGCTAGACGCCTGTTGTATGAGGATGAGAGGTGCAGGAAAAGCAGAAGACTGCCTTTGAAAATAGTTCCTTGAATTCCCGTTAGCTACTGGTTGCATCATTTAAAGCTCCTAATGCGGGCAGTGAAAGTTGGAGAAAATGACCTTCTTGCAATGATGCCCTGTGCCCCAGAGTAAGATGTAATTCTCCAGTGGTTTCAAACATGCTGGTAGAAAATACCTTTTCGGAAATCTCCGTCTCATACACCCACTGCCTACCCCACAGCTTTCTGCAGCACCATGAAGGAGGTTGTCTTAAGGGCACTTGGTACAGAACCCAGAAGTCCTAGGAGCTCTGGATCCTTTTTGGGCTAAGAAAACCTGACCATTGTGCTCTGAAGGGTCCCGTTATCTTGTTGTTCACCTTCTAAAGCTGATCTGTGCTTCTTGCCTTTAAATAGACAATAAACCGTCAAAAGAGATTTTTGTTGGGCTAAAAATATCAGGGCAAGAGTTTCTATGGCTGCTGAGGTTCCTCCAGTACACTGAAGAAAAGGGGAACGCATGAAAATAGGCATGGAAGGAGGGAGAAGAGGTTATAAATGTGATTATTTCCTCGGTTCACACGATCTTTGGGGCAGGTCATTGTGGAAACAGAGCCTGGTAGGATTCACCTTCAGATCTCATGTAGGTAGAGGTGATGCGTGTAACCTGATGATCCCTGATTTGAGCCCAGCAATGAGGGCGAAGGATCTCTGTCCAGACTTTCTTTTTTTTCCACTCATGATTTGTTCAGCCTTAATTCACCCTTCAGGAGGCAGGAAGCCATGAGGCAGCAGGAACTGTGCAATGTGAGGCTGCTGTTTCCTGCTGAGCAGCAACAGGCTGCAGGGTGGACACACAGCTTTTTCTGCATGTGGCAAAAGGTTTCTTTCAGCCCCTAATTTGCAGTGTCAGAGTAACCCATTATCAAGACGATTAAATTTAAAGAGACTGCAGTAAATGCTAGCATACAGAAGACATCAAGCATCATTAAAATGTAATTGGAAGCAAAGCTTAATGAGGTAAAAGGAAAAAAAATACCCAGAATCCTTTTAGGTTTGCTGCCCCCCCTTTGCTTTGCCTGAGCCAGCAACTACTGTATTGAAAATGATCATTTGCAAGCTGCATTATTATTTGGTGCTCCTTGCAGCAGCTGAAAAAGACACATGATGCTTTAGTGTAGCTTCACAATAAGGATATAAGAACACACATGCTATAATTTTAGACTGAAGATGGGAATGTTTTTGCTTTCTCAAGTCCTTAAGTTTCTGGTAGGAGTAAAGCAGATCTGGTTTTGCTCATCCTGAGCAAACAAGGAGGAGAAAATGGAAAGACGTGCCTCCAGCTCTCACTGATCAATAGGCTGCTCTGGGCTTTGAAGCAGTGATGTCCCGGGCTCCCTCCTTCATGTGGACAGCAAGGACAAGGGAGTAAGGAAACACAGAAGAGGAGAAGGGCTGAGAGGGGAGCAACATCTCTTGTGCCCAGGAAGCAAGGATGAAACAGCAAAGCCTCTAATAGGGATATGAATAGGAAATGTAATATTTGTAGAATAGATAATATTATTAGTAAGGTGGTGGGCTCAGTAAGGTGGTGGGCTGGTGTCCCAGGTCCTTAGAGACTACCTGCAATCCAGCGGGGACCATCGTGGTACGTGTTGGTAGAGCTCCCTGGAGAGGGAGCAGCCCTGTTCCTCTCTCTGACTCGGGAGGAGGGTGAGGAGCCAAGCCTAGGTTTTTCAAAGGAAGACCTGGTATTGGTCCAGCTTCCTTTGACTTTTTTTCCCCTTCTTGTTCTTTTTTTTCATCCGTCCCCCTGAGTCATCAAGTCACGACGTTTTTTCTGAAGCAGAAAATGGACCAGTTCGGTTCATTACATATCAGCATCCTGGTCTTGCGCTAGTGATTCCTCCTCTTGTACACAGCTGCAGCTTCCCTGGAAGCATCCTCATTCCAGCTCGAGGCCCACACGCAAGTAGGCAAATCACACAAACGTTTCTCCCAAGCCATCTGATCCAGTTAAGGTGCCAGGACCTGGCCCTTAAACTAGCCAAAAATGTTAGTCTCCATTGGATCCATGATGGATTTTTGTTTTGTTTTTGTCCTCTGAAATTGAATGTCTGTGGTCTCCAATGGTAACTCTAGACGTGAATTCTGTACTGTTGCTAGAGAACAGAAAAACTTGACCCCTGGAGAAAGCTGTCTGAGCTGCAGATAGTGCTCCAGACCTGGAGTGCAGATTGCAGTTCAGCCCTACCTAACACCATTCGCAGTCCATAGTTTTAGTGAAGAAAAACTAAAAAATTTAAAAAAAAAATAAATAAATAAAGCAATTTTGGAAGAGATTTTCCCCATTTGCTCTTCTCTGATGTGGACCTTGGCCCACTGTATTGGAAGTGTCCACTCTGATCCTAATTCGGGTGGGATTTGGCTAGCCAACTCGTGGGTCAGTTTTGAGCAAGGCTTTCAAAAGCAACAAAGTGAATCTCCGAGCTTCAGAGTGAGTTCCAAGTGATGTCTGCACCGCCGAGTGGAGCTCTCAGGTACAAATGTGTGAGCTCATCTGGAGCCAGTGGATATGTCCACGCAGCAGCAAACCCAGCTGTCCTGTCCTCTCATCCAGAATTGGTGTGCGCACCAGGCTCCACTCTATCTGCTCAACAGTCAAAGGAACTGGGCTTTGAAATCTGATGTCTGAGTGCCCTGTTGCAGTGGTGCCCTTCAACTTTTCTCTTTGCTTTCATTGCTGTTCCTGCTCTCTGTCATACATTTTTTAATTTAAGTCCTCAAGGGACCAGGCACCGTTCCTTACCAGGAGCTTGCAGAGTGCACAGAGCAGCAGGGCTCTAATATTGTGCACTCTAGGATCAGGCAAACTACCCAAAGAAAGGAATTTTGTCAGAACACATCAGCAGAAGCATGACTGGGGAGCTCTTCTCACTCCTGTAAAGGCAGTGTGCCTGGTTTGTGAGATTACAAATGAGTCTTTGGTTGTTTTTTTGTGGAATAGATTCTCCTTGTTTCCTTGCCACCATCTCCCATTTAATTTTAATTGAAGGTGCAGTGTGAATTTATTTCGGGGGGGGTTGGGGGGGGTGGGAAGGGGGGCAGGGCGGGGAGGGATAAGTGCAGGATAACCTCTGCTACGACTGGCCTGGTAGAACACTCCTAAGGATCACTAGCTGGGCTGTAGTGGAATCAAAAGTCAGCCTCACCAGGCTAAAAATGGTTACTGCAGGCTTCCTCACAGAGGCCACGGGTTTGAATAGGCTTCACACTGAATTTTTCTTTCACCTTTAGAGTTGTTCCCATTGGCAAACTGTTCTACATAGTCTACAAATGCAAATCTTCAGGTCTCCAGCTGTTCAGACAAGACCTTTCACTGACACAGTGTTGTCTTTAGTTTGAGAAAAACGCAAAGCTGCAGGATGTTGGTCATTGAATTTGTCATTTTCCTGGATTCACCAGAAGAACATTTTCCTTAAAATATCTGACTATAGAAAAAATAAATATATAAATAAACAGTCATCTACATAGTTACATGATTGCATTGTGATGGTCAATTTATACATTTATTGTATCCTAAAAACCTTTACTAAAGATGTACAAACTTTTATTCTGTGAATGTCAGTGAATTGTTGACCTTTTTCGATCCAGCATATCTATGGGAGACTGAATCAAGTATTCTGTAGTCTGACACTTGTGTAACAGTATCATCTAAACTATTACTGGGAGATATGGTGGACTGGAGGAATCCCTTTTTTTGTAGGATGGAGGGGAACAAAAGGACACAGCTAGATTTTTTGTGTTTCAACCACACCCGAGTCCAAGGTTGCGTTCGTGATGCCAACGCTTAATCAAGGAGGTTTGTAGTTTGGATGATTGGGTTTTGGAGAGTTTTACACAGTCAAACAATTAAACAGTCATGGCCTGCATGTGTCTCTTTCAGTTTTAAGGAAAATACTCCGTGTTGCTGTCTTCAGATTGAATGTGCTTTTGATGCACGTAAGGGAAGGAATTCTCTGCTTTATTATACAAATGAGATTCAAAGGATCTCTGCAGATAATACAGCAAAGTTCTGTGTCTTGATGTGCTGATTATTTTATTACAGATCTTGCTTAGCTTTGTAGGGCAATCCTCATTCTACTACAGTTCTTGCTAAAAATAATAATATTATGTACTAGAAAACCATAGTTAGTATAAACATATGCATTTCCCTATTAGAAATGTGTTTGAGGTTTCAGAGGGGGAAGTCTGAGGGAGAGAGCTGGGGGTTTGTTTTCTTTGGGGGTCACCTGAGACATTCTGGAGTGTTTCAGCTTTTTTCCTGTTAATTTTTATTTCTTTCATCAGAAATGGGGTTGGGGAGGAAAAGAGAACTTTTAAACCAAACTGTAAGATGGGAACAAACATGAAATTTAACTATGTAGACATTGTTTATAATGGGTTTCCATGCGGCACTATAACACGTAGATGCCTCAAACACAGATGCTGGCAGTTTTTGATGGAGTCTGCAGAATGATTTGGTTTCATGTAACATTTTACAATTTTATAGGGTGAAACTCCAGATTTCAATTTCAATCACTGTGTATCTGTGGGAACTCTTGGAGGGTGAAATCATTTTGCTCCTGGAATTCAGAACCAGAGGCTTTGCTGCAGTTTGAAAGCACTTTGGGATAGCTTGGGATTTTCATTTTAACAGCCTAGTTATTTATAAAGATTAATCGTTGTACACTCATGATTTTGCAATGGCAACACTGAGTCTTATACAACTCAGATACAGATAAAGTCTCGGCCCCTAACAGTGGGCTATCAAAATTGAAGTTGTATGGTAACACCTGAGGCTCTGGGTGGACCCTCTGGAAATATTTAGGAGAAAGATCAGAGGTGAGGAAGAAGAAAGGGGATAAGAGTTAAGCATCACTCTCCTCCCCCCCACATCTGAAAAAAAGATAAAAGCTCTGTATACACATTATCATAGAAATAGGTTGCCCTGCAGCTGCTCCACTCCAGATATATTAACAGCTCTGGGATTCAAGAAACCATTGGACAAGCATAAGCTTAAAGCCAGCAGAATGACCGCAATGGACTTTTTCATTAACAACAGGATCACAGAGGAAGGATTTACTCAGGCGGAACAATTAAAAAGCATGGGGCTGCAATAAAAGGGAATGAGACTTCAACTCTTTCTCTGCCTCTGTCTTAGAAGGATTCTCTCCCTTTCTCCCTCTCTCTTTTTTCCTCCTTCTCTCTTTTGTGTAGTTGTTCTGATCCAAGGCTCCCAATGGGCTAGCATTACATCTTCCCTTGAATTAGCATTCCCATTCCCCGGGGAGGGCTGCTGCGGTGATGACTAAGGGAAGGGGTGATAAATGTTAACAGAAACATTTTTGCAGAGTGCTGATTTTTCTGTTTGTAAAGCACGCACCTGCACAAAAGATGCCGAGTGAGAGAAAATAACTCCATCTCGATGGAAGACGAGCGCACCCGGGGACACACACTTACTTACCACACATTGCAGGGATGCCCTGTAGTAGTGTCACACGGGGAGATGTATGGCAGGGCACGAGGGGGGAGAGGGGAGGAGCAAAGAAGGATAGGTGGGCTGTTTGATTTGGGGTTAAGGCTGTAGATCGTGCCTTGAAGTGCTGGCGCACAGCCCCATTGCCTCTGCCTTGTGTGGCCTCCTGCCTCCCACCTCCGTGCTTTGTGCCTCAGTTGTGGGTTCATCAGGTGGGGGTGGGCAGCTGAGGTGAAGGGATTTTCAGTCCCTAGGCTCCTAGGTATCAGTCACGCTTCAGTGGTACGTTCACATTTGCAGCTCATTTCTGAATCCCAGGATTGATACATGTGGGATTTAAGGAGATGTAGGGTGCCCAGAGGTGATCAATTAGAAGCCAGAATGTTGTCAGTGTTTTGAGGTCCTATACATGGTGATTAACATGGGCAAGAAAGAGCCTTGTCCCATCTAAAACTCCGAAGTGGGTTCTTGCTCCACACCATGAACCCTAAGACAGAGATCCATCAGGGCATGTGTATCCCCATCACAAAACCTGAATGAGAAAGGGAAGGGGAATAAGGTCGTGGCCTCTAGCTCTCCTACGTGGGTGTTCTCATCTTCAGGGAACTACTTTGCCACAGGGACTGTTACTTTTTTTAATATATACAGTAGGTTCTGCTTTGGTATTGAAATAAAAATGATAAATATGAGCAACGCATCCACATTTGATGAATTGCAGGGCTAAATGTTCTCATGCATATGTCTGAACCACTTCCTGAGTCACCCGTTCTTGGCAACATCAGCTTTTGGGCTCTCTATTATTCATGGCCATACTGTATTTGCAGCATTTTTAGCTGAATGGACAAAGTGAAGCCATGGACAGTTTCTGCGATAACGGTCGGTGCACTGCCCATATGGTAGATTCAGAGAAGAGTAACGAACATGTTCATGTTGATGATGGGTACTCAGAAACTTGGGGGAGAGAGGTCTTGTGTGGTTACCATCATAGCCATGCTAAGGATTTGATGTAAGGATGTTGCAATATGAGAGGGTACCAGGATATCACAAACTTCAGATTAGTTTGAAAGCCTGTGGATGATTTTTTTATGTGGTACTACTGAATTTTGGTCTTTTCCAGGAGCTGACATTGTAAACTAAAATGTTGTGTAATGGGGAAAATGCTGTTTTCTGTGTATAAATCACCTGCAGTAATAACCATAGAGAAAAATGGTGGATTTACCAAATAAAATATTGCAAAAGTAGAAAAAGAGGAAAAAGCTAGATCTTCCTTTCTTTAGTAGGATGCCCTCTTACTGCACTTTGGCAGGTTTGGGGAGGGTGAATATGACCTGGTTCTGATCTCCTTTTGTGATGATTTGTATATGCCTGGAGAAGAAGGAAGGAAGGAAAATATTTTTTCATCTGCACCTTTCTCAGACAACCAGACAGGCTGTTCCTGCAGCAGTGATGGGCATGGAGTAGCAAGGAGAGGAAATGACAACAAAGCTGCCCTCTCCTGGTGCCTAACAAGGAAGGTCATCGCTTAGGCTGGGTTGTACAGTCCAGTTGTTTTTTTGAGTCTTCTTTATTTGAAAAGTTTGGGTAAAAGATCAAATTCAGAGCAAGCACTAAATCTGACTGGGGTGTCCCAGCCAGAGAGTTTTCTTTATATCTTCTCTTTATTATATATTATATATTATATATTACATATTACATATTATATATTATATATTATATATGTTATATGTTACATGTTACATGTTACATGTTACATTATATATATATAATCTTTCTTCAGAGGTTCTTGGAGCACTCTACATAGGCAGTTGTTTGAAAGATGGATATGTCTGAGAATTGAAGAGTCCTTTGGCTTTCAAGGTGTCCTGAAAAGAGAAGTCAGGGTGCCAGCCTCTGGGCTACAAACTGCAGAATGGCTGGAAAAGCCATCTAAACATCCTTCTCAGAAGGAGTTTCAACCCTTGACAAATAGCAAGCACTCTGAGCCAGCAAAGCCACTGACTTCATCCACAGAGAGGAGGGGAAGAGAGGCAAAGGCAATGTTTAATTAGGAAGCTAATTTCATGACATCATGCCTCCTGGCCTTTATTCCATTAATGAAGCTGAAAGTAGGCCACAAACTACAGGGATTTATTCTTCCCTGTTGGGACCATGTTATATCTGTCTGTCTGCTTGCATGGAAAATGCAACATCATTCCCAGTTGTTAAGTTATTCCATAAACATTCACCATCCATGCTGCTCTTCCTTTAGCCTCATTTATACTGCATGCCTAATGCCCTGTATAAATCGGCTTTCTCTGCATACTAATGTGGGTATCTTCTTGTTATATTTTTTTAAAGCAGTGGGCGTAGAAAGATCAGGTACAGCCACCTCTGCGGATTTACCTGTGGGCTAAACTCAGAGTATAAGGGCTGCATCCCAAGGTGCCCAGAACTCCTGAAATAGAAATGGTGAGATGGGAGAGCAAAGAATTAATGTTGGCTTTACCCGTACCGTGGGATGAATACTGAGATCCTGATAACTCCGTCCTTACGTGCAGGGGGAGGAGGGAGAAGAGAGTCCTGAAATTAAGCCGGGCCTGTGTTTGGAAGAGCACAGATTAAAATGCCTCTGGACCTGGCCTCTGCTCCATCTCAGGTGCTTTATGATAAGGAATTGGCGGTGGTGCCCGTCTCCCCCTCTCCCCAGCGTCTGCTGCTCCCCCGAGATGCGGCGGCAGAGCAGAAGGCACGTCTGCCCCATGCTGGTGCAGCTCACAGCCCGGGGTCCTAACGCAAAGTGCAGCAGATGCCAGCCCCGGTTCCTGCTGGAGCCGCCCTCTGCCGTGTGGCGGGGAAAGGAGCTGACTTTGCTGCTTCTGCTGAGGCTGTCGGGGCACTTCGGGGAGCGGCGTCTGAAGTCAGCCCTGCGTAAATCACTGGAGCTCCTGAGTCAGGACAGTGAAGGACGTGTTTAGACGATTGAAGTAAATAGCTCCAGTGGCGAGCTGCCACGAAAAGGGGCAGAGCCGTCTCCTGCCCTCAGCCGCGTTTTCACGCTCTTTCTGCTGCACTAACAGCATGCAGCAGGCTTGGAGTGAAGCAGCACGGGCAGCTGCTTTGGGACTGGTGTGGGGTCAGACAAGCACCAGCCATCATTGGAAGAGTCTAGGAAAAGGGACTTCAACTCCTGCTGCCAGCGGAAGCCATCCCAAGGATCTGCAGTGACAGCTGAAGTCCCATATCCCTTTCCCAGACTGCACAGAAATCAAAGTGAAGGCTGGGAAAGTAAGCAAGTTGGGTTGTGAATTCAGCATCTCAGCACTGAAAATCATGAGTTACAACTCAAAAACCGTGTTCTCTTAACGTGGACATGCACCCACCCTCTGTGCCTGAACAGTATCAGCACACATTGCATCTAGCCCTTCCAGAGGCCTGCTCAGCAATCAGCTGGGTATATTCATAGATGGTAAAGCCCTGAGGACTACTGCGATAATCTGCTTTGACCTACATAACACGGGCTGGAGAAATTCACCCAGTAATTCCTGGAGTGAAAGGAATTGTTCTTCCTGGAGTAATTCCATTCAAACTCAGGCTGAGCTGATTGCGTGTGTTTGTGTTTAGCTCTGTGCTATGTTGTGGCCTCCTTTTTAATTCACTCTCTGTCTCCCATTAGTGGCCTTTTCCTTTTTTTCTGAACACTTAAGCCCTTGAGGATTTAGCAGTATTCAAAGAATGCAAAATTCAAAGCTGCGTGCATGACAACGTGAAATATCAGCACAAAAATTTCTCTTATTCACCCTAGAAGAGAGGTCCCATGATGGCATATATTGTATTCTGGCCAACAACAGAAAAAAGCTGGGGTTCACATTTCAGATTTCCACCCTCGAAGCTGGTTGTATAAACATCACTGTTGTTTGGCATCTGCCTGCTTAGAAACACCGAATAGTGCTGGCAAAATCAGCTCTGATTCCCCCTGGCATGGGTACCCTTTATGCTGCCGAAATGTAGGTTTCCAGTTAGCTTCTGAACACCGTCAGGGCAATCATGAGGTTCCTTAATGGTTGGCATCTGTGTACCCACAGCAAGGAACGTCCCTCCATCTGTCCCACTCTGACTGGGGGATCAGCTGTCCCATGTCTGCATGTGGGATGCAATCCAGTGGCCCCAGATTTGGGAAACCTCTGTGTTTCCTGAGCTGGCAGCAACCAAGGGGACATGTTTAGGGTGTGATGAAAAATGCATCCACTTTTTCATCAGCTTGGCTTTGACCATGGAGATTGTGTGAGGGATGTTTGCAAAATGTATTTGATATTCGCCAAGAGTGGAA
Source organism: Anser anser (assembly GCF_964211835.1). Taxonomy (NCBI): domain Eukaryota; kingdom Metazoa; phylum Chordata; class Aves; order Anseriformes; family Anatidae; genus Anser; species Anser anser. Next base: position 80,247,812 of record NC_139723.1, on the reverse strand, counting down.
GCTCTCCGCTTTGCAGGGATGTGTGTAGCCTTGAGAGATGATCAGCTGGGGGGGCTATCACTTGCTGCAGGCCACAGATAAAATCCCAATGGGATGGAAACCTCTACGTAGGAGGACTGGCTCATGGCACCTCCCTGCGCTGCCTAGTTTGGGGGCAAGGCCCTTCCCTCTTGAATCTGTAGCATGGGGCCTTCTTTCCTTCATCAGGCTCGAGCTACCTCATGGCTTATGCTGACAGACAGCGCTTCCTGTGGATGCTGTGCTGTCACCATCTGGACAGAGTCCAGCCACAGTACGATGCTGTTGCTTCTCCCTTGTCCCTGGGCCTTCCCTGCCAGACTGAGGTGTCTGATGAACACTGGCATGGTCTCCACAGGGTTTCTTAGTGAGGGCTCCTGAGGTGAAGAACCTGAGTGGAAAGCTGGTCCCTACCTTACACCAGCTCTGAGAAGGAGGTCCTTCCTCTCATGAGGGCCCCGTGGTGCCCTCTGCCTGTGTCGAGTGCAGAATCCTGCACCCTGTGCTCTCTCCACCATCCTCAGAGACCTTCATCCCACAACACACCCCCAGCGCCCTTCTCTGACTCCAGACTCATCAGCAGCCTTCTCGTGCCCCGTTCTTGGGGTGAGAGCAGAGAGAACAAGGGATCCAGCACAGTCTCTTCTGCTCAGCAATGCAGAGTGCTACGGCAGGGTCAACCCACCTGGCCCTTGCGTGTTGTTTTATAAATACATCCTCCAGTCACCGGGTCAGCCACATAAGGACTTCTTTCTGAAATATGGGAGCCTGACAAGTGCTTAGCAGACGGCCCGACATCCAGAATCCGGTCTCTGCGAGATTCTCCTCTCAGCAGCGCCGGCACACGCTGTTCTGATGGTGCGGTGCCAAGTGACTTCTGGGTCAGTGCTGATCTTTGGAAATAAGTCTCAGTGGGGGATTGATGACAGAGTTCTTCTGACCTGAGGGGAATCGGTAGGAGGAAGGCACCAGACGTGGAGATGGTCTGCAGGAGGGGGGAGAGGGGAAGGGGGGCCAGGGGAGGATGGAGGACGAGCAACTTGAATATTAAATCCTCTTGAGCCACGGAGCACGGTGAGGCAGCCGAGCCTTCAGCTCTCACCCTCACAGGCTGTGTTCCAGGGAAGGAAAACAGCTTTAATCTGCTAGAAGAATCCCAATTTGTGTTTGAAAGCATATGTTTGCGCTGGGAATCCAGCAAATGGCACTGCAGTGCTTAACTAGTAGGTCAATGCTGTGGACTGGGAATTCAGCTCTGCCTTCAGTGTGGAGAGTTTATCTACACAGATTTATGCTGTCGTGGTGGTAATGAGGAGCAGCGTTTGCACGGGGAAGGCCTGGAGGATGCTGGCTCTCTGGAAGGCTTCCCCGGACCTGCCCTCACTCCCATCGAAAGCTGGTGGGATTTGAGGGAACTGTTCTGCCTCTTTCTGCTTTCACTGGGGAACTGCTCTTGTTGAAATGAGGGATTCTTGCTCTGCCTGGCCTTGGCTGGATTCAGCCCTGTCCTTACAGAGCTGTTGGCCAAACAGGTGAAAAGGAAGCCGCCCGATGGCGACATTAGCAGCTGTGCCCTTGGCAGCTGCCTACACTCCCTCCTCCCCAAAGTACAAGTAGCATGTGGATTAAAGTCTCAGGGGTCTTTTTCTTGGGACAGATCTGGATCTTACACGGTCTGTTGCTGAAAACCCATGGTCTCCTCAGGAGGGAACGGCTTGTAGGATGGGAGCCTCTGTGCGTGTGCTGTTATTGGTGGACAAGTGCCATAATCTCATTGCACAGAGCAAATCCTCCCCTCATCCCACTGCCATGCTGGCTGGTGCAGTTTCCCTGCCCCTGACAAGGCCTCTGAAGAATTGCCCTCTTTCCTACAAATCAGCGCAATTCTGTACCCCAGTTTCCTGTTTGATTCATAATAGCTCTACTACCAGTTGAAGACCACAAAATTCAGGAAACAAGAAATGGAAGGGCTTGGCCACATGTGGCCCAAACCAAAGTTTAATCTGAGGCATGTATTACGGTAGGCCAACCAACAACATGACCCCCACGTTGACCTTCTACTATTAACCAGACTCGTTTTGGTTTAGTCATTTAGGGACAGCTTCATTTGTGACAGTGAGCAAATGTTTACACTGGGTGTTTTTACCTGGCAGGCAAAGACTACTTAAAAATATTTAAAAACCCCTTGAATTATATCATTGTATCTTTACAAAAAAAGGCTGAGTTGTGCTTCCTCCCACATCCTATGTGAGGATGCAGCACAGCACCATGTGCAAAAGCACAGTAAAGTAGTAATTCCTCTTCACTCCTCTGCTTTCCAAATCACCCCTAACTTTGTGTTCAAACACAAACCAGTGTATTAAAAAACGTGGATACAGGAGCGGATTCACAGCATTTCCATAAAAATTGCATTGGTAGGTGCAATCTGCTGCAGGCAAGACTACAAATAGGTTGTTTTCTCATTCCTTGTCTCATACCCAGGTTTGCCTTTGCATAAGATGAGACAGAAGCTTCCTTCACCTCTCTCAGTTCTCTTTAGAGAAGTCTGTGGCCATCTCCAGCTCTTGCAAGACCTCTCTGCAGAGGTCAGAGCAGTTTACCATGCTGGGATACTTGGAAGCTCAAACTCTAGCTTAGGCTTCAAGCAATCAATGAGTTCAAGTCTAAGGTACTTAATCTCCTTAACTGCATGGCGGGTTTTAAAGAGTGCAGGCCTGGTCCCGTGATATCATGTGAATATGTTAGTTGACAGCTAGGGAGAGAGGGTGAATCCCAAGGCCTGAAGGCCTGGTGGTGTCTACTCCCAGCCTTGTTGATCAGACTTGGAGATGCTCACGTTTGGTGTTAGGAAAGGTGTGCTCAGACCCAGTCTGCTGCTTCTCACTCCATCCCATAATGGGAGAACAAGGGGCGACTTGGTGAAATTAACGGCTGGCAAATTTAGAATAAATAAAAAGAGCCACTATGCCTTGTGCCGGTCCCTTGTGGGATTTACAGCCACGGGAGGTCATCGAGACAAATACTGTGGCTGTATTATTAAAACAGGCTAGATAATTTTATTACCATTAATAACGTTTACAGTTATGTAAGCTGAGATAATGAGGCTAATCAAATCTCATGCTTCAGGGCGTAAACTGATTGCCTGCAGGGGTCAGGAGAAGTTTCTTTTTCCCCACACGCAGCACTGCACAGCAGGCTGAGCGCCGTGTGTGGGGCTACCCCTGCAGGGACATTGGTGTGTTGGCCACCACGGGAGCAGGTGTCCAGGCCCAGCACTGTGGTGGTCTCCAGGCTCACCTCACCCATGCTCACACCATCTCGGTAGCTGACCCTGTCCGCTGGCCACCCATGCTGTCCCACACCTTGCCCCAAGCCCCTCTTCTGAACCCTGCCACAAGCTAGGCTAACGATGCTGGCTGGCTTTGCCTGAGCCCGTCCGAAACTGACCCTCCATGGAGCAAGAAAATGTGTTTGTGTGGGGTCTCTGGTTAGTGGTACAGGTTGTGAACCCATGATATCTCCTGCGGTTTCTTTGCAGCTTTGTTTTAATGACTGAGTATGTTCCCTAGTAACATTCAGCATCTTCCGCTGAAAAGTTTTTGTAAGCAACATCAGGAAAGTGAGGTTGTATGCACTGAATGCCCAGCCGCTAGAGTTTCCTTCTTGGTGCGCAGAGAGGCTCTGAGCAGAAAGGAGAGGTGATAAGTAGACATGGAAGTGCTTTTGGATGTCTCTTCTGGGGAACAGGTGAAAATAGCAGTCGTGTCAGTGTTATTTTGGGCGAGACGGGGAAAGGAGAAGCGAGGGAGAAAGTGGCATCTAAGTCACATGCACCATTTGGGATCTGCAGTGATTACTCATGCAGATATCTGGGCTGGCACCTGACAGGCAGATGAACGGGCTTTGGGCTCGCAGAGCTGGGAGCAGATAAGACCAAGCTGCACGTGAAGAGGTTTGAGGTCCTTACTGCGCCGTTATCATATTTTACTGGAGCAGCCCTTCTGTCCCCACTGTGGACAGGGGACGGCGAGAGGGGTGAGAGGGCCGGGCTGCTGGGGCCGGTGCTGTCTTCGGCTGAAGGTCTTCAGCTGCCCGACACCAAGAGCAGTTTTTTAGTCCATCTTTTCACAAATTCGGTGATGTGATGCTCTGATTTCCACTTTACATGTACAAATGGGCCAGGCAAGAGCTCGACCAATGGTTAGGAAAGGACTTCTATAAAACAAGTTTGCTGCAGTGGAGCTAACTCCAGGGCAAAATTTGCAGCTTCTTTTCTGTGAGCAGAGCTGATGCACATTTGCTCTCCTCAGACAGCATGACGGTGATGCATATTCTTCGTTAAACATCCCTCCAAATTAACTCAGTTTGGTGGGGAAGCTGCCGCACGCTCAATCCCCCTCTCGGATTTTGCCCCCGAACGCGCGCGAGCGATGACAGGGAGAAGCACACTTCCCTCATCAGCCGCGGGCACCCCCCTCACCTCCAGGATTCGTATTCACCTCAAACAAATTGGGAAGCTGCCAGGCTTCGTCGAACCCTGTGCTTGACGTAGCAGAACAACCTGTCGTGTGCACTTTGAAAGGGGCTCTAATATAGGCACAACATGGGGGTGACCTCGTCACCGAGAAAGTCTCTTACTGAACTGCTATTTATTAATGTAGACAGATGCAGAATGCACCTTCCAATACCCCTTTCTAGCTGAATGCACTGAAAATTACTTGTGCTTTATGTAACTCCATTGGGGGCCACTGAGATTTCAGTTTTGCAATTAGCTGCTATAATATATATGAATAAAAATATATTATGGAGATGGATTTTTTTTTTCCCATCGTCTTTAATTAATCCTTACTCCCTTAGATTCCTCTCGCTCACCTGCCTCCATCTCTTCCCCAGCACATCACCCTCGTGGCTGGGCTCACCTGAGTTGTGCACCTCCCTGGAGTGGCACTGCCAGGCCCGAAAATGTAAATTCCCAGCATCATTTGCTGGGACTGGAGATTTGAGACAATTTCTGAAAAGGAGTGACAGTCATAGGCATTGTTATCTCTCACCTGGTAGCATTCTTTTCTTCCTCATGTCCAGAGGTATCTTTGGAATAGAGATTGTTCTGAAAGCTGGTATACCTGGGAGGATTTTGTGGAAGATCACCCCGTGAGAAAAAACTATTTGATTTCTTATCTAGCCTTTCCCAATTAACAGAGATATGAGGTTTAATCTTGATGCAGTGGGGCTAATTCTTAAGTATTTTAAAACCAAGTTTGGTTGGAAGAGGCCTTGATTTAGATTTATGGTCCCTTTTCACATATGAAATGGTGGATATGGGATTTTGTAAACTAAGAATCGGGCTGAAAAGCAACACGGCTTGCTTTAGCATTAGGAATTGAGAGGGAATTGGAGGGGAAACATATCCCTCCTTAAAGAAAAAGAGAAGAAAAAGGTTGTTTGATGGAGCCAGGGTAGACTAGAAATTTACCAGAAGCAGCGGCAGGACGTAATTGCCCCACTGCAACCCCTAGGTAGGCAGGCTAAACTGCTCTTTACAGCAATGGTGTTTACTCCAATTTTCAGCTCCACTGGTGCAAATACATGAGAGGTTACACTGTTACAGCTATCCTGGTGGCTGCTGAACAGATAACCTTCCTCCCCTTGTCCTCCCCAGGATGGAAAGCGCTCTCCCCATCCAACCTAGTGAAAACACTTTTTCTTACAAAACTATCTTTTGAGAAGTTCACTGGAAGATTAAGTACCTCCTCCTGCTCCCGCCCTCCCCTCTTTATGTTTTTATCGCTCTGGATGGCCCAACCTTTCCCTCTTAAAGCTGTGCTCGGTGGTGATATAAAACCCAGACGAAAGCACAGAAGCACTGAAGACAGCAGCCAACTTAGAATTTAGGTTGCGTCCTCTGAGCTCTTTCTCGGAATACTGCAGGCTTAATTTGTTGTTTGAGCATCTCCCATATTTATAATAATACCCTCTATTAAACAACGTGCCGTTAGCCATAATTTCCTGTGTGATTTACATATTTATTATTTTTATTTTTATATATATACACAGAGGGTGATTTTGTCTTTCAGAATCTACCACTCTCAGATGGCTGTGGTTGTTTCATTATTATTTCTTTTTGTCCTTTACCAAGTGATTACAGGCGGGTGATGATTTTTTATTATTTTTTTTTTCCTCTGTACTTTTTGAATAGGGTGGCCTGGCTGAAGATGGGTAGGGTAAAACAGGTGCAATGCAGTAAACCGGGAATCGACACAAGGAACCCAGAAGGTCTGCTAGGTTCTTGCCTCATTAAGAACTCCATATCTGCTCACTGACTAACCTTGCAAATGAGTTCACGCTCAGTAAAGGAAATTGATTACTTTCCATTGCAATTAACATCTGGTCCTGGGTCAGATCATTAGGATAATTTGTTATAGAAAAAAAAAAAAATCTAGCTACAGGGTAATAAAGTTTCTTCAGGACCCAATTAAAGATGTGTACTCTAGCTTATTTTGTGGGACATCAGCCATCTCTTGGAGGTATCGCCAGGGAGAAGGAAGCATACGGAGTGGACAATAGGTGGTGGAATGCCTTGTAGGAGAAAGAGATGTCAGGGGAATCGTTTACTCCTACCTCTAGGAAATGTGCATTCTCAGCTCCCATTTGTAGTCTGAGTTTCAGAAATGATGTATGACATCTATTTGGTGGGGAATGCAGGGCTGAAGGGTTAGCAGGGACTGTGAATCTCTGGGGATTCTCTTCAGAGAAAGCTATGTTCCGGTTTTGGACAGGCTCGTAGGTAAAAAACGAAACAAAAAAACAGCACAACTCTTTGAATTTCATATCCCTGTTTACTCTGAGACTCATAATAATGTTGGGTTTCACCAGAAGAGTTTTGTCCAGTTAGAAATGAAATTCTGAATCCTGCCCTACAACTGATAAAGGGTTTGCTCAGATCTAAGACCAATTTTTTTTTTATCAGACTTACAAGGCTCTAACATACAGGAGCCAAGTTTCAACCCCATGTCTCGATCAGGAGAAAAAAAAAAGAAAAGAAAAGAAAAAAAAAGAAAAAAAGAAAGAACAACACCTAAGAAACCTAGTTTCCATTCATTTTCTTGCAACAACAGGTTTGCATGGCTCTAGGGAAAACATTTTAGGAACTGTGCTGCAGTTAGAAATAGTAACAGTGCTGTTCATATTCCTAGCAGCAAATGCTTTTGTAACAGAACCATCAGTGTCTGTGACTTCATGGTGTTTGTTATGTCATTTTCTGCGGTCACTTAGAATTTCATAGTGACAAGGAGGCTCAAAAATAGGTTTTCCTATGGCACAAATGCTACCCCCGACCACTGAGCTCAAGGAGACTCTTCATTAGCAGTGGAATGGCTAAATAATGTTGTTCTAATTATATACCCAAAACTGGGCAGTGGCACATTACAGCTGTACAGGAATTGTTTCTTCCCATTGGAAAAGAGTTTTTTGAGACTGCTTTTATATAACATTTTCTGATGTGATGGATAGAACATGGAACTGGGAAAAATATGGCAGAGAAATTTTAGAAAATCAGATTAGATCAGGTAGATATATTTCAAGATCATGATCTTAAACTGTTTAATTTGATTTTTATCTTACTTTGCTTATTAGTCCTTTGGGTACGAACTTCAATTTCAAAACAAAGAGTAATTTTATACTGACATTTCCCCAATACTTCCTGTCTCGAATCTGTTGAGTCACTTTTATTTAGTAATTATAGAAGCATGTTTTTATTTATTTATTTATTTTTCCTTCCAATTTTCTCTGCACAGATATTGAGATTTTCTCATCTAACATCTTACGGCAAATATTTTCAGTACAGAAAATCAGTTCTTTCTGACCGACTAAAGCCCAAAAAGCGAAGGGAGGAAAAGAATCAGGTCATCAGTCTCATATTTACCCAGTGGGAGAATATGATGATGAAGTATAAGACCGTTTATACACCACTCTTTAATTTACTTCGTTATTGTAAGAAGTAATCAACCTCTCCCCTACAAAATAAGAACCAATCTTAAATTTTGTCCTGAAAATTTGAGCCAGATATCATTGATGGGTAGAACAGTTTGGGCTGATCTCATTGCAGCACAGGAGCAGAGCCCAGCTGAGTGCTTAGGTAGGACTCAAGTGGTGCATAGACCTCATGATGGCTCTGTGCAGGAGATGTAAATATCGGAACCCAGTGGATTTGGAGCATCTTGCTGATAATTCATATGGCTACAGATCTATAAACCTGCTGGTTCTCATGCACCTTTGCCACAGCTATCCATGTTAATGGGAATGGGAAATGAAGCATATATTTTTCTAGTAATGGATAAACATCAGGAGGTCTGGTGAGTTTGAATTCTTATTAGAGAAGATTTGACTCTGCTTGTGAAAAGTCCTACCAACTCTGGAGGAGTTTAGATCTAGATTCACTGAGCTCTTTATATCTGGTACCTGATTTTCTCATGATCTCAGATTTCAAAGACTGAAAGCAAGAAGCTTGCATTTCTAAGGTATGGCTCTGGGACTCAGTTTTGCAGTTTGACATCAGCTATTGTCATGATTACCTTATATTTCATACGTTGTGCTAAGCCTGTGGCCAATCACGATGAGAGCTTGGTCTCAACATAGTGAAATGATCTAGTGGAAGTACTTTTCAAACACATTGGAAGTCTGCTCTGTTCTGTTAAAGAACCTGTGGCAGTGGGCAGATGGTTGGTAGACTATCAAGACAGGGATTGACCCAAGCAAATATAGCCATGTCGTGGTATAAGTACCTATATCTCCGAACAGGCTCTGTGGTCAGTGGAGAGGAGTAGGCACTTGCAAGGTGATTCTCATATGGTAAAACAGTCAAGTTGAATGCCACTCAAAAAGAGTGGTCTGCCTAAAATATGTGTGTCTTCATCTGAGCAAGTGTCTTGAGGCTGCCTTTAGATCCAGTGGAGAGGTAGTCAGGACAGTTACTGATGCTTAGGTCACCGTTCATCTCATCCTAAAGAGGACACTTGAAGTCCATCAAGTGAATAGATTGAAGAGACCTCCATTGGTTCCAGGAGGAGCCTAGGCATCTGCCTTAAAGTTACATAAGCTTAAGTGGCAGGAATCCTGCCCACAATAATTGAAGGCTGGGTTATTTCACTACAAAGTAAATCCCCCACCAGAAGGAGGAGTGGAGAAGGCTTCTGCTTCCAAGGGAACTGAACATGGGTGGGCTAGGAGGCTTGCAAATGAGCTTACAACAGTTTTATCACAATCTTGGTAATTCCTCAATAAATAAAATTAATGAGTTTCATTGTCATCCACAGCCCCACCGAAGAGGATTCAGACAATTCTCCTATCTCTGGAACCACTCACGGAGCCTTGCTCCTCATCTGCCTTCTGATGATATTTGCTTTTAAAGAAAGGTCCATTTAATGTGTTCCTCCCCAAAAAGTATCTGCAATTAATTCTTATCAAGGGCAACAGCTGATTTGTAAGATTACTTCTAAATTGGTAATTAATTAACCTATTACCAAAGGAGGGAGGGGTGCCCTGTTTGTTAAGAGGTTAGAGCTGATAAGTGATGAATAGTTGGGTTATATCAGGACCTTGGCTCCCCTCTGATCAGTTTGGATGTTACCTAACCATGCATTATATTTGAACATGAATCACAGCTCCTCAGTCTTTATATTTCCTAATCCAAAGCCTGACACACAGAACTATGGGTAGATCTCATTTATTATTGCTTAATTAAAGGCTCAATGCACAAAGAGACGCCTCTCATTTCACTTTAGCTAGCCAGCGAGATCATAATTGTACTGATGTCGGGGCTAGCTTTCTAAGTAGCTGTTGGAAGTCACTGAGAGGAAGATCCGAGCTATTCTATAGGGAATTCTACACAACAAAAGTTACATTCATAATTTTTAATTAAGAAATTACATTTTTTTTCTCCATTATGCTGCACCAAGCTCCATCGTTGATTCCTTCTCATTGCTCACATTTCCAAACTTGAGCATTACAGTTAGCAGAGAACAATTAATTTTTCATGGTTTTATTCTTTCTGACTAAACAAAAATGTTTTGTAAATGTTGACCCAAATGAAATCGTCTAGCCCTGCTAGCACAACAGCAGTATGTTTCCTCAGCACAATAAAATAAATATTTCAGCTTAACTGTAATATATCTTTACAGTTTTCAGATTTAAATATTTTTAGATACTGTGTTAGAGAGTTTCTTGTAATAAAAAAAAATATTCAAAATGGCAGGTTTATGTGATTCAGCTGTAAAACATCTGCAAAATCAGTCCACTTCTCTACCTCTTTGCTTAAAATAATTTTTCCCAAGTGAAGTAGGTGCAAACAAATATCGGTGTATTTAGCCCCACGTTGCATTTTGAAAGAAATTCAATGGTTTGTAAGGTGACAGACACAAGGTATAAGGGTGAAAACGATTAAACTGTGTTTTTTGGCAGAATCTTTCTCCTCTAAGCTGATATAAGAGCTAGATAATACATGGCCCATCTTTAGGGGAGCATGGCAGAGCTGAGGCTTGGAAGAGGAAAAAAAAAAAATCTTTCTGACTTAACAAACTCAACCTGGAAATGCTACCAGAGAGAGAGAATAAAATATGGAAACCCCAGATGGCATTTTATACAGAGTCACTTTCCTGACTGTGAGTGCATTTTAAGGAATTGTCCTACACTCTGGGATGTCATAAATCCACCTTGATATAGTGCTGCGCTGCTCGCTTGCTGTCTGAAACTTGCATCCTCTGCTTTTGTTTGTTTGGGGCTTGGGGTTTTGTTTTTGTTTTCCATCATAAAGAAAGAGGAGCAATTTGTGTGCGAGGCAGCGAGAGCACAGGCAGGGAGCGCGCGTTCCTTGCTTTGCCTGACTCTGCAACGCTCCTGAATAAGTGAGATATCTCCATAATGTGCAAATAATGAGAGGCCAATTATGCCCGAGGAAGGAGGGCAGGGGATAGGGGTCTGATGAATAGTAAGCAAGACTGACTTACATGGAAATGGAGCTGAAAGCTGCTTTCAGCTTTGGAAGTTATTAGCTGGAGCTGCCGAGTGCGGCCAGCCGGCCCCGCGTGGGACGTGGTGCGGCAGGGCCAGGAGGGCAGGAGCCCCACAAGGGGGTAGGCGAGGTGCCTGCCCCTGGGGATTTGGGGTCCCAGAGACTGCCAGAGTCCTCCTACCTGTAGGGTTTGGCAGATACCCTGGGCAGACACACTGCCTGCCGCACCAAGAGCAGCCTGGAGTAAAGAGCTGAAATTCTCTCTCACTTCGTGCCAAAGGGCGTTGGAGAAACAGCACCCAGGGAAGCTGGGGTGCAGACCTGCCCATGGTTCAGGAGCTTATGGTCTTTTTTTATCCTGCTCCCTACCATAGGAAAGGCTCTCACAAGCTACACACAGCTCTCCAGCCCACCAGAAGCTTTTCCTCGGATTTAAGATTATAGAAATGTGCTTCTTTCTGTGTGTGGGTGTGAACGTATATGGGTGGATTAATAGGGACATCTATCTGTATACATGCACACAGTTACAGCTCCATACATTTGTACATACATGTTTGTATAAATACATTGAGAGAGATGTCCTATGTTAGTCATTTCACTTTTGCTACATGAAGACCAAAACTTTAAGAGGAAAATGTATTTAGATAAATTGATATGGTGCTTGAAAGAGCAAGTGGAAGTTGTCCCTGTGAGATGCTGCAGTACTTGGCCTTAAGCTGAGACATGAAGCAGGAGTCCTGGTGAATTCCTAATAAAAGCAATAATAATAATAGAAAGGAAATCAATTAGCTAGCTGGAAATGAAAGGATGCCTGTTGTATATAAGTTTTATGACAGCTGTATCCGCGACATTGCAGAGGTCTCCCCAGGACGCAGACGTGTCCATGCAGCAGTGAGCCCCTGCACTGTGCCTCAGCCCCAGCCTCACACACCCCTGGCCCAATTTACCAGTTCTTTGAGGCTTTGCTCTGGATTTTCACCATCCCCTCTCCTGTCCAAGGAGAGTGTGTGGCTCTGTGTGCTTGCCGTTGAACCAAGTGCTGTAAAACCACCCATCACTGATGTGTTGGCAGGTTTTAGGGGTGTGCTACCTGGGACAGCACACAGGAATTGTGACCGCATCTTTTAAGTGTGTTTTTTTTTTTAATCACCTGTCTTATTTCCCCTCACAAGATGCATGAGGATTTTTTGTTATTATTATTTAGTAAGTCAGTTATTAGCGGAAGACAAAGACTTAGGAGAAGTCCCACATCTGGGTCTCACCCAACTCAGGACATTCTGTGATTGTAAGAATCTCCTGCATACCCCTCGGTAACAAACCCTGTATCCTGTAACTCCATGCTTTTGAAGCACTACCAGAGGTAACCCAAGTGGCTTGGAGGCAGCACCTCTTCGATGAAATCCCACAGCAGACGTGTATGCCAACCCTGTATGGTGAGCCTCCAGCACCAAGCCCATATGGATGCAGCAGAAGGGTTTGTCTGCACTGGGGAACCAGGGCAGCGGATGTGGGATTGGGATCAGGGGATGCTGATATATTCAGAACTGAATGGTGTTACTTTATGAAAGGCTTTTTAGGAGAGCGAACAGAGGCCAGTGGGCCACAGGTGAAGAAGCACACTGCCTAGCTTACTCTGAAAAGTCTTCCCTCTATAGATAAGCCATAAGTAAAAGGCGTTTTCAGTCTCTGGTAACATCTCCAATACCAAACAACTGCACTTCTCCCGTCAGCTAAAACACAGTAAAGCTGACGGTGCAGCCAGGTGCCTCAGAGTAATAGCGACAAAGGCTTACTTGCCATATACTCAAGTGAGGTTTCCATTACAAAAGCATTTTTCTGTGAAGGACTTTGTAGTAAGCTGGCACACATAACAAACGCCAGCTGAAAATCCTGAAGGCTCCTCCAAAAGCAATCATGGTGCACTGCAGAAGGGCAACAGCCTTTCGTTTCCAAAGTGTGATTGCCCTGGGTTCTCCAGCAGCACTGACCCAGTATCCGAGTTAGTTTTAGTTGGAGCATTGAGCTTCTACAAGCCTGGTGTACTTAAACTGTGTCCATGGTCACAGACGTGCTGTCTGTTTCATTTTCTGAAACTTGGGATAACTAACTTTATGATAGTGATGTTGAGTAGCCATTAATTCTCATTTCTTTCAGCTATTCCTCAACTCCAGCTTATGAGTTCTTCAATAAAAATCTCCCAAAGTTACCTTGGCGACTCATACGTTTGCCAAGCTGACAGATTTATGACAGTTACATATATAAATATTTATATGCTGCGGCAATGCAATTTTTAAAGGCAGATATACACACTCTTACCGAGACTTTCAAACAAGACAAAACACACTCGCACAAAGTGACATAACCGTGTACCAGGCAGTGAGTGTCAATACGTGCCTGAGCACACAGATCCGCACGCTAACGATCGTACAGATGTTCTGACGAGCAGAGCCGTCTTAGTCCCAGGCAGCACTCATGGGCTTTTCAACAAGCCAGAACATGCTAACATATGTGTAGCTGCTGCACGCGTCCATAATTTCCTCAGACACCAGAACAAAACCTCATACATCTGCACATTGCTGGAGAAGGCAGCACAGGAGCACACCTCTCACAGGAGCAGGTATGGTGCTGTGGTATGCAGTTTATATGCATAAACCAAATTTTTACACTCAGGCTTACTATTTCACAGGCAAGTTGAGTATAGGACATCAAAGAGTCTCGTACTCAACATCCCAAAATTCAGCTGTATATACGTGACCATACACATTGACAGTCATACATCTCTTGTAGCCATGCTGGGAGAATTGTCATTGGAAATAATTCTCTTTGGTTTCTTCCCTGTCACACAGACATGCACTCACACTACTTCCTTCTTTTTAGACCTGACTGAACCTCTTTGTGTTGCATCGCCCTAGGCTGGTGACCAGAGCAAATCCTTGTCCTATAAATTCTGGTGATGAGTTCAGCTGTTTTATTGTCTGGCAGAGTAGATGGAGATGATACAAAGTCCAAAGGAAAGAAAGAGGAGGGAAGTCATTTATATGTAATTGACACAGCCATTTATAGATGAAGCCAGGGGTCTTTTATTTTTGTAAGGCTGAGGGCTTGCTTTATCAGCATCCCACTAACCCAAACATACTCTGAAGGTACCATTCTACTAGCTGCATCTTTCCTTTCTTTGTCTGAAAGCCTAAATATAAAATCACTTTTTTTCCTCTTCTCTTGCTTTAAAAATAGAACTGTGATGAAGTTTTCCTCCTCCCCTGCGTTTGATGGGAAAATCTTGGTGGCTGTTTAGATTTCGCTTATACATTAATAAAACATTACAGGGAAGTAGTGGGAGAGAGACCAAAAATCTTGCCTGTGACAACAAAATGCCTTTCTGTTCTGCTGTTTCCACTAGAATTCACTGCTGCTTCTTCTAATCTCTAAACCTTTGGCTTAGTGTGGAACGTGCAACACAGGGAGGGTTATATATATGTGCATACATAAAGGGTATGTGTTATGTCTCCCGATCCCTTGCATTCACTGTGGGTGACGTGGTGTGGCACAGGACTCAGGAGAGCCTATCCTTCTGTTGGGACTCGTCTCTACCACATCTGTCACATCTAGGCAGCTGTGGAGAATAAAGCAACATAAGTTGGCAGCTTCCTAATTCAAATCCCAGTCCTGGAGCCTCTTTCCTGCGTTTATTGCAGATTAAAGACTTTGAGCAAGGTGGGCTCTGATTTTGCGTGCTTTGTAGTGAGATGCTTAAGGTGAAAGGAACACAAAATAAACTACCACAGAGCAAAGACAACGTGAAATTTTGGGAAACAACAGGAATCTGAGCTCAAAGAGGAGTCAGGACAAACACTGGTTTTACCCTAGAAGGCTCAAATTGGAAATCCAAAACAACAGTCTATTTAAAAAAACTCAAAAAATAACTCTTCTGGCCTTATTTGTCCATCTGCAATCTCCAAAGAAGGCTTCTGATGCTCACTTGTCCACCATGCCTTTTGTTATGTGGCAGTGCTGGCAAATTGTGCTGCTCACTGCCCTGGCTGCTGACAGCAGAGGAGGAGCTGTGGCAGTGTGATGCAAGTTCAGTTACCTGTCTGATCCTCAGCCTGAGCCAAATCACGTAGGGAAAGAGCTAGACAGTGCTGACATCCAATGTCTGTGCCATTTTGTGCTCACCTACATGTGTCTTTCCAGATGTAACAACACTCCAAAGTGTCATGGGCTTGGAAAATGACTTCTAGATAATGAAAACTTTTGTGGTATTTTTAGTTTTTGTATCTCATTGAGGGCTTTCAGTATATAAAGTCAATTACTCACTCTCAGTCTTTTGAAGATTTGAGGTTCATTCATCAGCCTTCCAACTTGTTTTCCAGTTTCACAACCAGAAATATGCTCAGGGTATGGTCAAAACCCTTTAATTCTAAGGAGCAGATTCAATAGCCCTGTTTATATATTCTGTCCAGACATCTAAGATCTCCTGTTTCTCTTCCCTATCTGTATAATATTCAGTATAACACTGTATCTTTTTTTTCATTTTCCCCTTCCCTTTCTAATTAAGGGAAACCAGATTCATCATTTTTCTTTTCTGTTATTGCAGTATTATACAGCCTGTGTATATATATATGCATACACATGCATATATATGGTCACAGATTTACAGTTCAGCTACTAACTTTTCCTGACTTAACGGCATAGAATAGTTTTAAAAGTTTAATTCTACTTCATATTAAATATGAAGCATCAATAAGGCTACAAGCCTTACCAGAGTGTTTAAATCTAGGAACAGGGCCATGTTGGAATGGGTTGTTGGAAGTCATCGTTAGGAATGTTCCCATCTTAAATCACTTTCTAGGAATTAAAAATGATCGTGTGCTATAAGTGCCCATTGTGCTTTTGAGGTTTGGAAATTAAGGGAGTACAATAAATTTGCTGAATAGGGTCTACTGTTTCTTGTCTTATTTTCTTCAGGATAGTGAATCTTAAAATATACTGCCATGTTTGCTGAATCTGTTTGTGTGTGTGCGTGTATAGCCATTTTGAAGTAGGAACAGAAGTACGTAGAATCCTTTAGGAATTTACTGTAAGTCAGTAATGGATTTTGCTTGTTTTCAGGCCTGGTTTTAAAACGTCTTGTAAAAAAATAATATCCCCAATGCATATTGTGCAGGAATTAATGTGGAACTAGAGCAAAATTACTCTGCCTCTTATGCATTAAAAAAATCCCAGTGACACTAGGTTCAAAATATTGCAAAAATGTGTTTCTCCCTCCTCCTCTCTCTCTAATATTTTAGCAACTCAGTATAATTCTTCATTATTTTGTTGTTTGATATATAGGAAAGGGGACCTTGAGCACAGAGTAAGTGCTTCTAGTATAGCTCTAAGATATGTGATCTGCAAAACATAGTATTATGTAAGTCTGATAAAGCAGAATGTTTATAAGCCATTCGCCAAAGCAGATTTTGTAACCAGGGGGGTTTAACTCAGTAAAGTACCATGAGTTTATACGGTTTAGCACCATCACCCATATAAAGAAAGCTGTAGATAACCCTCATCTTTGAAGCCAAACAAATTTTGACCTTTAAAGGCTTTATTTCTTCCTCTTTTCTCATGACATGATTGCATTATGAAAATAAACATTCTGTACTTATAAAAAGAACATATTTATCAAAGAACTAAAACTATATAAAAATAATTTTTATATTACAGAAATATATGTGTATTAAGGAAGGGAACACGATCTAAGCTGGTGCTGCTTTAGAAGGAGCCTGCACCAGATGACCTCCAGTCTTAGTGCCTCCATGATTTTGGCAAAGCTGAGGATTGAATTGTACTACTTTAAGGACTTCTGCATTGAATTCAGAGATCAGTCCACTGTGTCTGAGCACATCCTAAGCTTGCAGTGAGCTACCAGGGCATGTCCAGCCAAAGAACCAGGGTTTTGGATGTGATTTTATGGAAAGTTTCTCCTCTTGCTGTTTCATTCTTGGCCCTGGTCTCAGGAGATCTAGACTTTATCCTTGCTTGGTTACTGATTTATTGTGACAGCCTGTGAAAGATGCTTCCTCTTCTCTGCCTTACCTTCTCTGTCTGTAAAATAGGGCCTCTGTGAGCCTGGCTTTGAGATGTACTGAGGAAAAGCATTGTGCATTATTATACAAGATCTAGTGAGTACCAGGAAAGATTCTGCTCAAGGTTTACTTTTACTAGGACCTGTTTATGTCTAGACTTACCAAAACAGGGCTCTTTTGTCACCAACAAGACCCCTAGAACAGGATCCCCTTTCTATATACATTGATCTCCTGTTTTCTTCGTACAGATGCAATTCATTTCCTAGAAATATTGCAACTGAGTTAAGCAAACACAGCAGCCACTTTATGACTCTGTGGGAGATGGTGTTTAGAGTGGGAGGATGACTAGGGGAAATAAGATAAAGTTAAGCAAGGAAAAAAATTGACTGAGCATCAGGAGAAATGTATTTCCTGTGTTAAGGTCTGATAAATTGTGATTGCAGTTTCATAATCCAAGGGAAGCAGTGGAGAGCTCTTGATGGTTTTGAACAACACAGCA
This sequence comes from Anser anser, assembly GCF_964211835.1. NCBI lineage: Eukaryota > Metazoa > Chordata > Aves > Anseriformes > Anatidae > Anser > Anser anser. The sequence goes on along the minus strand of NC_139723.1, from coordinate 80,230,222 downwards.
TATCAGAAAATATGTTTTTGTTTTTATGTACTGGACTTCCAAGTACATTGTGATCTGGTCTGGTTGAAATTACACATTCTAATTAAAACAGACCCTTATTTAATGGGCTAGATACACAGAACATTTAAGGACGTAAATGCTGGTGTAAGCTTTGCATGCAGTTGCATTAATTTGCATGCCCAGTTACAGGAGTTCGGCGTAGAAATTGGTTAATTGCACCAATTGAATCGCTGAATGGGCATAATACCCTGCACAATAGCCTGATTTGCATATGCATTGATGCAGATTTACATGTATAGTTATGTGTGCAATGGTGCTCATATTTTGTATATATAAGGGAGCATGTAAATTGTTTGAAAATCTGTCCCGGTAGATCTCTTCCACCTCTACTTTAGATCATTCTGTTTACTAAGTAATAGATCATCCCACTCTGATACTAAAATGCATCAGCTCAGAGAGTGAATATCAATTAAATAGGTAAATAAAATGCTGCCAAAGGTGTATTTTTGTCTTTTACTTAAAAATCCCCTTTTTGTAGCTACCATAACTAAAATTCTGGATTGTTTTAGGGCCTTTTTTGGCTGTGAAAGGCAGCTTGCTCTTTCAGTAATTCTCTTATTTATTAGCCCCTTTTCACATGGATTTGTTTATTAAACTATAAACCCGATTGAATTCCATGTAAGGTACACCTATGCTATTCCCACTAAATTCCATAGGATATGGGTTTAATTGAGGTCAAGGTCTCACAGTACTGAGAGCTGTTGAACTGATGATACACACCTCAAGACTAGGATCTGCTTTGAGGCAGTTATATTGTCCAGTAAGCAAGTTCCAACCTGGGGGCTCCAAAGGAAGTCAATATTATTTTTTCTTGAAGTCACAAAACCATCTCAGTTTATCTTTGCTTTGATCTTTTCAGATAGGGCAACTGAGGCAGAAAATGCAAAGGTGACCTAGAATGCAACTAACTAAATGAGATCTCCTGGTGAACTAGATCTTGATTCACTGGTGAGACTCTTAGCTCTCCTTTCCCTCTCCTGGCTACAGACAGCAGCAGGTAGCTTACAGTTGTCTTCTGTTTAGCTCTTCCCTGGCAGCAGAAAGCGGTGAGCCATCCAATTGCTTTCTGGTTTTGGGTCTTATTCTTCTTTGGCAATCTGGAACACGCTATCCGATAAAAAAGGATGGGAAGAGTTATCCAAAACTCTTAACTCAACCTAGTACATGTACGGGATGACCTAAGACAGTGTATTGGAGCATTAACCCATTCGTTCTCCTTTCTGATAAGGACTACAAGGGTGTGGGAGAATCTTGAGAAAAGGCGAGTTGAAGTTTTTGGAACAGCAATCGCCAAAGGCCTGGTATTATGCATTGGCTTTAGTCTCAGCCAAATATGAAGCCCCTAGTTCATTGTTTATTTGTTCCTATTGCCATGTTAATAAGGGAGATCACAGAGAAGGGGAGGATAGGATTAAAACTACTTATGTTTGTTTGCCTAGCTTCTTAAGACAAGGGTGGATCATGCCTGAACTAGTCTACAGCAGCCTCCCACTGTCTGTAGCTTGGGTTCTGCTTCCCATGCCTCTGTCAAGAGCAGCTGGAAGAGCTGCATGGACACACTGTTCCTCCTTCTAACAGAGAGCTGAGGAATTTCTCCAGAAGGGATTTCCACCCATCGTAAATTTATTTCAGGCTGCCAGAGTGGATCAATAGGATCAGCAGAGGTTGGACCCAATGGACTTACTGCAGTAAAATGGGACTGCAGTTCTTATGAGTAGAATGAGCTCATTTAAGGTGCCTGATGCTTCTACAGGGGAAACAATAATCTGCACTTTAAAATACAAAACACTTTGCAGAACTGCTTCCAAGCAGTGAGTTTCCCAGAATAGCTAAAAATTGTCACACTTCAGGTGAATGAAATATCAGCTTCTTCAAGATGGGGGCAGTGAGAAAGTGAAGCATCCTTAACAGATTGAGCATAAATTGAGTCTCAGGACCTCCGAGTCTAGTCCCATTATTGTAAGGAAAAAGAAAAATTCAAGTGAGATTTGAAGGGAATCCATGAGGCAGAAAGTGAAACTCTGCAGTTCAGAGAACAAGAGCCAAAGTGAGAAAGGCTCCCTTGCCAGTAGTGAAAACTAGTTAGTGTTTGATAAATAGACAAGTGAAAAAAAGAAGGGAGCAAGCTGGGGCCCAGACCTTGTCACATACTTAAAGCAAGGAAAGCTTTTCAAATGGAGATCTGAGATCTGGGGACTGCGGAGAAAGAACACCTGGGTAAGCACACATACCACCAAAAAGGGAAGAAGGTGACACCTTTTTTCTTTTCATTGGAGCTGGTGTGTCCATGGCAGGAAACGTCATTTCCCAGTAGAGTTTGTGATGCACCCTGTCGTGGAAAACAAATCTACTCCAGCAGGGGTCCTCTGTCCTACAAAAGGCAGATCCTACCATCCAAGTGCATGCCTTGGAATAATGAATCCTGAGAGCAGCCAAGGAAGAACTCATAGCAAAGCCTACCTTGCTTTCCCAGTTGCCAGGCTGCCAAGTTCAGACTTAGTTGCGAAGACTAAGAGAAGCTAGGTAAAAAAGTAAGAAGTGGAAAGCTTCATTGTTACCCCTTGTGGGTAGAGGTACAGAGAACTAGTCAGCTTGCAGCAGAAAACTGACAGCTTTTCAAATCCCCTCTAAAAAACTGAAGGTGCTTTGCAGGATTTTTCATTCATACCAGCATTGTCTTCTCTGCTTCTCTGTGTGTGTTGCTATTTCCACTTTGGCTGGTGCTGTAGCAAGAGGGATGATTATTCTTGAAGACCAAACCATCAAGTAATGGCAAAGTAGTGGAAATAATAATTCCATCAAGAAAACAGAAAAAAAAGGAACACCTTCATCTCCCAAGATAATGCCATACATGATGAATGCATCTCCTGATCACATTAAAGTGTTTAATTCATGTAAAATTACAAAGGCATGAAAATGAGCAGGATTCCTTTTGAAGTCGAAACCCTTGACGTCATCTTGGTGGTCATTTCTCAGAGAGGTAACTCTGGGCTTATTAATAATGAAACTTAGAACTGGCAGGGGGTGCTTCTGTGTTTTTGTGTGTTTCATCATTTCTTCAGAGAAACAGCCTAAGTCACTTGCGGTATGGAATATTCTGGCATCTAGAAACAGTGGCGTCTCTTGCAATAGTCTTATAGTCTCCATCCACTCAAAGACATTTTTGTCTCTTGCTTTAATCACCAGCAGTTTCTTCCCCATCTGCAACACGCCTTTCCTGAGACAGTGTTGTGGCAATAGTGTGGCATGTGAGTGACCAGGACCCCAGAGACTTACCGAGAGTTTGGTCTGTGCTCTGCATGGCTGGAGGAGGAATGTTTGTGCTCAGTGTAGGACAGCTCAGCTTGCCACAAGTGGTGTTGAGGTGAGATTCGCTTTAAGAGACAACAGAACATGATATGCAGTTTAAAGACACGTAAAATAAATGGGGAGACATATTCCTTCACATGAAAAGGGGACTCAAACATAGAGTTTGCTTAGAACATGGATGTCTCTTTTCTAGCTTTCCTTAAGGAATGCGTGTCAGACCAGGAAAGAGAGTTCAGCAAATATAAACCAGAATCCAATTAATAGTGTAAAGGATATCCTTGCATTAGGAACAAATATATCAGATCCAAATCCTCCATTACTAGTATTGTGACCTGAGCAAAAGTGAGCCAGTAGTTACATTACCAAAGCTTTTCTCTGGAAGCATTCCACAGCACCCATTGATGAGGTAGGAAATTGATGGATGTATTTAGAAATAACTCTACATTTTCAGTGCCTAAGTTAAGTGATTGAGGTCCCACACCGATCTGATAAGTTTTACAGGAGACCACTTCAGAGCTTCATTTGAGAGCTAGGAGGAGATTGCAGAAGTTCTTGTTTCCATGCTCAACATTTCCCCCTCTATTAAAGATGTATAAACTTTCCATTCTAAATTAAAAAGTGGAACCTGGGGTGACATCTATCTGTCCTAACATTGAAGGCCAAAAGTCTAGTTATGTTAAATTCCCTTTACGGTCAGTGGAGAGAAATAGTCCTCTCCTGAGAATGATTCATCACACCCTGAGATACACATCTCAGATAACTCAGATTTGTGTGTGCTTACAAGGGTGCTTGCTTCTCTCCATTGTATACAAAAACAGTCCTGACTGAGCAACTACAGATGTCTAAGTACAGGTGGGATTTTTGCTACCTTGCACTCTCCTGAGAAGTCTCAAATCTTGCCAGTCTCTTATTCAGATAATATATCTCTTTGGTCATTTTAGCCTTCCCTCCCAGCTACCCATCCCAAATAATTCCCAATCAAATGGAAAAAAATATTTGAGTGAGATAACATATATGTATATATATGCATATGTGTATATAGCGTAACATATATGCCATATTATAAAATGGCTCACCCACCAACACAGCGCTTCTGAGAAGTCTGAGCAGAAGATGGCCTTGGATGGAAGTTCACACTGGGCATTTAGGCGAAGCCATTTCTAATTTCTATATATATGTGTGTGTGTGTATTTAACAGCACATATGACAATATAGTGTGTATGGGAAGAATAGGTGAACTTTACCATTTCATCCAAGCATTGTATGCTACAGTAAATATCAGAGATAATGATATTGACTTTAAGGTATTACAGCTTCAAATGTCAGTTCTACTCTATCTAACACTCCTTTGGATTTGATTTACATCTCTTCCTCCCACTCCAAATGCTGCAAAAGGAGGATGTTGGCAAGAGAGACTCCATACAGACACACTCTGTCTTTGTTTTCCATCTCCTCTTCTGATAATTTTTGCTTTGCAGGTTTTTTGGCCAGGGCTTAAGAACTAACTCAACAACCCTTGTCCAGTGCTTTAATTCTGATTGTAAATAAGTGTGCTTCAGGCTGAAGTGTGAACCAAATGGGTGAAATACCAGCAGCCTCAGAGGGGAGGTCTCTTGCCAAAGGTGCTACAGCAGAATCGAAAGGTCAAGGAAGTATTAGCAGCAGTTTCAACAGAAATGAAACCAGCCCCGAGAACCAAAGAGCTCATAAGAATAACATTTAAACAGCACTTCGCAGCCCTTTACAAGCATTAACTAGGTAATCCTCATCGTACCCTGGTGATACAGGAAGAAGTATCGATACTGAAGGCTAGCACTAACAGGCATTTTGCAACCAAATCTACACCCTATAACTGAATTGAAGTCCTATAGTTTAGATCCTTAGAAATTGCAAAATACAGACTTAAAACTGGAAGTGGGCAGGGAACAGATTTTTTATCCAGCAAGAACTTTGCATCTTTCTATGCCTAAGTAGAGAAGTTTGCAAACTGATAATTTGTTGGGGTGGGAACAGAAAGAACCAATCTACTCGATTCAGTCCGTGTGTTTTGCTTTGATACTCCTAGGTCTTTCAGGTCTTTTGTTTCATTATATCTTTTAGATGAATCATGCAGCATACCATTCACCATGGAGGATAAAATAAAGGTTAAAACCCCTTTTTTTTCTATGGAGGACAGTTCAATATGGGCTACTTTTCCCAAGATCCCACAAAAATCAGTACCAGAGAATTCTGATAGTTACGGTTTTTAGACTACTACATGGATTTTGTAACTTTATTGTAAATCCCTTTCTTTCAGCTGCTTCTTCTAACACTCTTCTTCTTTCAGTGGATGGTAAATCTTAACCAGTGTCTCTTTACTATCTTTTGCATTTATATGCAAAGGAAATTGCCTGTGTATCTCTGTGATTTTCAGAACAGGAAAAATGACCTTAACTAGGTGGAGACTTCTCCTCTATATCTCAAGGATGAAGGTGCTGAAGGGCTGTGGTTTTCTTAAAGGGTGATTAACAGGACAAGAAATAAATACACAAACTTGAAGGGGAAAGATGCCAATGACGGAAGGAATTATTTAGGATGGTTCCACAGGGATATAACTAAGAGTAACGGGATACAATTAAGCAAATAAAAACTCACAATAAATATCAGGAATAAAACACTTACTGGCAGTGAGGTATATCAAGCCATGGTCTCCCAAAGGAAAGGGTGGAACATCCATTGCTGAGGAGAGTCACAGGCACATTGAACAAAACGGGGGAACATATGCAGGAAGGAACATTCAGACACTGGCAAGGGAAATGGCTGGATGACCTACAAAAATAGGTCTTTTTTCTGTTTCTTTCTTCTGGTGCTGGCAATTACCATACTATAAATCTAACTTCTCTCCCCATTAAAATAATGGAATGTAAAGGCGGAGAAAATATCATGAAACTTCTAGAGGACAAAGGGATCGTGAGCCGTGAGCAAGATGGGGTTGAGAATTATTAACATCAGAGAGCAACAGGAAAGCAGAGGGAAGGTTGTGTGATAAGATTTTCATGATCAGTTTGATGTGGTGCACCTAAAAATCTTGAATACAAAAGTTTCTTCAGATGCCTAGGATACTGCCACTTCCGTATTAGGACAAACTGTGAAGGAAGGTGATGACAAACAAGAATTTCTAATGATAGAAACTTGTCTGAAAGTATATTGCAGTGCCCTTTCCCTTTCTGGTGCCTTCATTCCTGATGTAGAAAAGAAACAGCAAGATGAGGATGTTTCTGACTAACAGGAAGTTAATTGTAGTCCTAAATGTCTGTGATGGCTAAGAAAGGTTTCTAGGGGAGGTATCCAGATTTGCAGAACCATTTGCTTGACGGAACATTATTTAAAATTGTTCATTCTCAGGCTTCTCACACTTTCTATTATTCTATAAAATGCTAGTCATAGCTGGTGGTAATATACTACTGTAATTTAGAGGAACACAGTTTTTCATATTATTTTTACTTTTTTTCACATAGAAAAAAAAAATGAGGCACAAAGAAGTCACTTTACTTGAATATACTGTGGTTGATATAGCTGGGAACAGATGGTCTGACTTTCAGGGCCCTAAAGGACCTTTGAGATCCCCTTTTATCTCTGGAATGGTGCTCACCAGTCAGTGGGTAAATGAAGAAGTTGGGGTGGGATTACTCTAACCAATCTGCATAAATCTAAATGGGTGAAACCTATATCCACTTTAGCTGTTCAGGGTGGCCAGATGGGTTGAATATTCAGTTTCTCTCCTTTGGCAATAAAATAAAAGTAGAAGACTAGTTCAAACACAGATATAGGTGAATTAAGATAGGTGAGTTGACTCGCAGCTTCATCACCAAGTCCTGTGCAACAGCTGCTAACTCTGACAGTCTTTCCACAAAAGTATCTGCAGTCTCCAAAGAACATCTTCAAATGCCCAATATTGTTGCACTGCATTTTTTCCAAAGCAAAAACATCTCGCTTTTGGTGCAATATCATTATGTTTTCCTACAGCTTCCTATAAGTAGAAGTCCCAGTTGAGGTTTTAGGCAAACCCCTATGGACTAGATGAGGTTCTTGCAATTAATTCTCAGACCTTTGATCTGGCTATTCCCCATCTCCTCCTGCCTTCATGACCGAGAGCAATTATGCAGTCTGATAGATGACTAGATCAGGCCAGGCCAACCACCACATATTCAACCAACTTCTGTGAAAAGCCTTCATTCTTCCCAAGACTGTTCTTCACATCAGGAGTTCCTTATAGCAGGCCCTGGTCTTCCTGCGTGCTTACTCACAGTTTTGCCCATTGGGTTCTCATCACAGCTGAGGCCCTGGAGGTATCCCATGCCCAAGGGGTGGCTGAAGGAGCGAAGCTGTGTTCACACACTTCTGCCGTGTCTCCTGTCCCTCTTTCACCATGGAGTGTGCAGTGCACTGTGGGCCCAAGTGGAAGGAAAGGCAAGGAGCAGCGTGTTTTAATCTGCACAGACATGCCCTGCTTTATCGTGCCGCACTCCGATACTAGCCACTTCCTGGCCTTGGTGGTCTGTGCTGGATTCAATCTGAAAGGTCAGCTGGAGAGGGGAGGCCAGGTTGCCACAGAGACCTGGCTTGTCGAAACACTGTGTTTAATTACACACAAATTTACTGCAGCATGTCAGGAGGGAGGCAGGGAGCTTGTCCCATGGAAAGGTCAGGCATTGTGTGGTGGCTTTACCTAAATTACACGAGGAGGAATGGAAGTGAGACCCTGACCTTGTATAATGAATATACAGCCAGACCCCAGCGGGCACAGTGCATTCGTGTGTTTGGTTCATCTTAGCTTTAACTCCTTCCCTTGCTTCTCCAGACAAAGCAAAAGTAATTTTTTCCATGCTTACTGAAATGCCCTAGATTCTGCTTTTCCCAAGAAGTAAAAATATTCAAAGCTACATGACGCTATATAGATTAGGATTCTTAAAAATAAATAAATAAATAAATAAATAAATAAATAAATAAATAAATAAATAAAAGCAGGTTTTGGCCACATAAAGCAATCTCTGTGTTTATGAAATGGGCATCTGAAAGAAACCAGGAAACTGAGGTCCAGAGAAGAGCTGAAACAGTCAGGATGCTGCAGTTCTTCATTCAGGACAGTTTGATAGTTTTTGCTTCTCTTTGAATTTTCTATTTTCCAACATTAGTGTCTGAAGAGATCCTATAATATTTTTTTGAACCTTTTATTGGTATAATAATCTGAACTAGAAGTGGACTACTTTACTTACGTATTTATTAGGCTGGTTTGGGATATTTTGTTATTTATTTATTTTTTCCTGGTGGAGATGAAGTTGAGATGAGGGAGGAAGGAGAATTGCCTAGGCTGTTAGAGTCATCTGTATTTCAGTAGCACCCAGTGGTCACCACCAAGATCTGGATCTAACTGTACCAAGTGCAGTGCATGCGCACATTCAAGTACAGTCCCCACAGCAAATACTGTCCAATTCCAAGTGAAATTGACAGGGATTAAGAGAGAGAATGAAAGCAGAAACTAGGAGAGACTAAATGAGTTTCCTAAGATTGTAGTTGCTTATTGACAAATTCGGTAGGAACTTATTTCTCCTGTTTTCCACTCTAGTTCCGAGTCTATTTCTAGCCTTGACATAGACTTATTCAAAGACATGATAATAATATGAACACTTACCTGGGGAAGGTGCCAATTGGAAATTCTTGTAGAGAACTCACAGCGGTTAGGTTGCAGATTACATGAATAGCTTGACATGACATATCTGCTTCTGTAACTAACCAAATCTGATTCAGCCTATAGATTTCCTTTTCCTTGGAATGGAAAATCATAGATTGATCTCATTTTATTCAAAGCAGTTGTTCTACTACTGTCTTAAACAAAGAGTTTTATATTATTATTTGACAGCTTAGCTTCCTGGGATATTCTTTTAGTCTCCTTAAATGAGAAATCAAAAAGAGATAGCAATGGTGACACTTACTAGTGCCATATTTCTGTGTCGTACTATCATACCAGTATTTACTCTGCAGGAAAAGTAAGTGACCTGTCACATATAAATGAAAGTGTTTGGGACCAGTAAGGAATTTATTTCTGTGTGTTTGAACTTACTCATTCCATGAACAAACACGAAGAAAACTCATTTCATCAATCTATTTACTGATTAACTATAAACATTTAGGTAACTTCATAAAGAAAAGTGATGGCGTCAGGAGGAGAAACTGCACAAAGAATTCAGAATAAGTTACATAGTAAGAAAAAATAAATAGTAATAAAAAATAGAAATACTACATTCTGAGACTATATATCAATAGAAAGTTGTTCCTGAGCACCATCACACAGGCCAGAAACTGTTAAAGATGAAACTCAAAGTGATTTGGTTGCTTTAAAATAGCAGAAAATTAAGCAGTATGTTTTTTGGCAACAGTACTGCATTAGCCGAAGATCAGACTACCCAACTTCCTAGGGAGGGTCTGTTTCTTTTTCTTGAGATTACTACTGACTCCATGTGCTTGATCTCATTTAGTGTTATGGGGCTTTACCATTCTCCTTTCCTGCAGACTTTAAGAGGCCTGAGAGATTGTCAGCAGCTCAGTTGAATGCAATTGAATGCCAATGGAAGTTCATTTTCCAGAGTAATCACAACAATGTCATGAGTCTGCGGTGATGGCATATGAGTGAGCCAGATATGTGTGTGATGGGCTTGTGAACAGTTATTGAAACTTTTAGAGGTCAAGATTACAGTTCAGAGGCCTCTTTGTTGAGGGCTGTATATGTATATAATAGGTAGTTCCAGCACCATAAAATTGTTTAATGTCCAAGTTCATTCCACCAAACTGAGGAATCTCAACACTCTCGGGGTTCAGTTCAGATCCCAGATGGATTGAATAGCTTTCTGGAGAGGCCTAACTCTCACCCATATCTCTCCATTCAGTATAGTCAAATGTGGAGACTGGTCCTCTCAAATTAGGTAGGGTAAATCCAGCCCAAACCCTTCACTCTTCAAATACTGTCTATTTAAAACAATTGTGTGATTTTAGAATCTGAGCATCTCCCCATTGTTAAATGCTGTTTGTCTGTGTAAGAGTGGCCGGGTGGTGAGATGGGCTAAAGATGACCCACAGAGGCCCCGAAGGCTCTTGGTGTCCAGGCGCATGAGCTGTGCCTGCACGCATGCATACGCCTGCAGTGCCCGTTCCAGAAAGGCATCCATGAGTCCTCAGTCTGACCACAGGAAAGAGCAGAAGTTAGTTTCATTTATCTAAGGAAAGATCAAAGTAGATTCTTTGCTGTTACTCCTATCAACAGCTAGCATGTAGTTGATTTCAGCTAACTTGGCAGGTCTCTGTGCCTGAATTAGTTATGCAAAGACCTCCCTCATCAGCAGCAGAGAGAAATAAGCTATGCCGAGTGACATTCATATGGCTTCTTTCATTTATGAGATTTGTATGTCCTCCTTTATCTACCTCAGCATGTATCCTATTTTTCTCCTGAGAGAAACAGAGCTAAACTTCACTCCCTTCTTATAAAGCATCTGTAAATCTGCCGGTACCTCAGTGATTTCCCTGATCGCTCGCAGCCCTTCTCATTCCCTCCCCATCTTGCTTCTCTCAGAGAGGAAAGCAGAAACAGTCCTTGTTTCTTCTTACCTGGGTCAGGCCACAAGTTCGAGTTAGTGACAATCTGAATCCATCACCCCCTGCGAGGCTGCCTGGGAAGTATGACAGTCTGTCATGTACCTGCACAGTGGTGGCAAGAACTGTGCGAGAGGGACGTCAGCCCCAGGCACAGCTTGCAACGAGACGGAGTAAATACAGCAAACCCCTCTGGTTGTTTTGGGGGGCTGACTTAGGAACTGTCAACAGTGCAGGATAAGTCTGTTAGGGCGCGGAGGAAAAGAGAGCAAAAATGTCTGGGCACATCCACAGCCACAGCCCTGAGACCCATCCCTGCAGCTCTCCAAAGACCTGTTGGTGTCTTCCATCCACAGGGACATCTCATTATTTGCACATCACTGATTCAGCCTGAGCATCTTTTTCTGATACAGAGGAATCTTCGTCCTGTTTGGTTCATACATCTGGAAAAAAAGGCACAAAGAGATCACAGGTTCCTTATCCTATTTATAAGTCACACTCTGAAGGTTAAAAAATAAAATAAAATAAATAAAAATTAAAAAAAAGCCGTCAGAATGTAAAGCAAAGAAACAACAAAAGCAAACGTGCACAGGCATGCACACAAAATGTTCCTCCAGCGCAGAGAGTCAAAGCTGAATTCAATATTGAGAACTTTTTTTTTTCTTTTTAAACTGAAATCTCCAATAATTGCCTAGTGTTTGTAGGAATGTAAATTACTCTTTTTGGTCTCTGTATGGGGAGCAAGGAGATGAATGGGAGTCTAAATTGGTTTTGCTTCTTGTTCCCTGTAGTGGATGCAGGATTAGTCCACTGTGCCTCTTTGCCCTTCCATTTCCTTGAAGACATGGGAAAACCTTCATTTTGCCAGGAGTTACTTACTCATTAAAATGAATCAAACAAGCCAGATTGTAGCAGGCATTTGAAAACCTGCTATCTGTCAAGAATTTTAAATTTAAAATTAACATTGAGTCCTCCTTTAAGACAAAAACCTTGACCTTAAGTTGCGTAGTGATTGGCAAGCACTCCCCATCCCCTGACTCGATTAACATTTAAATGCCATTTTGTGTGAATATGAGTGGCGCCTTTGGAACAAACAAATTACTAATGTCTTCCTGCAGGAATGGAGCATCCGAAGTGCCTTATTAATTTGACGCCTAATTGAAAAGCCCTTCCGGAGAGGTCTTTGTGGCCTAGGGAATGTTGCCAAGGGGTACTTCTTGGACCCTACAGGTGATGTCCCGGTTAACCTACTTTTCCTTTACTTGCATTTCTGGCCATACTCTTCAGTGGGGGAGAGAGAGAAACATAGTAGAAAATTTGCCTTAGATGAAGAAAAAGCTTGTCTTAAATGAGCTTCTTCTGGGAATGAGGACTAAGGTATATTTTATGACTATTAGGTTTTGCAGCCTGTAGTACTGTACACAACTGCTGTACGGATGAACAAATGGAGCTATTGAGAAGTTCAACCCTTTCAAGAAAATGAGGAGAACAGGTGAAAGCTGGAAACGGAACTCAGAAATGCTGATTTTTGGATTATTGAGCAGTTGAAGTCATAGAACTTTGCAGCCCTGACCACTGTCTGTACCACAAATTCAGCTCATCCCAAAGGATCACCCCAAAGGTTTTGGGGATCTCACACGTCTTTTCATAGTGCATACAACTTATAACCTATGTCCACACTATTGGTGAGTACATATTCGAGGCCCCCCGGCTCTTCATGACCCACAGTTAAAAGCTGTTTTCATGCTGGATTAGGATCCAAAGTTTGCAGGTTAACCTATCAGTAACACATTCTTGCTCTGGGTTTCAACAAAATATCTGAGGGCCTATGCGCTTGGCAGGGGAGAGGATGGAAAAGAATGCTTCACCAGCCAGCACATGTATCTGCCAGCACTAATTGTGCAAACGAGGAGAAATTTGTAAGTTGCAAAGGTGCTGCTCAGAGAACAGCAGAATTTGCTGCTGTATCGAATAAATAAATATGCATATGCAGATTATAAATGGGCTGCTTTTTCATTTTTTCCATGATAATGCCCACCATCTCCTTCAAATTATGTCAATTTGACATTGTAAATTTGCAAGGTACACACAGGAATCCAGACACACCAAACCTGGCACTCAGTCTGTTTGGAGTGTTTTTCCCCCCATCTCATTAACTTTGTCAGTTAATTGTTGTTCAGCCACTTTAACATATTCTATATTTAAATTTTGTATAAGAAAGGATGAGATTTTATTTAATTACTCCCTTGTCCCATCCTCTTTGCTAGAACTCCCATTACAGTCTGTCTGTACAGACATGACACATCATCTGTAGCTGTAGAGATTTTTGGTTATATACATTTGAGCTAATCAGTGTGGGCTTCTGCTGCAGTCAGTAGAGAGAAGTACCCTCTTTTCTGATGTGATTTCCTTTCATCCTAACGTTGAAATCTAAAATCAGTCAAATGAATTTTGTTCCCAGAGCATCCATTTTTCTTTGCTGATTATAGAGAAAATCAGAAGTGACTAGCTCAGATGGAGTTATCTATGTTCAGTGACCATATCTGGGTGGAAAAACTCAGGCTCACTCTGGCCTTCTAGAGGAGAAATGTCCTAGAGGCAGCAAACCCAAACAGTTATCTCCTACTCCTCTGCAGGACTCCTTAGCTGACTGCAGCACTGTGATGTCCATGGTGTTACAGGTTTCTGTGTGCTCAGAGATCAGTGAAGGTGTAGTCGTACCTGGATATGAAAAAACAAATCAACATGTCCTAGGTAGTTCTCTGGTTTCAGCTTTACTAAAAAGGGGCAGAAGATGTTTTATTTGAGTATGCCATCCTTTTGGAAAGATATAAATCAGACTGTGTGGTGACCCTGTGATCATCATTTTGAGGGCCACAGTCCCCCTCCCCAGCTAAGTCAAAGATGCTTGTTTCAACAAATACTTTATCTTCAACTATCTTCTTCATACCTTGTATTATTAGCATGATGAAAGGCTCCTTCAGAACCACAGTTATGCAAAATACTTAGGGGAAATATGTTCTTTTAAGATTTCTAGCTGACAGAAACTAGGGACTGAAACATCTTGTTTTCTACACAGCAATCATCACAGCTTTATAGGTGCTCAGGCAGACTAGATAGTCTTTCAAGCTGTCTCAGATTTTTAATCATGTTAAAACATATAAAATAAATAGCATGAACTGTACATGTGTCAATCTGTGTTCAGCTGGACCATGCGATGGTGAAGTGCAGTAAGAGTTTATCTGCCTGACTTCAGTATCTGACTCTTATTTGCAAGTGCTGAAGAAAACAGTAGTGTCTAAGCACTTCAGGGGTTGACCTGGCAGCAGTTCTACGGTTTTCTTGAAGTCCTGGGTTTGGTTTTCTCACACAGAGGTGATAAATCAGTGGACAGAGTGCAGGTGACCTGGTCAAAGGTGCGTGGTTAAAGCAGTTAATCACCTGTTCTGCTCTTCATCATGTGGTTGTGTAATTTATAAGATCACGGCTGTAAATCTATTGACAAACATGCATGCCATTGGTGTTAAAGACCTCCTAAATGTTAGCATCAGCTCAGAAAACAAAGAAGGTGTTCCTATAACATTTTTTTGGATAAGGTGGATATACATATATAGATTATCATGCCAAGGGATGTTGACTTAACCTGTTAAGTAAAATCTATACATAAAGGGATTACTTTGTCTCTAGGCAGGATGATCTGGAGTAAAGATGTGTGTGTATGTGTGTGCTTGTGTCTAGAGGCTCGCCATAAGGAAATGTTCAATAGCATGGCTGAAGGCAGACACATTCAGGAGAAATCAGCAGTGTCAACATTCCTGAAAAAAGAGCTGAGGGGACAGGTTAGACGATGTAGGTCACAGCTTTGCCAATTGTTTTCTGTTATGTGTTTCTCCTGGATCTGTCTGACTGAGTATTCAATATTCCAAACAAAAGGGCTTTGTTTATTCCCCATAGTGGTTACAACCTAATATTCTTTTCATTTAATTAAATTCTCTTCGGTATTCATCTATTTTTTATTTATTTAATATTTTCTCTATTTGTACATAGCTCTACCAGCAGATGTTCTGTACAAAAGTGATGGCAGTTTGGAGCATGGCAGCATTTTCCTCCTACAGCGTAGTCAGCCAATAGTAAAAAGCTCTTGAACAGACCACTGGCTTCCTTTAAGATTTTATCTTTCATCTGTTTCCAAAGGAAAGCGAGAGTAGGCCAGAAGTCTGAATGGAAAGTGTCTTTATGGACTTGGATGCTGTAACTTCATCTGTCTGTGGAACAGCCCATTTTGAAGGTTTGCCAGTATATGGGGAACAGCACAGGCAAACACAAAGCAAATCAGAAAATAGCACATACCGTTTTTTCTTTTCCTTTTCAAGAAAAATGTATCTTTTTTTTTTTTTTCACACAATAGTTTGGTAATAACGTTAAGGATTCCTTTTTATAAAAGGAGGAAAAAAGATTTATCTCAAAATTATCTTCTTGAAAATTGAAAAGTTTCCAGAAAATCTTTAAGTGATACTTAACTTTATGTTTTACAAATCCATTGGAAAAAGAGACACCTGATCGGTAAAAATAAATAAATAAATAAATAAATAAAAATAATAATATAAAAAACTTTCAGGAAAGGGAAAGTAAAGAGGCTCCTGTGTATCTGAATGTTTACTTCAAAATACATAAACTTACTGCAACTTCTATCACATCTATTAGCATTCTGATGTTGGCTGTTTGCAGTAACAACACAAATTGTTTAGGTTATCATGGAAGATGAAAATAAAAGAAAGTAGTGGTGTGTGCTTAGAAATAGAGGGCAGAAGTCTTGGTGTGTGCGTATCTTCAGTGGGCATAGGCAGAAGGATCAGGGAGGAGTTTTTAAATGAGTGTGCTTTTATTCAATCACTTGCCCGGCATCTTTCTTAGTGCTTCAGAAAGCTTTCAATAAAAAACAAATAAAATGCATAATAAAATATGGACTCACAACAAAATTCAAATGACCATCCCAGTACAAGTCTATAAATAAAAGATTCAGCTACTGAGACACCCACAAAATACATTTTGAAAAGGCTTTTAAACTGATTAAGGAAGTTGACTTCATGTATATTGATAGTGAAGAGTACATTTCCCTACAAAGAGCAGGCAGGCAAGGAACGGTATATACCATGGGTAACACACACTGCTGGTTTGTGTGGCTATAAAACCAGCCCTCGCAACAGGTTGTTCTTGGAAGTAGACTGTCATTAAATCTTAAAGAAAGATTTAGGTATGTGTTCTTTTTCTTTCTTCCTCCTCTATCTATTTTAATTCCAAAAAGTTTTACAATCCTCAGTGTAATAGCTCATCTATCTGCAAAATAAAATAGAGTTTATTCTGTAAGCCATGCACGTGTGAACATGAATTTCCTCTGACTTTTTGTCTGATGGTTGGATTTTGAGACATCTGAAAAAGGTACATGCAGTGGCTGAATCTTCACCTGTGGCTAAGATATTCATGATGATGCTCACTGTTGCGGATTCTCTGGTGTCTAATAAAAGTGAGCTACTAACATAACCCTTCCCATCAGTGACAGTAGTAATGTTCTTGATTTTGGGGTATGCTTTTTTTTTAATTATTATTATTTCTATTTTGCTGTATGTTCAGATGAAGCATGCAATAATGTAATCAGGAGAGAGTGATAGACCAAGACACACACATATAACTCGATCACATCAGCTTTTTTTCTTCAGAAAAATAAATTTTAGTTTCTAAAAGGAAGACTGTAGCACTCATTTCAAACTACAATTGTGTTCAACAACTGGAGTTATTCCATCTTAACTTTAAGTCAGTCTCATGTTTTGGGGAAGATTGATTAGACATTTAAAAATCCTTTAAAATAACAGTGTGTCATTTTTAATGAAGAAGAAGGATAGCACTAAAATATTTCTTGATACTGTTATCAAATAATGTCACAATACCACCAAACATTTATATTTATATCACCACTTTTAAAGTATTACTTGTATTCTTGATAGAGAGGGATAAAGTAATATGACAGTCTCTTATTTTCTTCTCAGAAAGAGTGGTCAGACATTGGAACGGGTTGCCCAGGGAGGTGGTGGTGTCACTGTTCCTGGGGGTGTTCAAGAAAAGGTTGGACGTGGTGCTTAGGGACATGGTTTAGTGGGTGACAGTGGTGGTAGGGGGATGTTTGGACCAGATGATCTTCGAGGTCTTTCCCAACCTTTATGATTCTGTGATTCTATGATTCTGTCTTCATCCTCCTCCTTAAATTCTTGTTTCCATCCCATCTGATCTTGCTGAAGTGACAAGTGTAGGCTCCATATTACCTAAAATGAGATTTTTGATTATCAAGTGGCTATCACACAAGGTGGGGCATGCTTTCTTTCCTTGTTTTTCACTTGTCCAGCTGCAGAGTGGATGAGGAAATACAGTGAACGTTACTGGCTATGTAGATACGTCATCTCAGAAACCCCCTGAATAGAAAATGACTAAAGTTTAGGAGGGCATTCAGGAGAAAAACAGCCTCTGCTACCTGCATTTGCCCTAAGCACCTCCTGTAGGGGAGGGCTGATGAGAGGACCTTTTCTCTGATCTAGTAGGGTTGATCTTATTCCCTAAAATGTCTAATACCATTTAGTGTTATGATTCTGCTGAGACAGCAGAATTACATTCATCGCTCTAAGAAATGAGCTGAAGGAAAATCTCAGGATGCTTTTTGCTGAATGTGCCCATGCAGTGGAGCTGTGTGCAGTGGGTATGTCCAAGATTGCTGAATGCCCCCAAATCACCAGCAGATGGTCCAAGTCCTCTAATCTAATGTGTCTACAACAATGAGTAGGAACAGAAGCAAGCTGGAGATGTGATAGCCTTTCAAAAACCCTTATCTACATCCTCATTTACTTACTGGCTTTTGCTTATTTGATGAGAGAGTACGTTTTCACTATGTGATGCAGAAAGGTCGAGTTCTTATCCAACTGCATTGTAACGCACAACATTCCTGCACCCCAAAGCACTCTGAAATAAGACAGGCATGGAGCAGAGAATTTAAGCATAGGAAGATTAAGTGACTTGCTCACATGCATCCCAGGAGTCTCTATCAGAACCATGAACTAACCCCTGCTTTCTAGCCCTTCCTCTTGCTTCAGTCCATCACTTGCTTTGTTTTCATGTTTTAACTGGCCCTTCTTTCCTTGAGGGCAGAGAAATTTCCCAAGTCACTGGATCATTTTGTTAAGGGAGACAGATAACTTTCCAGTTCCTTTTTCTCCCCACCCTCTTCCCCCCATTAGCCAATCCAATTATAGAAAATCAAATATCTTGCTAGAGCCGGCCAAATTCAATTACACAGGTACTTCTGGGTAAATTTTGGCAGTGAATAGTTTGCTGGCTTTACCCAGACTTTTCTCTTTAATAAAATGCTCCCAGTTAGTCAATAGATCTTGTTATAAAATAAAACAAAACAAAAAATACCACGTATGCATGCAAGCATAGACAAGCAGAGACATGTTCTTCGGACACTTATTGGGTATAGATTTTTCAGCTGTCTCCCAGGACCTCTAAAACACCTTGCATTGCATTGTTAAATCCTTTCCACCTCCTCATGGTTGGATAGCAGAGCAGGAAGCCCTGCCTTCCAAAGTTAGGACCCAGCAGGTGAATATGAACATTGCATCTGCTCAAAATATGTTCCCCCTTCACCTGGAGCATTATGGCATTTTGTTTACAATTACATTTTAAAGTAAATTATTTCATCTGAAAACTGCAATTTTTTATTAAAGAATGCCAGAGCAACACTTCTTGGGTTTTGGAATGACTCATACTCTCATTTTCCTCTGTAGGCTCAACTCTGTCTTCATCAGCAGACATGAAGTCAGTCTTGGGATCATTATCGGCAGAGGGAAATGGAGACCACTGTCAGTAGCCCACTAGCTCATGGGGCCACATGGGAACAGACCTTTATGGCAATATCTAGGTTCTTCTTTAAAAACTCCGAGGTGTAAAAACAAGTTAACAGTTTCCTTCGGAGGCAAAGAATTTGTAAGATCTTATGGAAGGGCAAATTAATGACTAGACAAGTTAAAGGACATACCACAATAGCAGCATGAACCAACCAAAAACATAGTACTTCGTACAAATTTTTAGGGCTCCCTGCCCCATTTACCAAACCTCCACATGCACTTCACATATTTGGTGAAATGCAAACAGGCACCATTGCCCAAACCAACAAAACCTCAGCTGTCCAGCAGTTATAATATATTGCCTAAAAAATATTTTGTATCTTTAAACCTTTTCAAAGCTTCATGCAAGAAAACACTACCTGTATCCTCCACTCCCTGAGCCCAGTAGTTGTATTCTTGACCTTACACAACTCATCCAGTAAAACGAGACACCAGGCTGGCATTGGAAATGAGGCAGAGCTGATATCTCTCCTTATTCTTTTGGGTAATATGCCTTCCTCTTCCTCTCAGTAAAACCTTGTATTATTCAAATGGGGTGTAAAGCCAGTGGCCCAGCCAAGAGACATGCACTTAAGATATCTAAAATACAGGATGCTAACCATGTCCCCTGGATCCCTTCCAAGGTGGTTTAGCTACTAGACATGTTTCAGAAAGGAAATGGGTGCTAAATGTGAGAAGTGAAAATATGTGGAAGGACATTTTTCAGGCTGCTTTAATGATTACAGGCAGGTAACACAAAATTGGTCGTCTCTGATTTCAGTGACTGAAGCCGTTCTTCTCCCTTGTTTCTTCAAGGCTGGGCAGAGCTGCTGCCAGCCGTTACGTAGGTTTCTCAGTCCTGCCCAAGCACAAGCTAGAATTCAGGTTTGAAAAAAACAATGTTGTTCTTAGTCTATGAAACCAAAATTCTGACAGCTTAGGAGGAGGGGAAGAGGGAGAATGGGATTAGACTTCTATTAGGTAGCAAGAACATCCAGATTTACAATTGTGGGGATTAAAAAAAAAAAATAAAAAAAGCCCAAAGCTTCAGAGTGGATATAAGCTTCCCTGCTTCAGTGCCTAAACCAACTTCTAATTAATGGGGTTTAGGAAGACATTGTCCTTATGAGTGTGTTATCCCCATAGCTACCCACTGAAGGGTGCCCTGCCTGTTGCAGGGGAGCTCTTGGTATTGACTGCTGTCAGAGACAGGCTATTGAGCTACACTGACTGTTGATCTGGTCTACTATGTCTGTGCTGGGCTAATTTAATGTCATCTCCTCTAATCTAATCTTAATGCATTTTTCTTGTGTCTCTCAAAACTCCCAAGTAGATACATAAAATCTTGTGTAATAAACTCCTCAATCCCATTTGGAAGTGGTCTTCCAATCTGAGACACCCTCACGCTTTATCAACCCCGCTGTGAAATCCTTGCCCCAAACAGTGCTGCCATCCACTAGGGGCGTGATGTTACCATTCAGAAAAGCTGGCTGTCCAGTGCAGGGAGCAAGTACAGGCTCTTCAGTCTGGGAGAAAACCCTTCTGTGGGAGGGGACGACAAAGGGGTGAGTGGTATTTTTGTCCAGGAAAGGTACAGCGGGACACATGAGCATGTTTCAATGTTAAAAAGTCAAAATGAGCCATCTGTGACGAGCTGTTTGAGGACATTGCAGGCTGTAGATGAGCGATCATTCCTTGGACACAAGATATAGAGGAGATTCTGTGACTCGTACAGCCGGGTATAAATCATGCCACGATTTTTTTTTTTTTTCTCCCACCAGTCAAACAGTCAGTGTTTTAAAGAAGACTTTGTCATATTTAATAGTGCTGTCAGCCTTGCAGTTTTGCTGGCCTGTTAATAAGAAATTCCAAAATGACACTATTAACCACTCTTCTCCCAGAGCTGAGCAAAGCCAGCCAGTACAGAGCCTTATCAAAGGTGGAAGGAAAGCTTCTGTAGGGCATAAAGGATAGCTACAGTCACCCTTGGGGCAACAGCAGGAGAATTGGGAAGCTGCTCTACAACCTGCCTTGACAGCAGCAGTTACAGGAGGAGAGAATTTTAACCCTTGTGAGCTCTAATGGAAGTTAAGGCAAACATAGGCTGAGGTCCTTCTCAAAGTAAATCATTTATATTCTGTATATCACTGCCTTTTTTTTTTTTTTTTTTTTTTCCCCCCCTCTGGGTGCCATCACTGTATGAAGATGCACAGAGCTGGCAGGAAATATTCTCTCGAAACAGAGTAAGCAAAGATGTGAGGAACTCAACAGATAAAATTTTACTTATTTTTCCCCAATTTACTCTGCTGGGACATTTAGTCTGCAATGTAAGGTATGGTAGGAGCTCAGAAAGACAAGTCCAAAGTAATGCCAAACTCCTGCCAGAGCAACTTAGTGACTTACGTAGTCAGAATTTACATGCAATTTTGTGAGAAATGACTGCCCTAACAGATAAATTTGCTTTAATAATTGCTTTTAAGAAGCCATAGCAATGAGATGTGGGCATGTGCCCTGTGCAGTTTACATTGTGTTTGTTTGCATATGCATTTTCACCCTATTCACCAGGCCACCTTGCAACAGAGAAAAAAAAGGAAAAAAAAAAATCCCTCCATGTCCAGATGGTCCAAAAGCAACTCCCAGCTGGTTAGAGTCAAAAGGGTTTGGGTTGTTGCTTTCGTTAAACCATTCACACTCGAACATAGATTTTCTTCCTTCAAACTCCACCAGATCAGTCTTTCGATACAGGTGATTTGATCTTACGTGAGAAAAAAATAATAATAATAAAAAAAATTATCTGTTCCCTATATCTACCTGTCATCCTATATAAGGGTGTTTTGAGAGTCACAAGCACCTAGACAACAACTGATTTGAACTTTCATTGGGCCCTTCCTGACGCCAGCTTTATATTTTTTTCATCACGGTGGTGACCTGGTTAATTGTACATTGAAAACTGCACTGTTTGCACCATTAACATTGGGCTCATCTGTTCTACCAACAGAGGAACATCGCTTGATGGATGTAAAACGCCTTTCAGCCGCAGCTTGCCATGTGAGAGCTGGATCCAAAATAGGTTGTCCTCCCTGTAGTTCAAAGAGTAAAGGGGTAAAAAAGAAAAAAATGCTATCTGAAAAGATAGAGGAACTCATAATAAAAATAAGTACAAAAAAGGGAAAGAGTGGCATTTTGCTGTTCGGACCATTCAATGACTGTTTGATCCAGCATTCACTGAAGTCAGCAGGATTCTTCCCGTTCCTTCCCTTGCCCAATTGCAGCATCATTAGCCACATTCTAACTGTTGGGCATCTACAGCTAGTATTGCCCTCTCAATTGTAGCAAATAAAAATAGAGGATTAGAGAGCTCAGCTTTCCACATCAGCACCTGAGGAAGGGGGCTGTGAGAAATCTCCACCTCGCTCACCCAATTAACTTCATGCCCAGATGCACGAGGTTTTGAGCACCTTTCCCCCTGTTTGGAAGTATTACGTGCTGCACAACATTTGCCAGGGGATGTGGTGAATGGCAGAGCTTCCTAGAATGCGCGGCATGTCGTTCCTTAAAGTGTAACCTTTGCATTTCCCGTCTTTTTGCCGTCTCATATTTGCAACATTAACATGGCATTAACATAGGGTTTGGGTGTTTAATATGGGTATGCAGTCATTTGTAAATCAGTTTGCAGAGCACTTTGGGATCCTTCTGGATGAAAGGTACTATATAAATGTCAGTCATTATTACTATCATTATTATCATTATTATCATTATAAGTTCAGGAGGAGACAAACAACTGCATCTGAATAAAACTGGGGGTAGCATTTTCATAGCCACAATGGAGACTGGAGCTGCATCTGGGTGCCATGCATACCAGCTAGTGGCAGTCCTAGTGGATTACACAGCGTGGGACATTTTGGCCTTTTGCAAAGGAAGAGCAGTCTCCGGATTACGGCTTTAGTCCTTAAACCAGTGTATTTAGGTACTGCCAGATAATTCCAGTGTCCTCCTTCCCTATCATGAAGGATAATTTGTAACAGGGCATGTGGTGGGGAATGCTGGGGGAAGTGAAGGGAGGAAGATTTTGTGGAAGCCCTGGAATCATAGAATCAATAAGGTTGGAAAAGACCTCCAAGATCATCTGGTCCAAACATCCTCCTGCCACCACTGTCACCCACCACTAAACCATGTCCCTAAGCACCATGTCCAACCTTTCCTTAAACACCTCCAGGGACGGTGATCCCCCTCCTCCCTGGGCAACCCAGTCCAGTACCTGACCGCTCTTTCTGAGTCTCCTACTTTCCAACCTGAACCTCCCCTGGTGCTACTCGAGGCCATTCCGTCTTGTCCTATCACTAGTTATTTGTGGGAAGAGGCTGACGCCAGCTCCCCACACCTTCCTTTCAGGTTGTTGTAGAGAGCCATAAGGTCTCCCCTGAGCCTCCTCTTCTCCAGCTGGATCAGGATTTGCATCAGGCTTTGCTCCTGTTGCATGGTATATGCATATATGACTCCATGCATAGTGCAGGGTAGCACTGAAGAGGTTCACATTCTCTACTGCTCTGTGCAAATTCATCACAGAACAAAACCTTTCCTCCAGGCAGAAAGAAAGCAAGCCAAGGTGGAGTCTCTGTGCCATCTTGAGAGAAAGGGTTTGTGTCGGGATTGCCAGTCATTTGTTGGCCTCTTAGAAAGAGATTATATACATTATACATCACTAATCTATTGCCTGTTCCCACCACTGTTGTACAAGAGATTAATGCCCTTCTCATGTGTACCTTCTGAGCTCAATTTCTTGTTTGGATGAACTTTAAACAAAATCCATTGTTCATGACATTCCTATTTGCTGTTGTTGTTGTTGTGTTATTTTGTGAATAGATGATTTCACGAGCAGTTTAGTTGAAACCTTTTCTGATAGTTTTGTGACTGAAGGATTTCTGTTGTGGAACCACACCCCAAGTTACACATGGAAATACGGCCTTAAATTGTGAGTACCTCCATAGATGGCACGGCCAAATTTTGGCCAATATTGCAATTTCATGCCACACTCTTTCTTTCTGTTGGCAAGGCTAAAAGCCAAGGGTTTGGCTCAAATCAGACATGACATTTTAGAACATAATTATAAAGTAATTGACTGAAACCAGAAGTTATTGTTAGGAGGTTGTATGGCTGAAGTGGAAATGACTATAAAGCTTACTTACCTACCTATCCGGATATATGTGGGTCTAGGGCTCATTTTATGACATAGTAGTCTGCAATGATATAACTGACCTGATTTTAGTGTATCAGAACCTGATTTTGACAACAGTAACAGACACAGCTACAGTCCTAGCCATATGTGTTAGTATTCAAGCACCTACTTTCAAACAAAATTAACCCCCAATCTGGATTTTAAAACACCTAATTTTAGTCTAGTTTCTTAAGAAACAGGAATTATGCAATCAGCCTCTTTGTGTTCCTGTCCGTCTGTTCCTCCTCCTCAGGAACCATGGAGCCACTGAAATTTGACTGATCTGTATCATGTTTGGGGTCTCCAGTAAGGCCCTGGATTTTTAAGAGAGTGGAAGTAAATCAGCATGAAATTTGGCTCTTAGAGTGACTTGGCTTGCTTGGTAGTCCATGGGAGAGAAAGATCATGTTATATTCTGTGTGCTAATGAACAGGTAGATGCTATCATGGTCCTGCTGTTTTGCTGGGCAGGACCATCTTAGACTACATTCCTTATTCTTACTCTAATGAAGGACAATTTGTAGTAGTTCTGATGGCATTAGCCACATTGAAGTGATGAATCAAGGCTAAGCTGGTGTCGTGTCCCTGTTTCTTTATACAATCACAGAAAGGTTTGGGTTGGAAGGGACCTTAAACGCCATCTAACTCCAACCCTACCACCAGCCCAGGCTGCCCAAAGCCCCATCCAGCCTGGCCTTGAGCACTGCCAGGGATGGGGCATCTGCAGCTTCTCTGGGCAGCCTATGCCGGTGCCTCACCACCCTCTGAGTGAAAAATATTTTCCAAATATGCAATCTAAACCTACCCTCATTTGGTTTAAAGTCATTACGCGTTGTCCTATCACTGCATATCCTTGTAAAAATTCCCTCTTTAGCTTTCTTGTAGACCCCCTTTAGGTACTGGAAGGATTCAGTTTTTCAGGATATTTCCACCAAAATATGCAAAAAAAAAAATCATGTCCACCAACAGCTTTTCACTAAATCAGGAAAGGCTAAGACCCACATAAGTACCACACAGTAAAAAGAAAGGAAAATAACAAAGTAACATTTACCTTTTTTTTTTTTTCTTGGGGGGGGGGGGGCGGGTTGTTTGAAGTACTATGTGTTCTTTTGATACAAATCATTAAGTGTTTTGTTTTGTTTTGTTTTTTTAATTAGGTTCAATTAACCCTCTGTCCCTTAGTTTTCCAATCTGTAAAACAGAGCTAGCAAATATCTCCCACTTACAGAACTGCTATTCAAAATTAACATTTGCACCACTGCTTTGCTAAGAGACAAGCCCTTTGCGAGTGCAAAGTAATTATTGAAGATGCTTTTACAGATACATTATGATAGACAACTGTACATGAAAATCCAGCTGCAAATCCTAAATGCAACTGTGTAGCAATAGCATACTTCTTTAGTAAGCTTTATGGATTAAGGGACCAAAAGGAATTTGGATTTGGAAAGGATCAAGCCCCTCCAAGTTTCCTATTGGCCAAGTATTTCCAATATAATCCCACTATCATTACTGTATTTTTATGTTGAGCTTGAAAAACAACGTTCATTTTCCTGTCTCTTCAAAGATCCCTGAACTGCAAAGGGGTTGATTACAATTCCGATGTTAATTGAGGAACTGGAGGATAAGGGTGTTTTTTGCAGTGGATTTTTTTTTTTTTCTAGAGAAAAGAGGTGGCAAAGGATGTTTTTGACAAATAGATGCCAATTTAATGCTGCTACATACACTATTCCTACTCTCCTCTGCAGGGGCTTCCTTTCGCAGTCCCACAATGTGCTTGTTTCCAGAGGCAATGCCTCTGATTATCTCAAAGTTGACAGCATTTCAAACAGTCAGCAACCCTGTTTTAAACTAAGCTGTGGTGATTGGTTGAAAAAGACAGCCTGAAGGCCTCCTGATCCAGGAAGCCACTTACATATATGACATCTTCACCATACCCTCACTTCTTCAGATCCACTCAATATCAGTTTCTACCACGACAGTGCCCTCAGGAAATCAAACAATTAATAATGGCTGAGAAAAATATGAAGTTAATTGATGCTTGTTTTATTATTCAATGAAATCTGTAGCTGTCCATGATAGATCTGCAATAGTATTCTTCCTCCAGCATCCTCCTTACTATACTCACTGCAAAATTTTGGGGTCAGAGAAAGTGATTCTCTTATATATTTGGAAAGTCTCTGCTCTAAATGAACGGTTCCTTTGCAACAAGAAGAGCTTTCTCCTTAGTGTGTGCATATATATGCATATGCTTCACATATTAAATATGTCTTACAGAAAACTAAAGTTGATTTAAAGATTTTAAGACTTAGAAAGCTGACTCAGTCAAAATAAACTATCGTAATTTTAGACTTAGTTTTCTATTGTGATGTTTTGTGGTGTCTTTGCCTCCTAAACTATACTAAAACTAGCTCCTAAACTAAAATTCCACTCTACTATCAGATTTTTTTCTTCTAATAGGTATTAATAAAGGGCAACAGACTTTCCTTAACCTTCCTTTGTAGAAGCTACGTATGTAAAATTCCTAAATCCATCCTGAAAATGAGGGTTTCAAATCCCCAAGTCATTTTTGTAACTTCTAGATCTTTTACTTTTTATTAGTATTCAGTTTGGAAACTGGACACTAGGAAAAAACTGTTTTCAAGTGACATCCTTAGTGATGATGTATGGATAAATCACATTCTTTGCTTTTTGCTCATCCCTTTCCTTTTTCCTTCACTCCAGCAACCTACCATCCTCTGGTCCAAGGAATCACAGATGGAATTTGCCATGATGGAATGATGACTTGAATTTTTTGGGTGTGCTGCCGCTATGTTCTGGATACATGGTCTTCCTTGCCTTGTTATCATTGTGAGATTGCCCTTTGGGGAGGGAGGGAAGGTGAATGTAGGACCTTCAGGAAGAAAGGAGCATTTGAAGGAGCAGAACATGGAAACAGGATGTTCCAGGCATAGCAGGGACATAAAAAGGAATGAAACATCATTTTGGACAAGCAGAAAGGGGGAGAGAAGACAAAAATGTTGAGTCGTTGGCATGCACTAAATCAAGGAGGGGGCCTTGAAGTCAAGGGCAATGCCTTCCATTATATCAATACAATTAATGGCATCCTTATGTTCAGTTATTTGCATTAACAGCAAAGTTAATGCCGGCAGAGATCAATGCCCAGATTAGTGATGTCCAAATCAACATGCTTTTAAGCAAATTATTTCCACGGTCTGGGTGCCTCCCCTAGTTAGTTGCATGAATCTTTGGTGGTGTCTGCAGCTCCATCAGCAGATACCTCGTAAGGGCTGCTGTCCCTTAAATACAGTCACCCTAACGTTAGTAACACTTGCACAGTAAGCAGGAAGGTCAGGTCAATAGATCTGCTCACTGTGTGTGTGTCTTGTGCATCAGCAATGATGGCCAGAAGCAAAATCTTCCTTTTGTATTAGTTATTAATGTTACGAATATGATAGAGAATATTTTCATCTCCTCTTCTCTGCTTTTCTCTGTCACACAATCTGATCTGCTCGTTTCTTCTACCAATATGGCATTGCTGTCTGGGAGCATCAAACCTAAATAAAGAAATCACAGAAGATCCCGTGAGCCACCTGTGTCATGTTGCAGAGAGGTCAGGCAGTCATGGTCCGTAGTGTCTCCATGGTATGACATGGCAACGTGCTTCAGGTGACAACATGCTTCCCACTAAGAGGGGCCCTGGGAGCCTAGGGCCTTCAGGAGCACCTTTGAAAAGATGCCTTTGGTGGAAATCTGGTGAGAGTAAAGCTAAATCTGGCTGTCTCAAAGTGTCCCAAGAACTTCTGAAGGAAAATATCCTTGACAGCAGTGACTCAAAGCCTCCAACATCGGTCTCACGGTGAAAATTATCACTTAGTCCTTTGTTCCTGGCTGGTTATTGATCCCCACTCAGCTGTTCCTATATATTCTTCTCTGACTTTGGGCCCCCCTTATAGATCTTAGAAATTCTCCAGATTTCCTTTTGTCCGTATAAACACTTGAACTCAACAGAAATGAGTGCCTTTTGGCACTTAGGACGTGTGTGATCGCTGCTGACAGTGCTTCCTACAGCTCCACCGAGACCACACCCAGATTACCCGGCATAGCTGCTGGCAACCGGGCTGCAAAGATGTTGGCAAGAGCAGATCAAAGGCATTTTGACGATGTTTTTCTATTGAAAAATGAAGTTTGCAAAAAAAAATGCATCATTTTTCAGAAAGAAATCATCAGGGAAGTTTCTTAGATTTGAGCTTGAGTTTCTTTTGAAAATTAGTGACAGGGGGGAAGAGAGAACTCGACAATAATAGGCTTTCAGTAACACATCCCCCAGAAAAATCCCTTTTAGTGATCAGTTAGCTATTCTTTAGCATTTCTGTCTCTCTTTCTTTTTAATCATTACAATAAATCTGTAAGAATTTGTGAAACAAATTTTCAATTTACTAGCAACCCTAAGGTTAGGAAATTGGAGAGAATTATTTAAGAAAGACCCCTTGTTCTGCTGGAATACATGAAAACAAATTAATCTGAAGTGCATGTCATTGACAAGATTCTCTTGCTGGGAACAATAGAATAAAGTTTAAGTGAAATAGCAGAGACACCAAAAAGATGTCCATAGTCCTGGGTTGGTTATTTGTGTGGAGCAGCAGTGATAGCAGTACACTTTGTGATGGCTGGATAGGCAGGTGGGCTGGGGTGTTTAATATTCCTGGGTATCAGGTCATGAGGGATAGGCACCTCACAAAGAAATCTCTACTATAATTAAATACCAAAGTTTCGGCACCTGAAGGAAGTGTATGACCTAGTTGGATTCTGATTTCTGTAATTACTTCAGACCTCATCACATCCTTCACAACTCAACAAAATCTTCCCCCCTTCTCCCTGGTATGACATGGTGCTGAGACATAGTGTCAGATAAGCAGAGTGCTTTCCTGCAACACCTGTTTTTCCTGATAGTCCCCCAGTACTTCTTAGACCATTAAGGGAAGCCCGACGAAGGTGAAGAGAAAGTCTTTGGGTTCTGGTTTAATTCAGAGCACCTGCTGTCTTCCTGGGTGCCAGAATTGTATAGCCTTGTTGGGAGCCAGGATGTAATAGCCTTGTGTCTGATAAATAGCAGCACTAAACGTGCTACAGCAAAGGTTTTCTGTACTATAATAATTGTAGGTGCTGACTTGATGCAATATATCTTTGCCAGCGTGTAGTGATAGAATAAATAGCTGTTTTTAACTATAGGATCAGGACAAGCTAATGCAGTGATTGAGGGAAAGTATCCAGCTAAATGTAGTCTGTCTTTGATGTGCTGTCCTTCCACCCGGTCCTACCTGTGCGGGGGGGATGAGTAATGAACTCCAGCCGTGTCAACATCCCGCGCTGCTCCGGCACCTCGGTGGGGTGGGCTCGGCACAGGAATTTGTTGCTGGGGCTGTATCTGCCCTGTGAACGCTCCTAGACAAAGAGGAGGAGGCAGAAAGGAGGCTGAGAAACCAAGCATCCAGGGAGCTGTTGAAGGGGAAACAAATCAAGGTCGCGAGTTCACAGTCTTTGCAATCTGGTCAGTCTTTGTTGGCCAGGAGAAAACTAATGTGAGTCCAGCCCTGCGCCTGGCAGAGTCTCCGTCTGCAGAAGAGTGCCGGGATGGTTGGTCACCGCTTTGACAGTCCTGCAGGGGCCAGGATTGAAAGGGCTCTGGTGTCTAAGGAAAACCATTTTCTTCCTGCCCACACCTTGAATACTTTGTCCTGCTCAGGTGGTTGTAGGATATTTCACACAGTTGCTTTCTTCCTCACTTTATTGGTTTCTGGAAAGACAACAAACACAATCCCAGAGAAGAGCTCCCATTGATACTATGCTTCAAAGGGCAGCCAAAGCCAGGCTTTGAAACGCGGTGTCAGGGAAAAGCCTCCCTTTTGGAGAGTCTGCTTGGGGTTTGAGAGGTAAAAGCTTTTCTCTCTGGGTTCTGGAGTTGTACATAATTTATTACGAAGTTTCTTAACTTAATTTTTAATGAAAAGTTACATTAATAGTAACTGTAGTAAGGGACCGTTGCAAAGAGCAAGTGTATAAGGGAGAGTCCTTGTTTCAGCTTGTCCATCACTGCAGCTCAACAGGGGGAAATGAGGGCCAAGAATGGTGAAAACTTTTTCTCTCAGCTAGGTTGGCAGACAGATACTGACCCAGATGAGGGTTTCCTCCTATCGCTCCCAGCACAGTTGTGTTTGCTCTCCCCTGCTTCGCAGGCTCTATTTTTCCTTCCGTCTCTCTCAGTGGTTTTGTCATTTCTTGCTGCTTCTACTGCGTGTGTACTTTGCATAATTCATCCCTCTCTTACCAAGGAAACGAGGGTCTGGCTGCAGCTAAAGGCACTGAATTTGCTCACCTGCAGTCTGAGTCCTGGCACTCATTTACCAGATCTGCTATGAGTGCCTGTGAGCTCCTGCAGACCTTTGAGGTGCGCATCTCAGAGATGTGGCCCTGTGGTCAGGGGGGTTCCCAGGTACAAGCGTGGGGTGGGAAGAGTCTTTAGGCAGCTATGAATTCGTGTGCTTGCAGCTGGATTCCTCTACTACAGCGAATGCCATGCCCTTCTGAGTCTTCCTAAGGTGGAGCTAAAAACAAACGCTGTCATCCAGGACTGGAACACTGAGATAGAAATGGTCTGGTTGAGCAGCAGATCTGATAGTCTCTGTGTACCATCTTCCTTGCATGCAAACAATGTGTTTCAGGCAGGCCAAGAAAACCAGCACTTTTCCAGAACTTCAGTTGGATTTAGTGACTTGAAAATGTGTTTGTCATTCAGTGATGAAAAAAAAATCACTGAGAAGAGAGGGTGTTTTGGAAATTTCATTCAAAACAAACAAAATGCCTAAAATGCAACCAAATGCTTCTAGCAGAGCTTGCTGTGTAAGGCACTAAAGTCCATGGATGATCCATGGAACATTTTCAAAAGTAGGAAATGGCTTCATTTCAGATCAGGGTACCGTTGCTTTACACAAGTTAAGCTTTTTACGGATTTGATCAGAAGAGTGCAGGGCTCACAAGAACTCTCAGGCTATTTAAAACATGACTGCTGATCACTGAATATGAATGCCAGACTTACATAGTCTTTGTAGGGTGAGGGTTCTCAGATGAGATATAGTTGTCACATTCATGCTATGTACATCAACCCAAAGTAAATTCAGTGGTATTCTGTGTTTGCTTGTTTGGTGGTTTTGTATTGGTTTGTATTTTATATAAGAACATACGTGTTTCCTGTTGAGTCAGATTAAAGATTCACATAGACCGGTGTCCTGTCTCCGACCTTGGCAGGTGGTACATACTCAGGGAAAAGGTATCCAAAAGAAAGCATAGCCTGCCAGTGAAGGCCCTGATGTTCATGAAATGTCTGTATTTAGGCTAGTGCTATCACACCTGGAAAGGATTCTTATTATCACACAATAATTAGGGAAGTTGTCTAGGCTTGCTCCACAGCTAGAGGAGAGAAAGTGGCACTTCAGGAAGACACGGACCATCTTACGCTGAGATATGTGACTTTTCCAGGAAAAAGCATCTCATGCTTTAAACAAAACCCCTTCATAAAATCTCTCCGAGTAAAGTCCTTTACATATCCTAAGACAACTTTCATTTGCTTCATCTGCACAGTAAGCAGGTACAATTCTTTTGACTGTTTCTCGTGCCTCTTGTTTTCTCAGCCTCTAATCCTCCCATCATTTTTCTCTGATTTCATTGATCGATACACATATTTCTTCAAGTACATTGCCCAAAAGTTCAGCTGAGGCTCTCTCAGTGCAAAAGCATTGCAAAAACTGTTCTCTGCTTTTTGTCTCCTGTAGTCAAGTTCTAGCCACTTGAGTTAAGAGGCATAATGAACAATGTTAATGCAGTGCCTTGTGCGTAAAGACAGTGTCAATGCCACTAGAGAATATTAAATATTTCATTGTTTGTTCTTGTTGTTGTTCTCATCGCACAGTACAATTTCAGCAAGTTCTGTAGCCTAACAAAGCTTGCCTTATATAGTGAAGGCTGGTTAATGCAAGACAGAAGATCTGGATGGCTCCAGTGGTCTTTTCCGGCCTTATTTTTTTTTAATCTTATAGTGCGTTTGCTCATCTCTGCAATCCATACATATGTGTCTATGTAGATGATGTTAATGTACACACATACCTGTATATTTATCCTTACAGTAATCATTACAGATGTTTATGTCTTTGTATATACACATAAATCCATGCATATCTGGTTGTATGAAAAACATGTGCAGAGGTAATACTTGGAAGCATCTCTACGGGGAATTTTTCCACTTCTAAGATGAGGGACTGGATATGGCCAGGATCCTTCTGCCATGAGAGGGACAGAGTGGAGCTGGGGGTAGAACCCCGGAAGTCTGATCTTCACCTTAGAAGTCAGCAGGCAAGGAGTGGTGGCTGCAGGATGAGGGCAGCATTTCCGTAACCCTCCCAACATCTGTCTTGACGAGGGCTGTAAGCAGGGGGGCAGAGCCATTTTGCTGCCCCTAGCAATGTGCTGCTCTGGACGAGTGACCAGGCTTATGGCTAGAGTCATCCCAACATATACCTGTGTGTGTCTGTATCTAAACGCTTTTCTCACACTGTATTTCATCACACCATATCGGTGAGAACAATCCTCCAGGACAAACTGTAGGAGAGCAGCAGTCCCTAAAGCAGCCTCAACAGCAGGATAATGGCCAGAGCCTGCTGCATTCCAACCATATGCTGAAAGCATCTCTAGCCCATGATGAGATCTGTGAATCCTGGGGCTTCGTTTACTCCCATGCCCCCTGTTCATATTCATGAGCTTGTGGCTTTCAGCACAGGTCTAGTTCTCCCTCTTCTGTTCTCCTTTCCAAGGCTAGCTAACCGCAGGTGTTCTGAATTCACAGATTTCTGTTTATTCATGAGCTTGAAAGAAAATGTTGGAAAACAAAAGCTGTTTCTGGCTATGGATGTTCTCTCTGGTTGCTTGTTTTTTTTGGATTCCCCATCACCACCTCCGCCCTGCTACTATTCCCCCCTACTCACCACCCCCCCTCCTTGGCAGTAAAATCTCTAAACATGGGGACAAAAAATATACTGAAAATCAGCAACTGGGCACTTTCTCTCTGAATTTCACATGCTGATGCAGTTCTGTGTTAGCCAAAAATAGCAACAAAAATAACAACAACAACAAAAAAAAGAAAAAAAAAACATTTAATGCAAATCACTTGCCACTGATTCTTTTCCAAAGCAGTAGCATTTACTCTATAGTGTAGTGCAGCTGGCTGCTGGTCCCCTGTGGAGATCTCTGACTAAGGTACCATTTAGAAACAATTTGGCTGATCCATCATATATATTTTTGGCAGATCTTTTCCCTCATTTCTTCTTTACTAAGAAATTATGACAGATGAGCCTCGGATACAGAGATCTGCTGCTGGTAATCATCTCCTGGAGGATTATTTGAAGCCCAGACCACCTGTAGATATCCTATTCATCCTTTGGATGCCTGTCCCAACCTCAGACAACCTGTGGCAGTCCTATCTGTAAACTGAGCTCCTCATCAGTGCTTCTGCAATACGGGTAAAACCCAGGCAATGCTGAAATCAGTGGCAAAGCTGTGACAGCGCTTTATGCGCAGTGTCAAACCCTGCTCATCCACAGGATAATTCAAAAATTATCCATATCCGCATTATATGGTTTGTTCTTCCATTCATCTGATCTCCACAGGTACTTGCTTCCCATCAAAATTAAGTATTTCTAAGTGGGGTGAATACTAGATTTACTTAGAGCTGCTGCATAGAAAGGGCACTCCAGGGGGCAATTCAGTCCCCTGACAATTGGAATCATTCTCAGAAGGTGCCGTTATTTGTTAAGATGACTGCAGAGGGAACCTGATGCAAGTAATTCAGGTGTGTTGCCTAATGAAAACTGGGACTAAATTCAAATCTTTAGGGGAGCAGGAGTCTGCATCCAATGCTCTCCATTTCCTCTCCAGCTACTTATTGCTATAGTATTTCTATCCATACCTTCGCAGTGCTAAGGTGGGAAAACTGCTCATCTGAAGGAACATATGTTCCTGACTTAGGAGCTGATGCTCTTCCCATGTGAGGCGCTTCTCCCGGTGTGTTTTCACTTTCAGGCTCATGGGTTGACTGTGTATCTCAGCCAGAGACAGATTTCTGGTAGGCTCACAATCACACTTGTACGTGTTTTGAGGCCGTTGTGGTTCGCAGCTCATACACAAGGAATTGTTCTACGTTAAATAATTCAGTTCAGTTTCAAGAGGGAAGAGGGGTTTTCCAGGTAGGCCCCCGGGCTGAGTTTCAAGCAACCCAGCTCCTATTCCTATCTTCTTCATAGACAAGATAGATGTTTTGACCTTAAGGAAGTCACTTAATCTCTGAACTAGAATTCCTGTAACTTTCCATCCTTTCCTATCTGCCTTATCTGCTTACACTGTAAGACTTCAGGCAGCTTACGCTTCCTGTTAGCACCAAAACACAAATCAGAAATTACAATCAGGCCATCTACTTCCTTCACTAATGCATTTAAACAAAAACATATATGCTCTTCCAGCTGCTTTTCAGCCACTGTTATCTTAGCCACTTCAGGCTGAAGTAAGAGATGTCAGTGGTTGCATTCAACATGCACAGCCTCTAGACGTCTGAAAGTCAGGTGCTGAGGCTTGTCTGGCTATCTAGAACCTCCCTATAGTCAGTGAAGAAAGAGGAGCATCACAAAAATAAGTTTATCCACTATATCCTCGAGATAAGCCTAAGAACAAAAGAAATCTCTCTTTAGAAGTATTCATTTCTTGTTATTTGACCATGGAAGGAGCCAGAATGATTAAGCCAAACCAGATGCTATCCTGTTAAAGTTAGGGTTGACTGAGGTGAAAATATTGATATGCTAAACACATACACTTCTTACTGTGTATCCAGCCAGTGCCCTGGATAAGCACGATACTGCCACTTTCTTTTTTCTTAGAAAAAAATAAATTATTTTTGCTGATTCAGTAGGATGCATTCTTCTTATTGATCGTCTTCCCTTTTGTGTATAAGTAACACTATTGTTGGAAATATTTTTAAATGAGTCTCTTCGAACGCATGTTGTCTTAACAGATCCTTTGACACAAAATGTGGCAGTAAAGATGTCAGGGAAGGGTGGAACTGCAGTGACTGTGCAGCCATGAGACATTTCTTCTCATCCTGAGCCTACCACACACTTCAGCTCTGGTGATAGCCCAAAATTTCTCTGCTAACTCTCCTATTTAATGAAAAATATCCTGAGAGAATTACATATCTCTGTTTCTCCTTCAAGGATACTTTCATGGTGTGTTTGAAACTTTAAGATTGCATTGATCTTTCTGAAGGCTCAAAAATCAGCGCTGCCGTACCAAAGTCAATGTAAGGATATCTGGTGTTTTTCTTCATTTCACACTTTATGTGGTGATTCTTGAAGGTCTAGGAAATCGAATGACATGATTATGCATAGATTGCAGAATATGTTTTAGAGAAAGATTCTTTATCAAGCAGCTTGAATAACCTTCCGTGATAGACAGGTAGATATATTCTAAGATTTTTATTTAAAATAATTGCATTTTAAAGGTGACTGCATGTATATCCACATGCATATCATTTCGCTTTTCTTTCAATGAACTCAGAGAGAAGCGCAGGAAACATATTGTCCAAAGCCCACTGAAATTTCAAAGAAACCATCGCACTTGAAATCTGCCTGCCTCAATGGACATGAATTCAGACTTGTCAATTTAACATTTTGCTGTTCTGTTTTCTTTCTTGTCCTCTTACCTGTGCTCTTTCTCTCTCATATTCTAGTCAAAAACAGTATAGACTTAGAAGATTTGCAGTGATTTTTCTTCTCCTTCTCCTTCTTCTCCCTCTTCTCCTTCTTCTTCTTCTTCTTCTTCTTCTCCTTCTTCTTCTTCTTCTGTTAACTTATTGGCTGGCTGTACACTCATGAAAAATTTGAGACATAAAATGTGCCAAAGTCTACAAACCCAGTGAATCACCACATGGGATAAATAAAAAGGAGAGCTGCTATTTATCTACCCTTGGAAATAATTAGTAACTGCAGCTCGTGGTTCCCTCATACTCTGGATACTTAGGCATGCTCAGAAGCCAGTTACATTATTGGGTGTCTACGTAGGTCTAACATAATATGCTTTCCAAAAAGCTTCTCTTTGCTCCAAACTGTAGATCCAAGTGATGCAGATGTTACCCTAGTTCTCCCGGTCTCCAGTTAGCTGATATGAGAAGAGTTAACTGTGTACCTGTACAGCACACAGACTGATCTCCTGCTCACAAGCATTGAAGACGTGCATCTTTACCAGCTTAGATTGAATTGATCCTGTCTTGCAGAGGGGGAAGCTGACCTTTGGAGTTCCCTTCAAGCCCTGTTTTCTCTGATTTCCTTCAGGAAAAAGGAAGCTATCCAAAGCAATTTAGGGTGGGGTCTCTGGAGAATGCAGTATAGTTTCTGCAAAGGGCAAAGCAGAGAAGAACTCATTCTGCTAAAGTTATTCAATGTTATTCCCTGCCAACATTTACTTAATTATCTTTCTTTTCTATAATGGCAATTGAGTTACAGCTTTTTCCTGGAACTTCTGTATCCTTCCCTAGTGGATGTTTGTGACTGTGTGTGTGTGCATGCGTTTTAAGGAAGAATAAATTGAGTCCAATCAGTTCTGCTTTACTCAAGGCAGAATTTATGATGGCCTTGTCAGAGAGAGAAGCCATCAGGCAGGACAGGACGGTACTGCTGCTGTATTTTAGCTATTAAATATGCATCATAAACTGAAGGCTCCTCTCCCTGTACTTTTCAAAAGTCTGTCTCAGGGATATTGTTGCTGCTTGTCAGGACCATGAGCCACTCAAATGTTTTGTTGTGCTGTATTTGCTTGTCCAGATTGCCTTAGTGCTTGTGGCCTGCATTCACCAGGACCTTGGGTGCATTGATTTGATGTTTTGACCCCTCACTGCAGAGGTGGGGTCTCAAAAGAAAAGGTGATTCCCTGCTCAGCACGTGCCTGGGGATGGGAAGACACAATTTGCTCTGCTGTCTGCTTTCTCTTGTGTAGCTTTGGGGAAGACAGCTAGGTGGGAATCTTCTCAACTAATTTTAGTTCTGTGAAAAGAAAGCCACACAGTCTAAGCTACTATTCTCAGCTCTCTGTAGTCAATAGGGAGAGACAGGCACCTTTGTAAGGCTGTGGATGCCACATCTCACAGCATAGGATGATTCACTGCATGAGGTGCCTGACTCCCTGTTAATGATGCAGCAGGTGTAGATGTCTGGAATGACCCCGACGTACACCTTCCGGATAGTTAAATTTAATTTCGAGATGAATTTTGCTCTCAGCTTCAGTTATGCATCTGGCCACTGAAATAAGCAGATTTCTCCAGAGGTGTTTCAAGGATAGGTGCACCCAAAGTTGTTGCTCAGATGGTATTTAAATGGGGCCAGAGTAGATGCTCAGGAACAATACCCTTTTTTTCCTCCATGAGCTGCTCCCTAGACCTTCTGGTTAGCAGCATAAGTTGCCATCAAAGTCAGTTTACTCGTTTTCTTAGCTTACACTGATTAGGTACAAAAACACTGCTTCTACGTCAACTCCAGGAAGGCCAGCAGCCACCAGAAGCTGAATGCACAGGTAGCAACATAAACAGCATAGAAGAATAAAAATTGTAGTCTCTTTGCTTGCAAGAGACTGTTGATACTTAGGACCCCTGGGCACCTTAATGTTCAAGATTTTGAACATGAAAGACTCAAGAAAGACTCAGGAAGAGTCCTTTCTTCTCCTTCTGCTGATTTTTCAATCCAATTTTCATATAATATTTTTACACCTCTCTACAGCATGAGGAGACCCCAGTTTGGGATCAGGGTCTGCAATGCTGCCCTTCAACAGAAGTCATGAATAACATGAATACAGTCATGATAGACACGATGTAAGGAGAGAGAGAAAAGGTGTTGAAATGTTTTGCCAGTGACTGAAGGTGTGATCAGAAAAAAAAAAAAAGTTGCTTAAAGAAACACTTGACGGCCTGCCCTCCAATTCCCTGTTAGTGAATAGATCCCAACTCCCAGACAAGGAAAGGCATGGCAAAGTGGGACTGAGGGCACAAGGTGCCTTTGGACTAATCCTCATGTCCTAGGGTTATTTGACTTTAGTTTTATTTAGTGTCAAGTTTTATATCTATGAAGGGAAAAAAAAAAAAAAAAAGGAGCTGATGAATTTTCCTCTTCCTATGGAATGAAATGCCAGCACTTGTTGAGTTGCACCTTCATCGCTGCCTTGGGGGTATTTGATTTCATGAATCTGATTAAATTATTCTGCTCTCAGTATTTCTTTAATATTGCTTTATAAAATATACTCCTAGTGGCTTCAGTGGTGAGAGCACTTGCTGTACTTTCTTTAAAGCTTGCATGGTCCCTCCTGGGGCTGGGGGGATGAGCCCTTATTAAAGAGTTCAATGATAAAAGCTTCTTCCTCTAGGAGAATTACTTTGAAACAACTGAAACCCACACATACTTTTTCATAATGATTACAGAGCCACCCATACTAATGCCTCCAGCCTAAGATATGGCCATCTCTGATTTCATTGGCAGGAAACCTCTGTTTGGAGAAATTTCAGAAGATTGTTATCTTATCAGAGGTGCTCCCTGATTGGAGCTGATAGTGAGCCTGTCTTTCTTGCAGCAGTAAACACCTGGAGTTTGTTCTGTGGAGAAACTTTGTGTTTTTATATAATGGGGGTTTCTGAGGCCCTGACCTTAGGCAGGGTAAAAGTCTGCAAACATTCAGGGAGGGACAGTCCTTGTGGCAAAGATCTCCTAGACCATATAAGCAGAGCTGATAAATTCAGAGGGGAGGAAAAAAAAAAAAAAAAAAGAAAAAAAAGAAAACATAGGGGAGGTTAAGTAAGGCCATGCCAAAGGTGAGTGGTGGAGCTGAGGGAAAATAAATAAATAAATAAATAATATCCTTGTATCTCTACTTCTTGTCCAGTGCTGCTGCACTGTCACTCATCAAGGGTCCTGTTTTAATAGGAAATGAGCTGCTCTGCTTCTCTACCATGCCCTTTGATCTGCTATCACTTCTGGCCTTGGGGGCTTAGGACACTGGACTTCCAAAATCACATAAGTGTTTTAGGAGCATAAATCCCAAGGCAAGTCTTTGAAGCTGAAACTGAAGAACCCAGATGCTTTTTATTCCATGCATTTTCCATAGAGCAAGTAAAGCATGAGCAAAGATACTATATACTGGGTCAATGTGCTAAAAGCAGATGGAGGCAGTAGGCAAAAGTCAGACAGATTCTAGGACTTCTGATCAGCCTCTTTATACCTCAGTCCCATTACACGTTCCTAGAAATGTCTGCTCATGATATCACTTGGATGTGTGCGGGGTGATATGCAAGGAAACTTGGCCTCATCCTCTACCTGCTTCTTGCTTGGGAAGTCGTCTGTACTGTTACAGCTGATGGAAGCTCTTTATCACTCTTAAATGTCTGCAAACAACTCTTAAGTTGTGTTGCTTCTCTGAGAGTGATGCATAATGTATATAAATGTATATAATAATTGTTAGGAACAACTCAGCCATCTACTGCTGGTTTGCAAGATAAATGACATTAATCAACAGGATGCCTACATAACTTTTGGCGAGTCATTTGTTATGCTAATTGAGCCACTTAAAGTAAACTGTCAATGAATAGAGATTTTTGACAGCTGAGATGAGACGTGGGGCTAATTAGTCAGCTGCCATAAAAACCCCTGCCCAATTTTAATAATGTAATATTTAAGAGAGAAGATAATGTTAATCATCTGACCAGACCCCTCTCCCAGAGGATATAGTAGCAAAAGGCATAGCCCATTATGGAAATCAAGTTTCTGTAGGAAGAAAGCAAAACAAATGGCTGGCTGCGCAGAGATGACAACCTTTGTAAGAGAGATGATGTGTCCCATAGGTTACAGGAAACTTTTTAATTAATACACAAAAGCCCAACTTTTGCTCTAAATTACCTGTGTCCTTTTAGATCAATCCCCCTGTTTTCACTGAAGGTATTTTGCATTCACTCTGGCAGCAATGAGATCACTGGTTCTGACTGTAGGACGTATTCTTAACCCACAAATCAAGCAGATTGATCAGATGCACACGCTCTCTCAGTGTCTAGAAGGCATGAGCAGCACTTTGGCAAGCCCTTTGGAGCTGGGTTATAGAAGATGTATTGGTCAGAAGTTCTGACTGAGATCACAGAGAAAGAAAACTTCAGGATGCTGCATCTCTCCGTTCCTCATAGCTGCAAGAGTGTGCAAATACTTGCACAGTTTCACAGTGATGCCACTTTCATTCTTGACATTGTGCCAGCCAGGGGAAGGGAGCTTAGTCTTGGGAGTGTCCAACACAGCAGCAAAAGGCTTTTTAGAGTGGAAACCTTTCAGCCCCATAGCACACCGTGAACTTTCTGCTTCTTATTTACCACTAGCATTTTTACATAGTGGGCCTTTAGCAGCAGAGCCATGAGTGAAGTGAATCGTTTGTGTTCCACCAAGGGTCAGGTGCAGAAATTGTCATCCCATCTGGGTTCATAAAGGCTGGTCCAGGATGGATGGTTTGCTTTAGATCAGTTAAAAACTCTCACACTTGGGGTGGATTGAACTATGACCTTAAGTTAGGTGAGCCACATTTGCTATGACTTTATGGGGTTTGCTGTTAATTAGGTTTTCTATGTTGAAGGGTGAAACAAAACAAGTCTACATTTTCAAGTGTATCTTTCTCCTATTTTTTGGTTACCGTAAGACTTAGAAATACTTTTATATATATATATATATACATATATATATATATATATATGGTAAATATATATATATATTCTCTTTCTCCTGTACTCAGGTTCTCTGTATAGTGTAGGTAACTAATCTTGATTACACCAAGGACATGCCGAAACTCCTGTTTTCTTCAATGACAGGACTGGGACTTACAGCAGGTAGTGTGTTCCACTCTGAGGTGGTTGCAATTTGTTAGTAGGTGAGCAATGACTCCGGTAGTGTAGCAAGTGTCAGTAGCAATCACCAGTTACCCACTTCCCTTCGAAACTCTCCCTTTTATGCTTGCTGAAAACTTCCTCAAGACAATTTCCCTTTTATTGCAAATTTCTGTTATTAGTGTCAGCCAGAAAGATGGTGTGGAACCAAACCTGCCTCATTTGTTCAGTACAAGCTTAGGGAAGAAAACAAAATGAACAAACCAGCTACTGTCCTTAGATATCACCATCCAAATTTCGATTAAAACAGAAGGCCAAATTCTTGACTACCCTGAAGAAATGAATTTCCATAGTTCTAGGTACTAGGAAATTAAGTACTAATTTCTACAAAAGAAAGGGTGAACCAGAAAGAAACTTTAAGCTTTCTTTCTATTTTTTTTTTGAAGAAATCTTCACAAAGGTCATATGGTAGAAAATTGATTTTTGTAATTTCAAATCTTCAGGCTTTTAAAGCTAGCAGCGTGGTACTGATACCTGACATTAGTGCTTATCTATAATCTGGGGCAAAATGTTCAAAGCAGCTTTTTGAAGTGCTAAGAAACAGGAAAGGTGCCAGTTCTTGTGTCACTTAAAAATGTCAGCACCACTGTCAATGGCCACTTCCCTTTATCTCTCTGTTCCTTAGTCTATATGTATATATGCTCCTGTCATTACCGTCACAATACCTATATTTCCATGTAATATAACAATACTAAAAAGTTAAAATATTTGTTTTTAAGGGTTGACTTTTACCTTTATTCCTGTCCCCCTTTGACACATTCACACACAAAGACATGCACACACAGGTTATGCAGTAAACTTGGAATCAAATCTGTAGGCTTAATTTCCAAAAGCACTCAGAGCAACACTCTCCATTTGTAGTATCTACCCAGGTTAACCTGAAAGTCTGTGACATGAATGTCACAAATGTCACAGATAGGAGATGGATATTGTTACAAGCCCGAAGTACTGAGACTTCTTTTGCCAATGTGTGTAGGAGATGCCTGCCTCCTTCTGCCATCTAGGTCAAAGCAGACCAGTCGTCCTGCTGAGGCTGGGCTGAGGAACTCCTTTGTACGACTTGTAGGTGCTACCAATGCATGGAGTAGGGAGAGGGATTCAGAAAAGCTGGCTTCCCCCACTTCCACTGGATTCCTCCCATCAGCAGTGGAGAAAGCTCAGCTTTTTAAGGCAATTCAGATTAAACAGGCATGAGGCATTGTACCATCACCTGTACCTCCAGACCTGCTTAATCTGACAGGTCTGAAATAGATGTGAGCACTCCCAGCTCTTCCTTTCTCTTGCCCTCCCGGTGTCCTGGTACTTAGTGTCTTGTCCTGTCTGGAGAAGCTTCAGAGTTGGACTGGGTGATGTCCTTTAAATTGAAGAGTTAGTGAGGGCTGGGAAAGGTGAAGTGGACAAGTCTTTAGATTGAGTTAACAAACTGAACAGTCTGTGAGGCAAAGAAAACCAAAAACGTGAGAGCTTCAGAAGCACCAGAGCCTCTGCCTTAGGCTGTGAGCAGCTAGCTTTTTCCTCTCCATCCATATCTAAGTCAAACAGACAAGAAACTGCCCTGTGCTGGGGCCACCCTCAGCACTCAGGCATGGGCTTCAGTTCTTTAGGACAGGTTTCTTACCCAGGACCCAGCTGTTTTCTCTAGGACCTTTCAAATCCAATTTTACATGACTGTGCAGGAGATTTATCTCAGCCAGTGGTCAGTAACTCTCGTATGTTCCCCTTTTAATCAACAGAAGATACAAATCTTTCAAGGCCTCCTCTGGCCATTTGTCTCTGGTTTTATGAGCATGTATTTTCAGCTTTTGACATCTGCTTTGTGCTTTTCCAAGTGATAGCTAT
This sequence comes from Anser anser, assembly GCF_964211835.1. Taxonomy (NCBI): domain Eukaryota; kingdom Metazoa; phylum Chordata; class Aves; order Anseriformes; family Anatidae; genus Anser; species Anser anser. The sequence goes on along the minus strand of NC_139723.1, from coordinate 80,187,205 downwards.
TGGAAGAAAAGTGACAAAACGTATCTGTTTTAAGCTCTCCGTAAAGACAAGCTTCCTTTATGCTACAGCATCTTCATGCAGTATTGGCTCATGAGCAATTTGGTGTCTTAAAGAAAGACCAAATTTTGTTCTTTTCCATCTGCAGGGAAGTGAAACAACAAAACTTTTGGTGCAGAATTTTGATTCAGCAACCTATACATTTCTATTAGAAAAGACCAGTTTTTCTGATCCTTGTTCATAACCTCAGAACCTATCTGCAATTTCTGTTTGTTTGCTTTTCCACTAATGCTGAGCAACTTTGAAAGCAATTCCTGAATAGAGAGTGTTGGGGGATGGGAAACCCAGGGTAGGAGGGAGAAGTGTTCATGTGTGGAGTAGGAAATGAGATTTGCTTCACCTTTACCAAACACAAGGGCTTTAAATCCAGAGAACACAGAAGAGATTGGCATCTGTATGTGTTGGGAGGATCCTGGCTAAGAATAGTCTCCTAGAAAACTCCAGATACTTCTTCAGGTGGACTCCAGACTGATAATGCATCCGTCAGAACTGAGCCTGTGTCTTGAATTTTGGGTGTGGTTGAAACACAAGCTCACATTTTACCACTGTCCTTAATTTCTATACTGACCTAAACCCTCCCAAATTTTGCTGAGAAAAAAAAAAATATAAAAAAAATAAGGGTGTGAAAGAAAGATCTAAGTTTACAGCCCTGACCTATTTCTAATCCTGTTCTGGTTGCTAGTTACTGGGCTCCCTTCCAAATGTACTGTTTACTTTAGGGCTGATTTTTCTCCATCCAGATTAAAATTCCAGTGAGTTTCTTTCATTCCTTTAGACTGTAACCCCAAATGGGCCATGGTATTTTATTCAGAATATAGTAGCTGGATAATGATGCTCTCAACAACCCACTGAAACCATGTGGTTTGTATATGAGGAGCTTGTATGCACACAGAAACACCCAGGAGCTCATGCATACGATTCTGCACATTGCCTCACACACACACATACAAATAAACGTGCTCCATGAACACGCTCATGGCTACTTCTGTGCTATGCACATATGGACTAAACAATTACACTCACCTATGAGCCTGTCATAAGGCAACAGAAATGCCAGCTGCCTTTGAAGTTTCCCGAAGAGAAGGAAAACGAGTCAACAGTGCTGGCCAACATCACATCATTAATCATCTATTAGCCGAGGTTGTATGCTCCTGTCACCTGTCACTTTGTAATGCATGCAAATCACTCCAAGAGTAACATTTTCAGCCTGACATTTCCAGGGCCAGAGCTGGGATCAACCTGCTCTTTGTATTCAAGACGAAAAGGAAGTAAAGAAACAAGTGGTGAGATTGTTAGAAAGAGACAGAGAAAACTAAAGAAATATGAAAAGTAATGGAAAATTGGTCAGGACAGTTTAATTTAGGAAAAAAAAAAAGTTAAATTTGTATTTTTTTCTGTTATCGGGAAATAATAAGAAATCATTATATCTGCTCTATAGTTCTGAAAGAGAGGAAACCATAGAGATGATGTTATTTTCCTGCTAAACTTAGTAGAAAGGGACACTACTATCCATATATATTTTATTTTATTTTATTTTATTTTATTTTATTTTATTTTATTTTATTTTATTTTATTTTATTTTATTTTATTTTATTTTATTTTATTTTTTAATTTACAAATTAGGAATCTTTTCTACCTTTAGAAATCTACATCTAAACTGGCTACCATAAGTTCCCTTTGTGGTCAGTAGACAGACCTAAGGGGTTTTTTTGATACAATCCTCTGAACTCTGGTTTAGATATGTACCCTAAGCATAAGTGAGTTGTTGAAGTGCATGGAAGTGTCTAATTCTCTCTTTCAATTAACAAGGAAATTGAGGATGACTAGCTCAGATGTATACAGCTACTGTAGGTATCTATATTTAGCGAGTTGCATCTCACCCCTATTAATTTTTAACTCAGTTTGAATTCTGATGATTCAGAAGAGACAGAAAGTGTGATACCAAACTAATTTCCTCTATTATTTTTGTCATGACTATTGAAAGGGTAGGCTAATATAAACTCCTCAGCCTAGATGTGGCCAGCCTAAATATGCAAGATTAAGTCCCTAATATCTTTATTATGCATTATGTTCATTAACTAGGCACCTTTTCAGTAAATCTGTGTTGCATGACCAGCTTCTTCAGGAAGACCTGCTCTTCTACTTAGAAGACTTTCATAGAATCACAGAATCACAGAATGGTTTGTGTTGGAAGGGACCTTAAAAACCATCTGATTCCGACCCCCCCTGCCATGGGCAGGGACACCTCCCACCAGACCAGGCTGCCCAAAGCCCCATCCAGCCTGGCCTTGAGCACTTCCAGGGATGGGGCAGCCCTTGTTGAACCTCCCAAAGTTTGCACATGTCCACCTCACTGGCCTGTCCAGGTCCCGCTGGGTGGCATCTCTTCCCTCCAGTGTGGTGACCACACCACACAGCTCGGTGTCATCAGCAAACCTGCCGAGGATGCACTCAATTTCACTGTCCATATCACCAACAAAGACGTTAAACAGTGCTGGTCCCAGTACTGACCCCTGAGGAACACCACTCATTATTGATCTCTACCTGGACATTGACCACAACTCTTTGAGTGCAACCACCCAGCCAATTCCTTACCCACTGAGTGGTCCATCTTTCAAGGCCATGTCTCTAATTTACAGGCAAGGATGTCATGCAGAACGGTGTAAAATGCTTAAATGCTTTACACATATCCGGGTAGATGACGTCTGTCGCTCTTCTCCTATCCACCAACACTGTAACCCCATTGTAGAAGGCCACCAGATTGGTCTGGCACGATCTGGCACATGCTGTCTGTCACCAATCTGTTCCTTATTTTCCATGTGCCTTAGCAGAGTTTCCAGAAGGATCTGCTATAGTGTTATAGTGAAGGCTCAGTTTGAATTCTCCTTGGGTGGATTATATCTGACCAAATTTCAGTACTGTAGTCCATAAGAGTCTGTGAAGAGAAAAAGATGACTTTAAGGTTAAATCTGTCTCACTCTTAAATAAATACAGGGAATAAATCATCTGGAGATGGCCAGCGTGGTTCAGATGATGCTCATGACTGTAGTTCACGTGGCTAAGAGGTTCCCATTCATCACATCTCTCTTTCATAAGATATTCCTGTTAGATTTTTTTTCCCTCCCTTCATTGATTGTCATCTTTCCTTTCCTTTTCTCTATTATATCTTCTCCTCCTTTTGGCACATTTTGGTAACATGTGTCTGGCCTTGATTATGTTCATCCTTAGCCAATGAAGCCTTGCTTCAGTGTGAGCAAAAGACCACCTCTGACTGAAAAGAGGAGGCTCCTCTCATGTGGTCTCCCTCCATCACGGACAGCAAGGCTGTGTGCTACCCCACATCTCGTTAGCCCAGGAAGGCAGCCACAAGTTGCTCCTGCTGGAGGAAAGGGAGTACTGGGAAACCAGAATGTGCCATCAGCAGCTCTCACTGAGCTTCAGTTCCCTGTCTCTGTCTTCAGGGGAAGCTGAGCATAGGAATTTTTTCTCCCATTTAGAGGCTGTATTTCCCTTCTTTTCTCTATTGAGATAAATCAGCTTTATTATTTAATTCCTTTGCTATTAGATGATGTGAAAGGGACTATATTTCTGCATGGATCAGCAGGGACACATCCCCTCTGTGGAGTCTAAATTAGGGTGCCGCACTCCAGGGAACGAGGGGCGATCTGCCCAGGCTGTCCACGGGATATGTATTTGCAGGAGATTTTGAGGCTTATTTCTTTGGATAGATAAACTGCAGATCATGAAGGCAATTAATCATGGACTCATAGACGAGTACATCTGGAAGGGACCTCAAGAGGTCATCTCGTCCATCCCCCAGCACGGAGGCAGGATAAATGTACACAGACCGTCCCTGACAGGTGTGTGTCTGCTTCTCTCTGCTTCCACTCTGGATGCTCTCACACCGTTATCCATCTAGTCAAGAAGCTGAATTAAGTCTAGGAGGAGAAGCAGGAAATACCACTTTTGAGCCTAAAGATTTTCCCCTTACCATTTCTTGGGGGCCTGAATCCAGGTTTTGGCAAGTGGAAGATCTGTTCCTCAGTGCAAAACCTTATGAAGGGAAGGTGGTGTGAGCAATTTGTTCATTTTGTAGCCCAGGTTCTATTTTGAGATGTAAGACCTTTTTGAATACTTGTTCAGTAGCAAAGCTCAAAACTGTATCTTAGCTGAATATGTGCGTGTGTAAAAAATATATGTATATATATGTATATATATATCAAAAGAGGAGGAGAAACAATTAAGAAAAAGAACAGTGAAGACGGAAAAAAGAGAAGGGACAGGGAGGAAGATAAAACATGAAAGATGAACGGGAAAATGCAGAGAGGGGCAGGAAACTGACTTGAAAGGAGGCATGAAGAAGCAGGAGGAACAGAAGGAAGACATACAGGTGGAAGTGAGATCATGAAGAGCTGCTGTTTCTTAAGCTGGCCATTTCTAACAGAGAGATCAGAAAGACTTTTTGTTGTTTTTGTCCTTAAGTGACTTCCCCCACTGGCTAACATCTCATTTTATGGCAGGTAAATAAACCTGCCTAATTGGTCCCTTGTTCAAGAACAGGAATATCGAGCTGAGCCTGCTCCTTCTGAAGTGGGATCTTGTCCAATTTATGGTCCTAGCAGATGTGATCTCTTCAGGGTTCCACTGTAATGATAAATTGAAACATTTGAATGCTGCGTTCCCAGGTCTGGGCATCCAGCTTTGTGAACAGGGAGAGAGGATCTGATCAAGTTTCCTTCTGAAATGACAAATTGTGATTTCCAGAAACGTGACTTAGTCCCATTTGCAAGCCTAACAGGTGTGGAGACCTAGGGTGGGTTGGGCGAAGGAGGATATACCAAGGTCGCTTGAGTCTGAAGGACTCAGGTCTGGGAGTCAAGATCTCCTTCAAGAATGAAAGTCTGGAAGTGCACCTTGAGTCAGAAGCACTCTAAATTAAGGTGACACTTACAAACACTTTATTAATAATTAATAAGTGATTAATGAAAATTACTTTTTAGCTGATAAATTGCTTGAAGACACATTAGAGCATGTTTCAGAAAGACATGGATAAATATTTTTATGCATTCTCGTTTATAAATGCTTAGTAATGGGCTCTCAACTTTCAGGTGCCTCAGCATCATTTATCCCCATCATCCTGGTGCCATGCTATAGAGACGTCTTATAATCATTTATTTTCAGAATTTGTTCCTATTAATCATGTATTAATTATTATTAAGAAAACATTTGTGCACACTCCTCTTAATCTGAATTCTTGCTCGACTAGTTTTGCTAGGAGCGTGGAGGAGCTCCCAGCTTACAAAGCTCATCATGTTACTTTAGAGCTGTGGACGTGGCATTTTGGCTGGTTCTTTGGGACCACCACAATTTACTTGAGCTAAGGTTCTAGCCCAGTCTGATTTGTCCTTGGTGAATTTTTTCCTGTGGACAAAGAGGATCCACAAAGGTGTATGTAACTGATACGAGCACTAAGTAGTGCTGGCATTTCGGTAGTGCCTGGGCACCACAGGACAGCCATTCAGAGCTGAAATCCATCCTCACCAAGTTTCTCTGAGGCACAATAGTGCTGTTTTTTTTTAATGTCTGGTAGGAGGCAAACCAAGAAACAGATGTACAGCAGTCCAGATCTTGGGAATTATTTAGGCAGCTTTGGAAATAAATGATCTTGCAGTTGAAAACAGCTAAAGGGCTTGCCTGTGGCTCAGTCCCATGCTGGCTCTTCACCCACTGGCACTTTGTGCTGCAAGGTCAGGCTTGACCTGTCAGCAAAGAGTGTGCAGAGACAGGGAGGAGGTGGGCCGTGTGGATCCTTTACACTGGGCATTGGCTGAATCAGTTCCCCCATAAAAGCCAGAACAGCATGAAGGCTACTGTTATTTATATCAGCCTTAAGAAATGACAAGATATAGGGAAGCCTAAGGAAGGTACAAGGGTGGCTGCAAAACTGGCCCTAAATCACAGAATGAATTTCTGGAGCCAGACTGATTTTTTGACTGACTGGCAGTAGAGAAGTAGACATGACTGCCTGATGGGTGACTTTCAGAGAAGTTTAGGCAGCAGTCCTTAAGCCTGATCTCAGTCTGTTGGCTTTCAGACCCCTCAACATCAGCCTGGGCAGTGGTGGTTTAAAGGAGTTACCTGTAAAGACCAAGCACTGGAGACATCGCTTGCTCGATGCTTGGGTCTTCAGGTCAGCCAAGAGCTGGATCACCTCTGCTCTGTGCTGTGTAAACAAGGTAAATCATGGATAGCAGCTGTCTCAGTTTACAAATAATTTCAGCTATGGATTTTAGCTTATTTACTACATTTTTAATGGTGAGAGAGGACAATATTCCAAAACACATCTACTCCCCCAATAAAGTTTTTTTCAAAAATAAACACTCCTTAGAGAGTGAAAAAACAGAGCCTGTTTCCCCCACAGCATTTCATCTCACAAGTACTTTCTCTCCTATCTACCAGCTGCAGATGAAACCTCTTGTGCCAATTGGTTCAAAGTTATTGAGGGGAGAGGAAAAAAATGAGGGAGATGTAAATAGACATTAAGACATTAAGAATGATCACAGAATACCTCATTTCTTTAGGAAACCAAATTAAAAAATAATTTGAAAATTGAGTCAAAGTTTCCTATGTCTGTCCCTGGATCCTATGCAGAGCTCTGTGACAGCAGACCATTGTGTAGGACACAATAGCACTGTGACTCCCAAATTGAATTTGTTCTGCCTGTTCATGGCCAGTTTGCGCTCAATTTTTATGCCTGTTGCAGCAAACACGTTAAGCAGGAGCTTTTCTCACAGACAATGATTTCTCCATGAGCAGCTGTGGAATATGCACAGCGTGGTGACTTGCTGAATTCATAATTATGAATGCTCCTACTGGAAACACACAACTGCAAAGTTATGCTCTTCCAGGCAGAGAACAGAAACAATTTATCTGCCTGCCTAGGTGCTTGTACTCCCCATGTCAGGCTGCGGAGTGCCTCTTGCTCATTACTTGACTTACTGCCTCAAAAACTTTGGAGATGCTGGAAAATACTAACTCAGTGGCCTAGGTGTTTTCAATTAGACACAGGATGGACAATTTGGCTGAGCTGGGAATTGAACTTGAGTCTAAAACTGTCTCCATTCTTCCAGCTAAACTCCTTGTCTGGCCCTATGACTGGGTGCTGAGGGTCTTGCCTTGCTATGAGCGGCTGCAATCCAGCTGTGGAGTAATGAATGGTTTATCCATGCACCTTTGTGAATAACTCTTATAAAAAAAAAAAAAAAAAAAAAAGAAAAAGCCTCGTAGTTCTGTTCTCAGCTCTGTATTGTGACTGATTTTTAAAATGACTGTCAGCATTAAAGGAGACAGTATAGCCTAGAAAGCAAGGATAAATCTAAGAAATAGGAAACCTGGTTTCTGTTCCTTTATTTTTTCCATTGGGCCTGTTGCATGTCTTGGGTTACTCATTTTCCCTCCACCAACCTGTAAAATTAAGGCAATTTGGGAAAATTTGCTGAAAACTACTTCCCACGGAAGGTGTGTAAGGCCTATGGGCTGTTAATCGCTCCTATCTGGAGCTGTTACGAAATGAGGGAGCGGTGACTGTACGTGGGGAGCTCAGGAGGCACATGGAACCGGGCTTTGTGGGTGATGGGCCACAACCAGGAGGCTGCGAGGTGCCCGTTGTCATGGGCCTGGTCGGGCCTGTGTCACGCCACGAGCCCTTGCAGCCTTCACAAGGTGCCAGCAGCATGTCGAGTCTCCACAGGTATCCTGTGAAAGGGACCAGAGAGATAACTTGCCACCTCATTCCGTCAGACCTGACCCTCTTTAGTATTTAGCTATTTCTCAGTAAACTAAGATGACAGTGGAGTGTCTTCTGCTGAGTCTTTAAAATATATGTGTGCGTTATATACAGATCACTCCTTATTTCTTTCCCTCCTTATATCATTAAACTGGTGTTGTGTCTACTGCTCTGTAAATGTGTAAATGGCAGCTTCTCTTGCTGATAGTGGAAGAGTTTGACTAGTGTGGTTTTGCTGTAGTTAGAGGAAGGGAGAGGGAAGAGGAGGACTGTCTGCATGTCTACTGGGTGATGAATGCGTGGTTGGGGGTGTTAAAGTAGAAACTATTCCCTCAGAGTCTTGGAGGTATGTTACTTGACAGACTCCTACACCCATGAAAATGTTTATGCGTTTAAACTCTTATTTAAGCCCCTAATCTCCCATCCTATTGGGCATAAGGCAACTAAACAGGAGTTAAATACCTCGATGCCTTTGCAGATCACTCTAGTTTCTCCAATCCCGGTGCATTAAGCTCTATTCTTGGGGTCCAGCTGTGGGCCAGGGATGCACACAAACGCACAGGGGGATGTGTGATTGCTCTGCTAAAGGCACAAGGTGAGCAATACCTGTTCACAGCATCGTTACTGGACAGTGTACACATCACAAGAGCTGTTCCAAGCAAGGGTTCAGGCTAGGAGGCACAGCATCTAGCTATGGTGGTGCAGCATGTCATACAGAGACATGCACACCCCAGGGTCCACGTTAGGTCAGTCTGTCACAGCACACATGGGCACACAAAGCAGAAAAGGGCTCACAGCCCTGCAGTGTTCAGGCATAAAGCTGCGCACACTGGGAGAGCACCCACTGCAAGGCATATGGGTGGGTCGCTGGGGCAGTGATAGAGAACAGACCTATCTGGCCTCTGGGAGTCTGGGCATTGCTCTGCTTCATACAGACTGCAGGACCCTCATAAATCAAGGGGGTATTGCTTATACATCTGGGATGCTGTAATTCTGCATGTATGTGTATCTACCAGAGAGAAAACAACATAAAAATTGAAGCTTCTCAAATAATTAAGTCCACAATGAGACATCAGTCAATACAGAAAATATACCTGCTAATCCTCCTTGGGAAAGACAGACCCAAGCCCCATCTGTTCAAAGATCTAAAAAGAAATGGCTGGAAGAAGAATGTAAGAAACAAATGTTGCATGGAGTGACTATTGCTGGCATTAACCCTCTCCAAAGCTATGGCAATCACTTAGCCAAGGGGCTTCCAAAAACCTTTTCTATCTAAAGTGTCCCAGAAAGCTAAATGGATGCTGTGAGATCATCAGGAAACACTGCTTACACCTTTTAACATTCATAACATTTGTTCTTTAACTTTGGAGCTCGCACTAAAGCCTGCATTTAGAATTGGACCTGAAGCAGGTTGTATTGGTTCATGTAATTGTATATTTAGGGTCATGACAGAGCTCCTCAGCTTCTGCTAAAGGCCTAAGGTGTGCAAAGAAAGTGAAGGGAATTCAGGTGCTAGAAGGAGGTTTTGCAGAGGAAGGCACTCTGAAGTGAAGCCGGACGAAGCTGTTCTGCCTGGAGTTGTATGCTGAGGCTGGGGGGACTTTCACTTCCTCTGCACACAGTGCCTTTCTGCTTCCAGGAGGATTTCCTAATATTCCATCTTTGCTTATTCATTATGATAGTCTTGGTTATAATTAAACCCTTCCTTTAACAAGATATCACATCTAACCTGCAAGAAATGTTCATCAAGGATTTCTGTCTGTATTAGGTGACATTTCCATTTACTTTGAGTCCTGTTCCTTTCCATCCCCGGAGGACAAGAGGTGTCTTTCAGTAGCTTTCAGTGTGTTTGCTGGGAGGCTTCATCTTCCTCTAGCTAGGTGTATTTTTAGCCTCATGGCGTCTGGTAACTATGAAGAGGGAAGGGGCTGGGGTTGTTTCTGGTGCTGGTGTTGAGGCAGGATCCTGATGTTCACCATAGAAGAGCTATGTGTCGGGTGGTGACGTGCTTTAACCCTCGTTAAATCCTTTACGCCCTCTTCTGAACCTCATCTTTCTGCTGTGGAGCTGCTTTACTGACAGTAGTTTTCTAGGCATGGCCTGCCTGTTTGCAGTTGGGAAGGTGTCCAGGGATGCCGGGAGAGTGCAAGTAGGACAACTATTAGCCCTTTTCCCTGGAAGCCAAATTCACTTGTCCTTGTGTTAGCCTTGTCCATCATGTAGTTGGCAGTAATGCTCCCGAAGGCTTGCATTCAAAGCACCTGATCCTCAGCTGGCGACAAAAGCAAACAGCAGGACAACTCCACTGACTTCAACAGAGCTGAGCCATTTTATCCCAAACGGGCATCTACGTCAAGTCATCTTCGGGTCGCTCGAGAGGCTGGAAAATCACGAACTCTAATTCTGTCTATATAGTTCACTGACCTAAGAGGGTGGCTGAATGTCATTGTTTTCAGAGTAAGGATATTTACCCATTTCCAGGGATAAGTAGCACATTCTGTATCAGGACAAATGTACCAAACTGGTGTCGTCCACTGTAAGAGACATCAATCTTATTGCATTAACCTGGGTAGATGAAGCAGTAGTCTACGTATTGCTGTCCCAGGCTATATGATAGGGATTGTACTCAATGCCTACACAGCATATACATGCATGGCTCTGCTTCCATGTGTGTTGAGGCTTCCCCAGATCTTTTCTTTCTGGAAAAGGAGTATTCCTTTTACCCTGTAGAGAGGAGGGGGAATAAGGACAGAGAGAAACACAGGCTCAAAATAAATTATGCTTCTAACTCCATTGCCAAATCACTGTAGGACAGGGTCTCTCACTGCTTCTGAAATATTTTCCAGTCCAAATAAAACAAGCAAAAGGATGGTGACAGACCTGCTGTATAGTGAACGGCTATGTTATTTTCCTGAGTGCTTTCAAACTCTTCCAGCTGTGGTATGCCAAGCATAGCATAGCTATGGAAGCATAGCATAGCTTCATGGAAGAGGAAATTCAGCATGTTTACGAAAACCTGTCCTCCAGGTGCTTAGGTCTGGGATACAAACCAATTAAAAACGATCTCTGAACTTGAGTGCATCACTGCTTTCTGCGTAGTATAGACTTTCCTTTCAGCTGAAGGATATTAGGAGGGCCCTGTGACTAGCCTGAAGGTCCATCTTAGGGAGCATTTCATGGGGCAATGGCAGGTGGGCTGGGGAAGGGTGCAGCACAGGGCAGGTACAGTATTGTTGTTCCTCTGCTGCAGTCTCTCTTCTCCTAGCAATCTGTGATTGTTTGCTTCTGTATTATTGCATTGGAAAGCAGGTTATACACTGTTTTTTTAAATTTCTTAAGTTTTTCTTAGGTCTATGTATAATTTTCGTCACCACTAGATTCTGTGGCAAAGAATTTCCTCCAGTAAAATATATGTTGCACAAACAAACAAAACCCTCCTATTTTGGTTTCAAACTTGTTCCCAGGTAGAGTTTTGTGCTTTTTTTGTTTTTGTTTTTGTCTTTCTTTTTTAAACCCTATAAATGGCCACTTAATGTCCCTTCAATATTCCTTTTGACACCATTCACGTTTTTGTGCACACTGATTTGATTTCCACTCTGTCATCTCATTTCCTCTTTCCCACATTATGGAAACCATTCCTTCTCTCTTGATCTTTACAGCTATCCTTTGCTCTGTCCTTTCTGGTTCTACTGTAACCTTTCTCCAGTTTTCTGGTCAATCCCACGAGCTAGGAGACAGATCCAAACTCTTTAAGGATCAGGACTTTGGAGTATAATTTTATTCCCTTGTTAAATCTATGAAAGTACCCTGTGCTCATACTTCACCTTCTAGATTGGGAAGAGAAGGGAAGGAAGGAGGGAAAATTAAAAGATTTGGGTTTGAATTTTGGCTTTAATTATTGGGAAAAAAATAATAAATCAAAAAATAACACAAAAGCCTAACCCCAACTTCTGTCTTGGATGGATGGGTGTTTTTGCTGTCAGGCTAAAGCTGAATGCACAGCTCCAGGGCATTGCTCCAACATTTCAGTTCTTCAGTTAGGTGATACTTCTCGAGTGTTTGCACAAGAGATGCATCACGGAGTGGGGGAAGGAGGGGTGGAGAGGGAAGAGTCTGTCAGCAAGAGGCCCCATGCTAATCTTCTCCTTCAAGACGGGGCCCTTTTGGAAACCTGTTTTAATATTCATGGTCTTTAGGTAAATAGTCTCTGAGTCAGGCTGTCAGTTTCTGCAAATGTGGCTGTCTTGCTGAAGCTACTGCACATTTATCAGTGAGTAAACAGTGACAGGAGTAGGGGGATTAGAGAATTAAATTAGTGTGTAACCACTCTCCTTCTCAATTTTTTGGCATTGCCTTGTGTGTGTTTTGTTCCAAGAAGTTTTTTGTTTTTTGTTTTTTTTTTTTTTTAAATCTGTGTCTCTCTCTTCCTCTCTTTTTTTTTTTTTTTTTTGTGTACACACATGCCCATGTCACAGACTTACTTGAAAGCTCTGAGTTTTTTTTCTTAGTTTCCATTTTTTTAACTGCAGGCTTTATTTATTTTCCCATCAAAATGCAAGGTGGCTGCAGGAGAGGTTCAGGCGATACCTGCTGACACTGACCAACTCCGTTCTCTCCCTCCCAGTTCTCTGAAGTTTCTCTGCCTGGGTTTCCCCATCAAACAGCTCTGCTCCAGTGAGAAGAGCTGGCACTTCCCATCTGCACCAGTCTTGTTTTTTCCTCCTTTCTTTCCCTTGCCTCCCCGCTCCCCATGGGGCATGACATAGACTCTGCCACCTGCCTTGTGCTCATCAGGTGAGAAGCCAAATATGCGAGTGCCTTGGCAGCGCCATTTTCTTGACATCCTTTGTTGCCATCCCCTGACACCGACACAGACATGCGGTGGTCACCCCTTCCCCCATCCCATCTGTGAAAGGAGGAGACGATTTACTCTCTCCTGGCAGATGAAGCCAGACTGATTGCACAGGATGCCAATTAGGCCTTGAGGACACGAACCAGGTCATGGCCAGCAAGTTGCCCACCAGCTCTTGCAGGGCTTTGGTCCTGGTGTGGGCGCTGGGAGCTCCAGGGCAAAATGCACTGCTCATGTTTTGGGGCAGAAGCCTGGTGGATCGGTGTCTTAGGGCATGGTGGGCACTTTGGGGTGTCAGCATCTCCCATAATGCTTACATTGATCCCATATCATATGTCCCTGTGTCACAGCACAGAGCATATGCCATGCATCCTCTTCTGCTTGCCATATCCAAGCCAGTCTATTGGGAGCAACGCGGACATGGCACCAACTTCCAGGCTCCCTTCCCAACTCAGAGCAGAAAAAGAGTGGGAAGGGAGGAGGAAATCAGCCACTTCCCTGTGTATCTCCTTGCCTTGTGTTAAGCTGATCTCCACTGGCATGTGCACGGCTACAGATGGGACAACAGGCTCATGTTGTGCATCCAGCCTACAGAGTTTGACTTGCATTTGCGTCTGCTAGGTTCAGCCGGGTTTGCCGAGGTGGGTGGCGGGGAGCCAGTGCTGTAGTTCTTTGCTTTTATTATTAACACCCAGCTCGAATCAGTGCAGGCTCTCCACTTACAAGCCTCATAGTAAGCTTTCTCTGGCCAAGTTTCCTTTACAAAACAGAATTTCTCCCGCATTCCTTTGGTGGCTCTTCCTTCAAATTTGGGGATTGGTCACACTAGGACTGCTTTTGCATGCGAGTCATTTGGACAAAACCCTGTAAAAACCTCTGCATATGGTAGTTTGTACACGATCTGGCCTTTCGCTGGAAGGGCTGGACTGTTTTATGTGCTGTTGGAGGGCTAGGGTGGCAGATGGGGCAGTTAAATTTGCTGCTCATGGGCAGAGAGAGGCTGCTGCAGGTTTCCATGTGGCCCCTGAAGTCCTTTAGAAGAGATAGGATGGGATGAACTCCTCCATCTGCCCCATTTACCCAATAAATGTGAGCCTTTTAAAAATTGTGGCTGGATGTTTCCAAGGGGAAAGGGCATAGATGGAAGGGGTGAACACGAGGCAAATAAATGGGGTTGATTTGGCATTTCCATCCCTGTGAACACCTACCCAAGTGTTAAAAGCTGCATAACAGGCACATGAACTAGACAGAAATCCCATTTTGGCAGATTTGCTACTGACCATGTGGGCATCCCTGTGACATTTCCTACACCCCTTCTCCATCACAATCAATCTCCTGCGGGGCAGGTCGTAACTAAGGGAGAGGAAAAGATGGTCCCACAGATGGCCTGAGTTCAGAGAGTCTGTAGCAGTGAGACAACTCTCATTTCCAGATGTCAGTGGAAGGAAAAATAAAGTAAAATAAAATAAGATACAGTGCAAGATGCCCACGAAACCCCCTCCCTCCACACCCTCACTTGTGTAGGCATTACCTCAATAGCAACATCCACCCTTGGGGGGGCTTTATCCACCTGGAAATCCCACAGAAACTGGAGAATGCAGCTGCTGCCCCCAAGCAAGTGCCCAGGCCAAACAAATGGACCTGCTGCTGCGGTGTAAAGGCCTCCAAGGCGTGTGTGTGCCCAGGATATGCTTCTCCTCGTGACACATGGCACATCTCGCTCACAGCAAACATGCAGAGGTGTCATCCAGCTAGGATGGGAAGGGGAGCAGATGCTCCTGTTAAAAAGGCCATAAGACTCAGAGCCCCCATGCCCTGTTCAGAGGGGAAGTCCAAAGTGGCTTGTGCAAATAGAGGCTCTTTTCCTTCTGTCACCTCCTCCTCCCTGGGGTTCGGTGCAATAATCAGCCTTCCCCAAGGACATTTCTGCTTAGTTTCACGCTTTGTGGGACATCGTTTATTGTCACGGGCCTTGTCTATGTGTTTGCAATGGCTGAAGCTGCTGCCAGGACTTCTCATGCTGGTTGGGTTGTTTTATTTGGTTTTTGGACCTCAGAAATTGTCCTAGCAGGGAAAAGGGGGATATTTCTAGTGTGTTTTTTTTTCCTTCTTTTACACAAGATTGGTCATGAGCGCAATTTTGAACCTGAGTTCTGTGCTAAAACACAGAACAAGGACTTTCCAGTGGTATCAGAAGGAATTCCTTTATTACTCAGTAAAGGGAAATGTTTCTCTGCAGGTGTGTGAGGAGAGGGAACTGAGATAGGGACATGGTGCATCATCCCAGTAGGCATCTGTGTTCCTCACCCATTCCCCTGGGCTTCCTAGAGGCACCATGTCAGCAAGACAGCTTTGTTCCCTTCCCTATCCACTCCCATAATGGCCTTAGGGAGGAATTACAGACTCCCAAAGCTCCACGTCTCCCAAGCGAGCATGGTCTTAGGGATTCTGGTTTCCTATCATTAATGGCCAGCCCTGTAATGCTGGAAGGAACAAGGGAACAAGACTGGAAGGATGCCCTGTCAGCCAGCACACAGCTCATTGGGACTGAGCTCTGTCCCCAAAACAGGGTGAAGGTGCAGACCGCAGTCCTCCCTCTGAAATTCTTCTCTTCCTTTAGGGTGAAAAAGGGGGAGAGAGAGAGGGAGCACCACTTGCATCGTGCATATAGCATCAGCCCTTCCCCTCCCCTGCCTTTGGAGAAGATAGCAGAGGGAGGTTAAGAGTGAGGCTCTTTGCAGGTCAGAACTTCACTTGGAGACCAGAGGTGGTAATATCCCATCTCCCTCTCCCCTCAGAAACATCCACGGTGTTTGTGGTTATCTGAAGGTTAACCACAGCCCAGCCAGTCACCAGCCACTGAAACAAAACCAGAACAGTAAATAGAAAACACCCTGACTGTAGTGCTGCGACCCAAAAAATAGCCTGGGACAGTTCTGTAGCCCAGGGATGGCTCTTAATGTGATGCACTTGAGAGAAAACAGACCTCTGGCATAACCAGCAATATGATTAAGGGGTTTCTATGCTTCCAGTAATGCAATATTCCAGCCGAACACACGCAGGATTAATCAGCCTCTTCCTGTACACTGGGAGTGGGACATGTGTGAGAAGTTACAGCCCTCGTTTAGACCCAACTGCAGAGGATTTTGCAGGGTTTTTGCTCATTTCTCTCATCTGCAGAATGCCTCTTTGGTGGTTTATCTCAGCCCTAACAGTACTGCGTAATGTTTCCTGAGCCCAACTGGCCCTTATTTAGAGGCCAGGAGGTAATGAAGGCATGGTGGTGCGATACCGACGTGTCTGCTGACAAATCTCAGCTCAGGATCGCAGTTTTTCTGGGCAAAGAGGGGCTTAACCCTGCCCTTCTTCTCCTCCTCTTCTCCCAGCTAGCTTCTAGCCCTGGCACTCATTTGTGTGTGATGCTGCAGAGGGATGCTAAGGGGTGCCCTGACTTCGGGCTTGTTGTGGTTTTGCCCAATGGAACTGAAGCCACATTGAGGATGAACCCCCTCAGTGCCACCAGGCCAGCTCCACTCACCTTCATCCCTCGTGTACCTTCCTGGGATGTTTGGGAGAGCAAAATGCCCACCCTGAAAAGCATCAGCTCCAGCTCCACAGGCTGATTGGATTAGCAGGAGCGATTGGATTAGTTGCTAATGAGGAGTTGTCACTTGAGCTGTTGCATTACCAAGCCAACAGCCACTGCCCTCTGCCCACCTGCCCCCGTGTAAGCCCTGTTTCAGTCCCAAAGCACGGCTCAGCCCCAGCCAGCCATTTGGGGGTGCAGGCGAGATGAACATAGGTGCAAAACTCCGTGCAACTTCAGATGGGTGCAGAAAATCGTGCAGAACTGCAGGCAGAGTGAAAGCCTTGGGAAGAAAAGGTAAAGCAGAGCATGCCATTGCATATTGCTGCATATTGGACATTAATATGTTAGGAAGGAAACAATGTAATACACAGGAACTAGCACATTTCCTGGAGTTCTGGGGTTTGGGGAATCCTTTGGATTTTTTTATTGGATTTCTCAAAAGCTACATGAGCTGCCTAACCTCGTCTTTCCTGTAATTCAGCTCATTCTGACGGTGATTCAATTGAAATAAAAAAATCTTTCCTCTAGCTAAAGGGGGAAATCAGCAGGTTGTACGTGTGAGTTGTCAGGAGCCGCGCACATGCACTCACACACACACCCTCGTCTTTGCATAACGTTCCAACACCTCAATCTGGTAATTAGCATGACAGATAGGATTAGGGGGAACTGTTAGGTAGGTACAGTAGATATATATATTTTTTTTCTAGAACCTTTTTTTTCTCTTTCCACATTTCTGAGCGTCTTTTTTTTTTTCACAGTCTCGATATGTTTTTCACTGCCTCACTTTTCACTGTGCTAGTTTGTACCCTTTTACCTCCTTCCCCCATACTCTCTGTTCCTTTGTTCGCTGCCTCTCTTAATCAGAACATGAACTCAATAGCTTTAGAGGTTGAGCTGAGGTGTTCAAACCCATGATGTCTTGGTGGTTTAGAAATTAAGCAAAACCAATTGCCTCTACCTTTCCTGCTCATGAGCAAATCTGGTGGACTTTGTAGCATAAAAAAGCAAAAAGCTCTTTTCCCAGCATCATTTCAAATCAGTATTCATTAGGGAAAAAAGAAGGTTGGTTTTCTTGAATTGTGCCTGCTCTGTCTCCATCCATAGAGCTGAAATTTCAGCATCCTCTCCTCTTCCTTAGGACAAGGGTCATACATAGAAAACTCCTGGATTTGTGGCTGCTCAGATGCCAGGTGATCAGGAAAAATACTAAAGATAGGCAGACAGAAAGAGATTTCAACAACTACCTGAAAAAAAAAAAAAAAAATCCTGTCCTCTTCTCTCCTTTCTGAACTGAAGGACTACAGCTACAGCAAAGCATCTCCCAAGGCATGCAATATCGGCCAATGTGTTGGTTGGACCAAAAAGGAGCTCAGGAAGTGTTGCAAGCCTGGTTATAACTATTTCCTTGCTCTTTCCTGCTTAACCTTTTGCATTTAGGTGTGGTTTAGTTTTCCACCCTTCCTTCACCTGCTCAGCTCTGCACACTTACTTGGACCTGAGGTGCAGAAGGTGATCACACCGCCCTCCTGGCAGCACAGCCCCGAGAAGGTGTGGGATCTGCCCCCTGGGGACCTGGGTGCTTGGTGGCATTGTCATTTCTGCCACACTTGTTTAATGAAAGGAGCAAAGTCACATTTCAGTCATCCTTATTGGACTTATGCATGAGCTCCAGCCTTGCATGGTTGCTGTGCCTAGGAAGGGACCTTTGGTGCAAACTGATAAGGGTTTGGCCCATATTGACGGGAGCAAGGGAGGTAAGATAAGGTCAGAAGGAAGAACTGAGCATAAACACCATGGTTACTGTTTCTGAAACACTATTTGCCCAGATTAATACAATTTGTGAAATGACAATCCCTGCGGTGGCTTTGTCCCTGCAAACGTTTGCTTTTCGGATTAAGCCTCATTTGATTTTATTTTCCATTTCCTTCCCTGAGAGCCCCATGCTTGTCTCCGAGCCCTGCCAATGGACACAGGGACTCTGTGACACTTCTTCCTCTTCAGGTGGAACAGGGGGAGCTGCTGTCTGTGCTGTCCTGGAAGGGAAGAGCAGGACGGGCTGCGGATGGACACTCCTCCAGGCAGCAGTGGCCTGGGTTGTGGGGATTCAAAGCAAAGACACTTACACCCAGCCATGCTCTTTTTCCTGAATGTATATGTAGCTATGTGCTACATATGTGTGCACGTACACATATGTATTTAAATGGAGCTTATGTATGAAAGATAACTATAGAAATACGAACACGTAAATTTCAGTCTGATAAAGACAGATGTGAGAATTTATTGCAAAGCAGCAGCCCAAAAGACTTATATGAAACTGTAAAAATATTTATATGCTCCTCTCATGCATCTCTGTCCCAGTAAGAGCTCCTCCCTTCCTCTCCCCATTCTCCATACGAATTTCTAGCCTGCACATAACAGCCTTGTGAAGTGAGTCCATCCCCCTATCTCCCTGCCTCCCGTCCATCCCTGTGCATTTTCTGTTGCTTCATCTTTTGGGTGTCCTCAGCTTGATTGCACCATTTCAGACCAGCCCTTATCCCCGTTATTCTTCTCTTATTCCCCTGGAAAGCCAGATTCATCTTAGCTGCAGTCCCTTCCCATTGGGGCACCTCCCCTCCAGGCTGAAGCCCTGCAGGAGACAGCCCCAGGGGTGCAGCCATAGTGAGGCTGCGCTGCTTGGGATGAGGCAGGGGGAGGTGACACATACCAAAAACTTCCCCCGGTAGGTCTTTGCCATGCCAGAAGGGCTTTAGGGTTCGTGCTTTCAAAGATTTGCAGCTGAGACGGTGTGGAGCTAGGGTGGCATGCTGTACTTGCAGGGTCAGGTTTGCAGGACACCCATTGCTCTCCCCTGGGCTTTGCCTATGTCCTCAGGCTGCTGCTGCCTTGTGGAGGACCCCGTACCCCTCTGCCAGCAGGGACCACGCTCACCCCAAACCTCTTCCCCAGTGCAGAAGCAGGGAGGGAGCTGTCAGGCTGGCCGGGGGGCTGAGCTGGGTGGAGATTTCTGCCCTGGCAGCTCCCCTCTCCTCCAGCAATGGCTGGGGGACCCCGGGAGTGCATGTGCCACCACTGGGGAGCACATCTGGAGATCTGTGCCCCCCCAGCAGTGGTGCTCTGCACAGTGTAACCAGGTAAATGCCTTGAGAGACGGGTCCACATCGCCAAGGTAGCATTACTAATTTGATTATGTCGCTGTGACATTATTAACCCACTCAACCATCCTTTGGATGCTTCGCTGCATCCTGAACTTGCTCTACTTTTCCTTTGCAATGACAGGCTAAGGGTTCTTTCTCCCTAATCTATTGTTCTACACGACTACTGCTTTACACAATAATTTCTCATAATACTCTGCTTGCCTACCAGCGAGCTAGCTCTCTGACTTTTTCTTTTATATTTCTGCCCGTCTGACTCTATCTTTCTCTGCCTGTCTAATCACACTGTCTTCTATAATAATTGCATAAAGCATTTTTCTTATTATTGTAACCATATAAATAGCGCATATCCTTGAAGAATAGCCCAACCTCTCTTTCACACATATATATATATATGAATATGTTTTACATGAAATCAGTATCGGATAAAAGGCAAAGGCATGAACTTTTCCACTCCAAGGCATGCTCTCCAATCTCTAGGCCATGGAGGTTTACCCATTGCCCCTCTTTCTCCTGCTCCAGGTATTCTTTTTGTCTTTTCTGACCAGTTTCACAGTGTTAGGGGGTAGAAGTTGTGACTCTCTCCCCCTCTCTGACTGTGGTGCTTGTAGCCTGGTGTAAAAGAGCTTTTCCCAAGAGAAGAATTTGTGTTCCTTTGAGCCAAGAAGGGGGCTCAGCAGAGCTCACCCAATGCCAATGCGATGTCTATCATCTCATCCACCTAATGTCTCAGCTGTTTTGGCATGAGTCAGGTGCTGGCCTACCAGAAAGGCCTCCCCACAGGGAGAGCCACTGAGTACGAAGCCCTCAGGGAGCATGAATTCCCAGCGTCAGCCCCTGCCCTGTGCCTCTGCCTGCTTTCCCTTAGGGTGGAAGCTGGTACGTGCCCCAGTGCAGCGCCGAGAACTGTGGTGTGCGCACCGAAGCCAGCGTCACTCGAGGTAGTGCGACTCGAATGCATTTTTAAGTCTGTGCTAAATCAGGACCTCATAGTGTTCCTGGGAGGGGATCTCTTCTCTAAGTCGTTGTGCAGAGCTGTCTCTTCGTATCACATGAATAACCGTGATATTGGGCTCTTAGTGTTAGAGATGCCTTCCTCTTTTAGCTGTGCCGAGGAATCATTTTACTAGGATCTCAGCTCCCCAGACATCTCCCTTTTGCTCTGTTTCTCTACTTCAGGCCTACATTTTTCAGTAGCGGTAGTGATCCTGCAGCAACGTCAGTAGTAGCACAGGGCCTGGGATCCCACATATGGGCCTGGATACTCCTGCATTAGGTAGGGGGGTCACAGTGAGGTAAAACACCCCATCTGCAGTAGTTTCCTATGGCTTTTTGCACTGGAGTTTGGTCCTGTACCCATACCTGCTGTATGTTTTCCCTGGGTTTGAGATCTCCTCTTCTCTTGCCCATCCTTTGTTGACTCTCCAGTGCCCTAGGCATGAGATGTGAGGGCTTTTCCCTCAGGTGGGCATGGCCATATGGCCATGGTCCTTCTGCTCTGAGGGGCTCCATGGCATGTGCCCTTCATGACACTATCTCTGCTTCTCATCTGGGCCAAATCAGCTCAAAAAAAAAAAATAAAAAAAAGGGAATAGCTTTTTAGGGGACTACCAGGCTGAACCATCTCCATTCCTTCCAAGCACCAAAGCTGGTGCTGACAGGGCCACAGGGCCATGAGCAGGTCGGTGGGGACAGGGACCGACCTCTCCTGGTCCAAGCAGGGGTGCAGGGAGGAGGAGAAGATCAGAGGAACGATGCCGTGGCACTGACCGGTATGGCAAACAGCACCTGGGTGTGCAGCAACCCTCACCCCAGCACTTTCTTCTTGAACAATCTGCCTTTAAGCTTTTGGGAGCTTTATGTTGAAGGAAATAGAGTGTTGAAATCATCCCTGACTGGAGCACAATGCAAACATGAAATGATGATGACTAATATTAAAATGAAGCTGGACAAAGCACTAAGAAAGTAATCCAACAGGGAATAATCTCGCATCAATTCCTCTGAGCCCTAATGCAGCCACTTATTAGCTCTTTTATAGCTTAAAAAAGTAAATAAATAAATAAAATCAAAGATTCCCTTAGCTCATTTGTATAAGAAATAATTTAATAATAGTGATAATTGTAAATATAGTCGTAGGAGTAATGAAAATAACAATACCAAGCTGACTTCTAATAAAAAGGGAAATAGTTTCTCACACACTCCTTTGAACAGTACCACATATAAAACATCAACATTTGTACCTTTGCATCTTTTTGTTCACTAGCAGCCACCGTGAAAAGTACCTGCCCTCGCTGACCATTAGGACAAGAAGGGAGATGCTGGAGAGGTCTGGTGATCCCAGATTTTATTTTGAATCACTGATTTCTGAAGCATGTTCAGCCTGAGCTCCGTCTCATTTGCAGGATGCTTGGAGGAACCAGCCCTAATGCATTCCTTGGCCTAGCCCGCAACAATGCAGGATGCGAAATAAAGGGGACGTTGTATTATTTATAAAAATAAGCCGGGCCGTGTCAGGTGTTGGTGAGCGGCTCAGTTGTTCCTGACTGCTGCATTCTCCAATGAGCTGCAGGGGAAGTCAGAGACAGGGTGGCTTTTTTTCAGCCTTATTTTCTCCCCTTAAGGCTGATGAGTGCTCCAGTATCAGGCTCATGCTGCCGGCTCCCCCCCAACACTCTCACTGCTGTGATGGGATGTGGGTGTCCGAACCAGGGGTACGTGCCCCTCACAGCACCTACTCGTCCCAAGGAGGGTCAGATGTAGGAACAGTGATGCACACGTGGTTCCCACTGCCTGGCCAACCCCACACTGTGCTGTGTGGCTGCCATGCTAGCACGGTTTGCCAGAATAACCCACATCGTTCCTGTTGGTCCCCTCCCACCCCAAACCGCTCTGTGCCATTGAGCCTGCAAGCTGTGAGTGATGCCTGTGTGCTCACACTGTGCGTTGGTACCCAGCCAGACGGCCATGGCCCAGCAAGAGTGATTCAGGCCATACCTTTGTCCGTTCCCCAAAAAATCTTCCCACTGACAGCACTGCTACTTCACAAGCAGGCACGTCTGGCTTGGGGGCCAGCAGGCTTGTGCACCACACACCTGTGAATAAGGGAAGAGCCAAAAGAGCAGTGTGTGAGGAGGAAAATAGTGCTAACGAAGGCTGGGTGAAGAGGCATGTGTTGTCCTCCACTTCCTGAAGGGCTTTCATCTGAAATCTTGGAAATGTTAATAAGAGTTAACCAGGTGAGACCATCAACAGAAGGAACAGTGGATGTGTTGGAAGCTGCTCCGAAACACCTGTCCTCTCTTAAAGCAAGCGCCGTTCGGCTGCTTGTGATTCCTCCTCCACCAGAGAGAGAAAAAACAGATTCCAGCACAGATTTCCCGTTTAATTGCTCTATAATGCCATCTTGTGGCTTTTTGACTCATGAAGTCGGTTGTTTGTTACATTAATCCCCAAATGAGGGGATCACCCTGTGAAGACAGAGATGGAGAGGGAAAGGAACAAGGAAAGGAGCAGGTTGTGGGCACCTACCCACATCAGTGGCAAGGGGGGCTGTGTGTGGTGCAGAATTACATTTCTCGTGCTGTTAGAGCTTCAGAATAATTCCAGTTACTTTTTGTCTTGCGTCAGAAAATCACCCTTGGACTCCAAAAATAAAAGCAAGAACTGGCGTCCTTTGTTGTCAGATTCGACACAAGGACACCATGAAGAGAACATGCCACCTTACCCTAAAGAAACTCAACTAACTTCAGGAGTGTGATTTAACCTAGCTAACGCATAGCAAGAGCAGGAAGGTAGGACTTCATCCTGGGTGCCTTTGGGACGATGTGTGCTGGCTCCCCTTTATGGCTCAGATAGCTTGTGTGCGTGCTGGGATGCTCTGGTGGGATTCATCCCTGGATCCTGAGACACACACAGGGTTTTCTAAAAACAGTCTGTGCTTTTGTTAAAGAAAGGCCCACAGAACACCAAAGCCCCTCCATCTTTCCCCTCCAACACCTACCACGATTTCTGATTATTTTTACCAAGTGAAGTCTCACAAAAGCTAAGCAGTGTTTTTTAATGAGATTTGAGGCAGCAGTGGCAGCATAGATAACCATGTTGGGTTGGACAGGGCTTTGGGCAACCTGGTCTCATGGGAGGTGTTCCTGCCCATGGCAGGGGTTTTTACTAGAGGGTCTTTAAGGTCCCTCCCAACCCAAACCATTCTGTGGTTCTCTGATTCTTTGTGGTAAGTTAGCTTTATTCAATGGAAAGGAGTCTTGAAAGGTGATATTTGAGACAAATTTGAGGAAAAGAGCATGAGGAAAACCTTCACTCCTGAATAAGCCTCTGCTTCTTCCTTATTTAGATCAACCCCTTGGTTTGTGTTAATTTGTGTTAATTACAGGAATATTGGATGAAAATAGATTAATTAAAGACAGAAGAGAAACTCGGTAGTCTGTAGGCCTTACATTCAAATTAGGAGGGAAGATGCAGTGCTTCGTTATCCCAACATAAACCAAGAAGTGCTTCATTAGTTTCAAAGGGGAGTATCTGGATTTTCATAGCAGTGGTTGCGAACAGTTTCCATTGAGGTAGTTTTTCATTAACTGACTATAGCAAGAGCAGTCCCATCTGACTTGCAGTGGACTCCCTGCATCATCCGATTCAGTCATATGCTTTTATGTAACCTTCATCCAAGTGTTCTATTCCTTCTAAAAGCCATCAAGAAAGGCTTTTGTTGATGATTTTTGTGTTGTTTCTTTTTTTCTTTGTTCATCTCACCTAACTTTAACCGCCCACAGTGTAAATGACTCTGTCTCAGATGGTTACCTTGGGCTTCTACAGTGAGGGGAGAAAAATAGGTGTTTCTGGACTGTGATTCATCTGGTCTATTTTCAATTCCTCGTTAGGGTGAGATGATTCATGAGCGATGCCTAATTATCTCCATTGAGTAGAAGGGGCCTGGCTCCATTATAGGCATCTGCGTTTGGTCAGATCGCTTCCATTCTTTGTGCTGCTTTGGATGGCTTTTCCACATCTCCTTCTCCTCTTCATTTCTAGCCTAAATGTAATCATGGTGGATCCATACCCATGGGTTTAAACTGAGACACCCATTTGGGGCAGCCGAGGAGCTCCAGGCTTCTCTCAGCCCTTGTCAGCTTTTGGCACAGGTCAAAGGGAAAGCAAGAGGGAGCCCAAGTTCGGTGTTTTGTTGTAAAAGAGACCACAGGCGGAAGATCTTCCACCGTGTCCAAATGGAGAAGAAATCTGATGAGCCTCACACTGAAACATTAACCTCAGAGAAGAGTTTTTCTTAAAACAGTTCTGTTTTCTCATTGGGTACAAACCTAGCTTTCCTTAGCGAACCACCTGTGAATTACCTCTGAACCAGCCAAAAAGCCTATTTACCACCTGTACCTAACCACACGGCAGGGAGTTTGGCACCTCTCCAGCAAGAACAAACATCAAGGACAAAATCATTTATAGGGTAGCTCTAGTCGGAGCTGTCTTGGTCTCTTGTTTGCAGCTGAGAGATTATACGGTGTTGAAACCAAACACAGGCTGGGAAGTAACAGGCCTTGTTTATCAGCAGCAGCAGAAGAAAGGGTTTTGTTGCTCTTGTTGTTGGGTTGTGGTTTTTTTTTAAGTGTATTTCTCATGGAGATCTTGGTATGGAATTTATTGGGAAACTGCTCCATCCTTCACATTAAACACAGGATAAACCAAAACACTGCTCAGATGAAACAAAATAAACACTATCCATGAAATAGTCAGATCTAGTTCAGTATTTCTTTTATTTGCGAACCAGGCCCAGCATCACAGCCCAGCAGTTGAGGCTGTCTGGTACAGCCACGGTAACTGGAAATGCTCCATTGCGCTGGGTTAGAAATGCTCCTTTACGAGGTGGAAGACAGGGTTGTTCTCCATGCTTTATCTAATCCTTCTCCCTGTGACATGACTGCCAGCAGCGATGCTGATTGTTAATAAGTGTGCTGGTGACTTTGTCTTCTTAGCTACCTTGTCCATGAGGACCAAGAGAAGGATATCTCAGTCCTGCCTTTGCTACTGCAGTTATCAGACAGTGCAAAAATGGATCCTTTATTTTTGGTCCACGTGTGGAGGCAGAGGAGGGAGAATTGTACAGGAACCCTGCTTGAGACCTGGAGTTCCTGGATGCTTGGCTCCAGGCTCTTCATGACCTCCTTAGGGTGGTTGTTCCTGGTACCTGCAGGTTTGTGCCCTGAGTGTTGGTTGCTTTTATGGCTGCTTCAGCTTGCACAGCTACAACATCAACCATGCCTTGGTGACCTCCCATGCAGTCATCCCACCTGTGGAAAGCAACTCTGCTCCAGAAAACGGTGTGCACTTAAATTCCACGTTTCTGTTGTGGTTTCTTCTCTCCTGCAGTGAACAAGGTGAACAAGGAAACGGTCTGCAGGTGAAAGGAGACGCATGAAGCCTTTGCTGATTTTGTAATTGTGGGATAGAAAGGGATGGAGGAAAATCGTCCCTCAGGCCTGGCCTGTGTGTTGGCATCCTGCTGCATTCTCGGAGTTTTGGAAATGGTGCCAAGGATAAAGATTCAAAGTGGAGGTCTAACTTGGTTAGTCAGCAGTACCAGGAGCAGTTAGCTCTGAGGGATGATGGAGGACAGCACATATTTCTGATAGTCCTGGCTGCAGCAGCAGAATATCAGGGTGTTTTTTATTGTAGGGTGCTAGCAGGATTGCCAGACAGTCTGATTGAGTCAGACTGATCCCAATTTGATTCATCCAGGTGAGAAAGTAAAATAGTTAAGCCCAATTTTAAGGGCATATCATCTGGCATGCCTAGCCTGGGATGTGCTGTCTGTGCCAGCCCCGGCTTGCACGAGGGATGTGGTAGGGTTGCTGGCTTTCCCAGGTGACCAACATCCTCAAAGACCTCTTTAGGGGCAGGTACAAATAATAAACACACGGACCTTGAAAAGGTCCCTTTTTGAGGGACCTCAAAAGGGAAAAAAAGTTTCCCTTTTTGAGGTTGTGCTGGAAGCACAGGATTTTCTCTTTATACACTGAAGAGCACTGACTGCTTTACCCCCTCCTTATTCATTCTTAAATTTGTTCTTCTCCCCACTTACTGCATTTAGTATCCCGTGAAGTAGGCACTCCAGTACTGCCAGTGAAATAAACTGCCTGCCACCTGCCTACCTATCTGCAGGTCCATCTTTTTTCCCTTCTCTCTGCTGTAAATTTGTTGGCCCAAATCAGAGCTGGCCCCAGCCATCTGCATCAGGCTGTATTTCAGCATTGCTCGGGCTGATTGCAGGGAGGGCTTCTGCTTAGGGCTTGGAAGAGCAATAACTCCAAGCTCCAGAGCCGGCATAGTGCCGCCTTTATCGGGGGAAGGCTAGAAGGAAGAAATGTGAATTGGGATATCAGATATTCCCCTGCTCATCTGGAACCTGGGGCACTCCTTTGTAGGAGTCAGACACCTTGGCTGGGCAGGACCAGCAAGGCAGCAGCTACACCAGGGGGTCAAACAGGCCAGGATGTGTTATCTGGCCATGGGCAAGTGGCACAGAGCAAAGCCCAACCGTGTGGCTAAACTCCCTTCCTCCAAAAACAGGGCAGCCTTATCCAGACTTCATCTGAAAACGTTCCCAGTCTGAGCTATCCCCCAGTCAAGGCATGGTTTGGGACAGCACTAACTGGCATCAACTAAAACCACACGAAGGATCTTACTAACAATAAAAACAGCTGGGTGCTTTCAGTGAGGTGCCTAAGAGCATGCCCAGACCTATTTATTTTAGTGCTAGAGCTGGGGCATCACACAGCAGACACCTTGGGAGAGGCTTTGTCTCAGAGCCAGGATCACCAGCTCTGCTTCTCTTCTACTGGAGGGTAAAGCCCGGACTACTCACATCTCTGTGCAGATCTAGAAGGCCCAGACACAAATCTTCTGAGTCTGACACTTCCCCTGAGCTAATGGGAGTGTTTTGAGATGTTTGTGCGTCTTCAGACTCAGGAGCTTTTGGGGTAAAAGTTGAAGACCCACCAACTTGTCCAGGACTGAGCGACAAAGTCTGCAGGGAGCTTTGACTCCACACTTCTCTGGAGCTGAAAACCACGGGCTCTGCTCTGTCCTTTTTAGGGGAATTCAGCCCAGAGGCTTGTCATGCTAAGTCAGCCTTTGCCTGTGAGATCGTGCCTCCTTTTAGAGCACAACAAGGAATATCTTTAGCAAACCACGTGGGATTCACCTTTTCTCCACCTTCATTTCATATTCCAGCACTGTGATTAAATTAATTTTCCTGTGATAGACACCTCTTTGCTTCTTCTGTGCAGCATACCTATTTCATTGTGCTGTAGTATTATTTGCCAGCTCAGATCACACTGGGGATGCTTATGTAAGCCGCACAAATACAGCACGAGCCATTTGTCCCTTTGCAAGTAGCTGGACCAGTAAGAAGTCAGGTGCAGCTGCATGCAGCTCATCTAATCTCAGATGTAGGCTGCTTTATCTAAGCAAGTCCCCCCCTTTAGAGCTAGTGGGGGATTCACCTGACTTACTCAGATGCCCACCATAAGATGAGATGAATCCCAAGCTCGGACTGCCTGTTTGTCTCTGTTGGCTCTAAAGGGAGGCTGGGGCAGCTCTCTGATGGAGAGGTCTGTGTCACAGGTACTTGTTTTCATTCAGATGAGTCCCACTGTCAGCGTGAACTAATGAGATGCAGCCTTACAGCTCAGGATGAACCAAGGACCTGAAACCGTTCTCTCTCTGTGTGTACAAATGGTTGCAGATGTTATGCTGCTTCCTCAGAAAGCCTCACCTGGTAGGGCGAGCCCTGAGGAAAACTGAGCGGGAATCAAGGTGGGGTTTTGTTGTTGTTTTTGCGGGGTTTGTTTTGTTTTGTTTTCCCCCAAGGGAGTGTCTGTGTGTGCAGATGATGTCTCCAACCAGAGCTCCTCAGAACTGCTGTGCTGCTCCGGGTCAGCCCAATTTCCAAGGGCTCCCTGCTGCTGTGGTGGATGTCTCTGTCCCCACTGCCCCATGGGGACTTCACGCAGAGCAGCAGACAGAAAAACACTCAGACGTGTGTGGTCTGGTGAGTGTGAGGAGCAGAGCAGTAGGGGACTTGGTTGCTTACAAGCCACACACACGTTGGGTTTACTGACATGGGCTCCAAATCAGGGCTAAAGCACGAGCGAGGGATGCTGAGTTATGCAGTGACTTGGTGAACTGGTGCCTTAGAGTGGCTGCAGAAAAGTGAGCTGTGGAGCTAGCCTCCCTCAGCTGTTGTCCTGAATGTCACGAAGCCCAGAATCTGCTCTGCTGAGCAGGGGACACTGTCCTGCAGGCCTGATGGTGCAGACTTAATTCCCCCCAGAAAAAGGTTGGCAGATGACCTGTTTTTCTGTAGCTTAAGAAAAATGAGAGTAACCTCAGACCAGCAAGAAAACACCCGAGACTGAGGCCATAGCACGAATCCCAGTTGGGTCAGGACCGGGTCAGGTTTTCCTCAGTTTCAGCCTAGTCCATTGTGAGGACAGCAGAGATTTCCCATGATTATTACATTTCTCTGTCCTGGGCCTTTCCAAACTGAGATGCCAGGGAATGGTCTTTTAATAAAGCAGGAATGAAATCTGAAGCACATAGCTGTGGGTCTGCATGCTTGTACAGCACTTGTGCTTCTCCATTGTGCCAGCTTTGCTCCTTCCCAGAGACACAAGCAGCTAGCAGCACACTTGCTGTTGCTTTGCTGCATGCATTCACCTCATTTTTCTCTATATTTGCTTTTTTCCCCCATTGTTATATTTCTTCTTGCCCCATATTTTTTCTTTATTTCCTTTCTCCCTTTTCTCCCTTTCCTTCTTTTCTTTCTCTCCTCCTTGCAGTTGGTTCTCTTTCCATTCCTTCATTCATTCTTTCCTCTCTTCTCTCATTTATTTGTTTAGAGCAAATTCTCAAATCTATAAACCCATTACAGCAAAGAGACTGTGTTGAGGCAGCTTCTGAGCCTGCAGATGTGGTGGGTCCTGGATTCCAATAACAGAACTTATTTGGAAAAAAACATTATCTGTAATGTGGAAATGGTTTGGCTTGAGGGTAAAATTTATCATCATTACCCTAATATCATCTCAAGCCTCAGCTCTGGCAGCAGCTAAAGAAAACACCAAGGCTTAATTCAGTCAGTGCAAGGAAAGAGAGACAGAGGATGGAAAATATGATTTATGATGGAAATCAATGCAATCATAATACTTTATGCTTGTAAAATTGGGCTGTTCCAACAGTGCTCGCGGATTGCATAGGCAGCTTTCCACCAAAAAAATCATGGCAAGATAAAGCGTAGTAGTATGATGGTGCAGCTGGCACAAAGGGACCGTCTTTGGGGTTTGAATGGGAACAGGTTTTGTTTTTCTGGGGTTTATTTTTCCTTCCTCCTCCAGCGATCAGGCAACATATCAGAGACCTGAGGTCTAGCTCTGTAGGACAGCAGAAATATGCTGTCCTGCTGGCCCTAGAGGGTGGAGGAAGGGGAAAGGGAAGGGAAGGATGACAGTCTGGAGCAGGAGAGGAGCGCTGACTAGTTCTCCAAGTAAATGGCATGATCCTGGCAGGAGCAATATCCCCAGTGTACAAGTGAAAGCAACAATGTGACTCATTCCTCTGCAGTGCGGAGCAGCTCTCAGAGACCAGCTGAAGTATATTTACAAAAATTTGAATCAGGCTGTTCACCTCAGCTAAAGACAGGCAAAGGTGATACAGCTTGAGAGGCTTTCTTCTAATGCAGAAAAATAGAAAGCACCTGAACTTTCAAATTTTACCAAATGGTGACACTTTTCATCCAGTAAATAAAACAGCAATTGCAGAGATCCTGGACAAACTGCTGATGTACAGTTGAGTTAGTTCCTCTGTAGTGCAAAGAACATGCCTTGTCACAATGCTGCATGCAATTTCCCTGAACAGTGCTTGAGGGACACTTTGCACTTTGGTTGCATGGGTGGGAATACAGCCCCGCAGATCTGCCTGTCCCTGCCTGTCCCTCAGCATCCCCAGCAGCCTGGGTAAGTAAATACAGCGGCTCATTGGGAAAGCAAAGAAAACTGCTTATTTATTCATATCGTTCCATCAAAGGTGGAGTACTTTCTATCCAGGACTTGCAATTCAATATGAGCTAAATCCAAAAGACGTTCAAAAGTGAGTATTTGCAATATTCTTTTTTCATGGAAAGTATCTTTCCGAACAACCCTATCTTTAGTGAGATGCTTTTGAATTCCTTTTCATATTTCCTGATTTCTAGAAAAAAAGTCAGTATCTAAAATCTGGACATATACTTTTGAATATTTATCCTTAAAATTATCAAAATTTCCAAGTATCCACTTATGATTCCTCCCCTCTTCCTCTCCCTCTGCTCAAGGAGGGTGGATACACATGGTGATGTAGGTCTGTAGCTCATGCAGATTCCAAGCCTGTAACATGACAGATTTTGGTCCTGCTGGTCCTGGGCTTGGGAATCGTGTCCCACAGTGCCAATATCCCAAAGTGAGCAGATGATAGACAAAACGAGCTTCTTCTTCCTCTCATCCAAGCTACCCTGTTTCCCAGAGAAGACACTGCTGAGGGCTGATGCAGAGGAATATGTTGTAATGTGCAGTTCTGAGCACCACACTTGTTCAGAAAAAGAAGGGACATGCTGGACCACACCTCTAAGAAGATGCCAGAAAATCCAAGCAGTGTCAGGGCTCGCAGTACAAACTTTTAGGAAGCCAGGCTTCACTGGCTTCAGAGCTCACAGAAAGTTCTGTCTGCAAATGTTGTGGCTGACCAGACAAGGCAGAGTTTCTTGAGTTCCTATCCCTTTCCAGCTCTGAGTCAGCCCATGTAGGTTACATGAAATAGGGCTCTCGAAATGCCCCTGGTCCCTAAGAGGATGCTGGCAGATGGGGCTCGGTGGTGCCCAAGGACTCGTACCCCTCTCTGAGCTGAGGTTTCCACATGAAACCAGTAGGAAGCTGGTTCAGGGCAGACATTGTGCCTTGCTCTTCTGGATGCCCTGTTACATTCTGTCAGGATCTGGCTGTCGTTTTTCCCACCTCCCACCCTAAAGCTCGTTAGCTCATCCTCATCAGTGTCTCCTCCCCAATGCACAGCTTTCCACCACTGCGCCTTCACACCCGCACACCCCACACACCTGTCTCCCCAAGATGCACTGTGTGGAGCGGGGCGTTGTCTGATGGACTAATTTCCCTGATGGATTAACAAATGGCTCCACCACCTTCTGTACTTGTGTCACATTGTCCCCACATTCTTTCCTGCTTCTGGAAAAGTTTGACAGTGGTAGCAAGGGACTGGGGAGCAAAAGGTTCCCCGAACAAATCTGGAATTAAAAGTCTCAGACACCTGCAGTGTCAGTGCTGGACAGCCATCTGTCCCTCATTTGGAAGTGCTTTTACTGCCTGCCATGCCTAATTTTGCTTGTCCCACAAATACTCAAAGGCTGCATGGACTGGGTTGATGTGCGGGACCTTGCTTTGCAATCCTGTCCTTTATTTTAAAGACAGCAGGAAAGATATTCCACTGGTTTATCTTCCAGTGCTGCACTGAAATCCGAAGAGTTACGCTTTGTGTTAACTCCTTTTGCTGCCTGGGACTCCTCACAGCATAAACCTTCTTCTTTAACTCCCACCACTCTCCGCCTGCCCGCAGACTAAAGTACACTGACATCTGGACCAGGCATGACAGCATTCCCTCTTCACACATACATATCCTCTCCACAATTATCTGGATATGTATACATACTGGTATGCATATGTATACATAACGTGACTTACAATATGCCAGACTGCTGCAGAAGTATATCCTCACACAAACACACGTCCTTCACATGCACAAGTAATGAAATTTTTCATGAGGCCAATGTACTGGGAGTGAAAAAACAACAAGAAAAAGCTTGTTTGATGCTGAATTCTTAAGCATGCTGACCACCCAAGAGTAGAAGAAATAGATCTTTAAGGACCTGATAGGTCTGAAAATGTCCTCCACTAGTGGTATAACCTCAGCTTGGCAAGAGAAAATCTTCAAGGGCCAGGAAACGAAGAATAACAGGATTTCATTTAGGTTCTGTAATATCTTCTTTATTTAGAATATATATTTATTATTCATCTTCTCTCATGCTTATTTTGCTGTATGATAATTTTGAGTTGAATTGGCAGAAGAACCACAGGTTTAGGGTGGGATACATGTAAAAGTAAGCTCTCTCTGCTGGTGTGCTTGAGAACTCTCTCCTGTTACCAAGACAGACAGTGATTTTTGGTGTATGATAATATTGAAACCAAGACATACCAAAAGCTAGGAGAAACAGTTCTAATCACCCCATCTGGAAATACTGTAGGGCTTTTGCTGGAAACTGGAAAAACTCACGTTTCAGAGTCATTTGTTAGTAGCCATTGTTTGCTGTTTTTTCTTCAGAGGACTTGCTGTATGTCTAAAAATGTGTCCAGACACAAATCAGAATCAGAGCAAGAGTTAGTGGGGATGTTTTATGGTTTTTTTTGTTTGTTTTTTGTTTTTTTCATGTGAGAAGTCAAACTATGTAGATCCAGTTACTTTGACAAGCCAGATCCATTGAGTCAGTGCCACTGAGTCAGTGCCATTGAGTCAAACCATATTCTTTCTTTGTAAGTAAGAATCCACACCATATAACCATTACCATATTCAGCCTTCAACAGTTAGCTTTGATTACTTATAAGCAGAATGGTTAAGACCAAATGCTCAGAGAAGCTATAATATCTTTATGTCCTTTCAGTTGTGACAGTAAGGAGAGAAACACGAAGGTCTTGTTGGTTAAGAGAAGCCCACAGATGTTGCCAGTCCAACACCTTTCTCTACAGAAGTAATGAAAATAGAACTGATTTAAGTGGCTAACGTTGTTTTATCTCAGTATGTGGCTTTAAACTTCATTCAGTTTTAAAAATTATTTTGCAACAGCTCAGGAATATCTGTACAATCAGAGATAAGGTGCCTCCTGCTACCACCTCTGCTTTCAGAGGGACCTCGTGGGGAGGAAGCAACAGTGGCGACATGGCTGAGCAAAGTGGGGAGTGACAACGTTTGGAGGAGATTTTCTCAGGAGGGGGTGTTTGTTTTTTTGTTGGTATAGACAGGAAGCTTAAGATGTTATCTGCAGGCTACATTGTGTGCCATTTTAAACACGGTGCTCTTAATAAATACCGACAGCAAATCAGGACAAGAACAGACGCAAGTTGTTTCAGGCGACTTCTGTCAAGTGAACAGTAATGCGCCAGGATTAGTGGCAATCCTCTCCATATTGCAGAGAGCAAGTCGCCTGCAGATGAAGTGCTCCAGGCATTGCAGTGGGTTTATCAAGGGGTCCTTGATATTCGGGAGCAGACGTGCAGGCTGCAACATTATCAGCAGCTTTTCAATTCAGCCCTCTCCTGCTGACAATCAGGTGGCAGTGGTGATGGCGATGGGCAGCCGTTGATTTTAATTCCAGAAGCATCCACACGAGCCCATGTCCAGACTGCTCCCTGCAACCCCGTGGCATTGCTAATGCAACCAAATGGATTGTTAATAACCAAAATGTTAATAGCTCGGTATTGGCAGGGCAACAGTTTGAGCCAGTGAACCATTAACTTCAATTCCATCGGATGCAATCAAAGTCAAGGTGCAATGAGGATCAAAAAGGCAATGGCAGCTATCCCCAGTGTCAACATCCTCCCTCACATTCAGTGTTCCTTGAAAATGCCAGCTCAGAGGATAACCCTTTCCAGCACCATTTTGTTACAGCAGTGCTAACATCTTAAGGTCCATCATCCTTCTCTCCATCCTCAGGAAGTGAGTAGGTGTGTTGCTTAGCTCTTTATATAAGAAAGCATCTCTTGCATATTCCTAGATATGGACCATATTAAATTGACAATGCTGAAGTGCTACTAGGCCAATCCTTCTTTTGCCCTTCAGGAGTTTTATGCCATCCCAACAGCTTAAGACTGCCTAAAAGCTAGAATTAACCACCATTATTGAGTTACCAGGTTCAGGGAACCCTCACAGCAGAACCAGCTGTGCTTTCTGTAACAGTACCGTCTATGCTGGTTGCTAGCAGAACCTGTCTGCTCACTGGCATCTGGTCTGAATTGCTTTGCACGTTAGCACTGGCAGCTGATTCAGTCCCTGGGCACCTCAAAGGTTTCTTCCAGGCACAGATTGGATTGCTTGCTAGGTCCTTGTCCATAGCATAGCATCTAAATTTGTATTCCCAATTCAATTTGAAGGAAACATCCTTAGTGAAGTCTGCTCTGCAAGACTTGCAGACTGAGAAATACTGAAATCCTAGAAAATAAAGTTAAAAGCAGTATCTGACCTTCCATGGAAGCAATTTATGAGAAACTGTTTTCTAAGAGTTTTGAAGAGGTGTCTAAGATAATTAATGAAATACATACTGTGGTTTCTTTGAAGCTGCTTGGTGGGGTCTTACTCTGATAACTTTCGCCCTAGAGCTCCCCTCTTGCCCCACTTCCATCTCAGGTAACGTAAGTAAGGGGAAGCCAGTGTAGAAGCCCTCATTAAGTGAATTTCCAGCACAGTGAGAGAGTTCATATAGACTTTTAAGTTTTTCCCCTGCCCATTCTGATTATATGTTTTACAGGAACTTTTTTGATTTTTTACCCCCATCTTTTTGCCTCTTTACCCTACAAGCAAAAAATGCTGCATTACACACGATTCTGCAACAGTCTGTATCTTCCATACAGTTTTTATGCAGTATATAAAATAACTTAATCAGACACACGCCAAACAAGGCATACACACAGAAAGTGAGAGAGAGCAGGCACACCTGAGACTGAAGTGCATCCTGTTCATAAAGAGAGATATAGTGCTGATGGCATTTCACACTGAGGTATCCAGGGACCATCACATGGCTTGATGAGACCAAGGAAGCTCAATAGACTTTCCAAACCTAATTAGTACTTAATGATCTGGAGAGACACGGATGTCCATCACCTCTGCTTCAGCCCCTCTGTTCTTCCTCAAATTCTTAATTAACCTTTAAGGAGATGATATGCTGATGAGTTTCCTAGGATATTGCATTGATTTTTTTTCACACACGCACACATACACGCTCGTGCACATGCTCACACACCACACACTCCAGAACACACATAAAAGAAGCTCTGGTAAAAATTCTCAGCTCCAATACACTCCACACAAGGGCTCTGCTGATCAATGTTTATTAATGAAGCGCTGCTTCGAAAATTGTTAATTGATGGCAATGTACAGAACGTTGTCTGGAATTTAACCTTATTCATCATTTAAGTATGTTGGAAGCTAGAGTGTGGTGTTAATTAATAGCACAAGAACAAAGTTGGATCGTTCTGCTGTGGATTTGAAAAACAAAATCATATGCGCAAAGAGAGGGAGAAAAAAGCTGTGATTAAATATAAAACTAGAGCAAAAAAGTGAGAGAAAATGGAGCCAAAGCCAGTGTCATATTCAAGATGACTCATTTTGTGCCGATAATGAAGTAAAAATTTGCTCGTGCACTTATGTAATATTTTACTGTTGTGTCATATTTAATCAACGCTGAGTTTTAACAAGCTAAGTAGAAGGTGGGGGGAAGCTGCTACCAATGGAGTGAAAACAGATTAATAAGTTTTGAAAAGTTAATAGCCAAGTTTTCAGATTAAAAAAAAAAAAAGGCAAGAAAAAAATCAATGTTGGTAGCTGAATTCACCAGGGAGAAAATGACAAATGGAGAATGCCTTACTTAAAGTTCACTTAATAACAATCTAAATATGTGGTGATAATGTAGTATGCAGTGTTAACAGCTGCACTCTTCCATGCTTGTCTAGATGCTTTCAATGACTACTTGTTCTCCAAGTCATCTGGACTTGATTAATGAAAACTTATCTCCCCAGGTATTCATTTAACTGACTTAGTACTGTTGGGTCAACCCACTGCAGTATGAGTGTTCAGCCCCTTAGCAGCATCACCGGGTGCAGGATGTTGCCCCCGCTGAGCAGAACCAGAGCGCTTGAGTTTGGGCTCTAGCCCTGGTTTTGTCCCAAAAACACCCCAAAACACTTTCTCCCCAAAAGTGTGTGCAGAGCAGTGTCTGGAGCCATGTGTCTCATTGGTCTGGCCTTTCTGTACAGCCCCTGTGTTTACATCCGCACAGGTCTTACCCCTAGGTGGGTGTTTGGGGGACTCCTGGGTTCCAGCATGCTCAGCGTGGTGTGAACAGGAGGTGTCCAGGAAGTCTGGTAGCCAGAGAGGTGAAAAGACAAACAACTTTTTTCTTCTTCTTCTTCTTCTAAACAAACAAAAGGAACATAGCAAGAGAGAAGCAGAGGCAGAAACTGTGCTAAGTTTTCCTGAGTTTCAGTGAAATGCTCTTCCTGGGTGAGACCGGTGCTCTCCTTTCAGTTTAAAAGAAAAAAACATGTTATCCATTTTCTGCACTTCAAAAGCCCTAATTTTTACAGAAAGCATGCTGGATGTTGACCACATTTCTGGCTTGCTCAGATCCCCTTAAAACTTAATTTTCAGTTTATTTTTTTGTTTATTGGGAATATATTCCTTTAGTTCAGTTTGGGAGGATAAGGCATGAAATCATGGACTGTGGAGCCAGTCAGAGGTTGTCTAACCTGTCTTCAGGCCCCAAGGCAGGATTAGTTCTACCTGTGTCATCCCTGGAGCCTGTAACCCTTGAGTCACTCAGCTATTGACGTGGTGGGGCTGGTTAAACACACAGAGCCCAGGGGAAAATGGAAAATGGACAGCTTTTCCAAGTGGAAGATGCGGTGTGAGAGAGGACACTTCCGAGCATGGCAGCAGGGATCACTGAGGATATCAGTGACTACCAGATGCAATGAGAAGGCAGAGATACTGGCCTGCCTAGATCTCTGAAGATAAAGGATTTGGCACTGCATGTGCAGATTGAATTAAGCTCAGATGTCCTGTGATGCAATTAGTGACTGCTTGTGTGCAGCACACCCTAATGGTTGCTTGTGGGAAGGTATCCAAAGGGCACAGAGTTTCTGAGGGATCTGGACTGTGTCAGTAGCAGGGTGGTGCTTTGCAGAAAGTACACGAGAAAAAATCCTGTTCTTTGCTTCATGAACACTAGCTGAGGTCTGGTTTCCTGGTGCTGCTTGCTATGTGGTTTATCCTGAAAGCTGATTCATGCTTTATACCCTGTTCAGCACATGCCTGGGGGAGAAAGGAGGGTGTAAAGCACCCACCACTAATCATGAAAGCTAGCACCTAAATCAAGTCATATAAGAGCAAATACTCTAGTTCTTGGACAGGAAAGGTCCAGTGTGCTCTCTTATTAGTGGCTATTAAGTGAACCATTTATTATTTCAAAGACATGTGACTTCATTGTTCTTTGGAGAGCAAAAAGCAAACAAATGGAAAAGAGACCAAGCTCCTTTTATTTCCTATCTTATAGGAAACACTGACCGAAGAACCTGCCAGCATTTGGACAAGGAGAGGAGAGCTATTTTCTCCATCTCTCTATGTCAATTCCTTGTCTTCTGCTACTCACTGAGGCCAAGAGAGATTTCTACCAGGGCTGTGATAATTTGTTTAGATGAGCAGTGAAAAGGGAAATGTATTGCCTGAATCTAGGTCAATAAGTGACTAATTAAAGAGAACAGTGGTCTTATTTTTGGGAAGACTGCTCAATGATAGACCAAAGCATCTTTCAGATCTGGAAAATGACATAAGTAAAAAGGAAAAGAAGAGAACAGAAACCCACCTCCCCGCTCTCCAGAAGCTCAGGGTTATTATGGAGCCAGGTTGGCCATCTAGATCACCAAAGGCAACCAAGAGCTGGCAGCTTAGTGACTGTGTTCCTAGCAATGCTTACACCCAGCCCCAGACATTAGAATCTCTTTAACTGAGCAAAATAAACATGTTAATCATGATCCTGGGGATTAGCTTGTAGTCTGCTCAAAAATCACTGCAGCATTTTTGGCCACCAGAGTTGCTCTTTATCAGAGCTGGTTTCACGCAGAGATTAGGCACTGGCAGGGCTCTCTGAAGTGTACCCAGCATACTCCCAAGGGCTCCCGGGGTCAGTGGTGAAGTACCTTGCAAACAAGCTCCTGGCGTGGACCTCTCAAAGAGGCCCATCCTGATCTAGCAGGGAGAGTGTTAACTCGGGGATTGGCATCCTTGGACTGGTTCCTTTCTTCACCCTGGAGGGTAACACAACTGTGAAGGTGTCTGTTGTATTCCCCGTGCTTCTCCTCCTTTTCCCACCCACTTCTCCATCCTTTTCTCCACTTGTCATGGAGAAAGCACTACCTTGGTGGGAGGCTGTTCCCAGGGCATGTCCCTCTTTTCCCTCCAGCATGGATAAGCCCCACCGGAACGGCTGGGCAGAGGATACTGCTCAGCTTCTACCAGGAGCCAGAGGGCTACAGGCTAGCACAATGATACGCTCTTGGCCTTCTTAACTCCAAGGTTGAAGTGCTCCCTATCTGTCTGAGTTAACGCTCAGTTAGTGCACTGCTAACTCCTGCTTTCCATGGTGGGGAGAGAGAGAAGTGCCTATAAGACCAGTTAAACTATCAACATTCAGCCCACACTGCCTTGGCCAGGGACCATGACTTTACATGACAGAAGGTCGGCATCCATTCCCAGGTGACTTTAAGTAAGCAGCTAGTCTTGGCAAGCCAGGGCACTGCAGGCTTTGTTTTTTTCCTAGCCCTAGGAAAGCTGTGCACAGGGGGGATCAAAGTGGAGGTACGAAGAAGCCGATTGCGGCTCCACTCCTGTTTTGCTAACAAATAGACTTTAATCAGGTAGCACCAGTGGTGGTGAGCATAGCACTAGCAGTTCCTGCACAGTGTGATGCACTCAGCTCGCTGGGAGACATTCACCTACTGGTTTGAGTACCTCACTTGTCACTAGCAGGTGCTTGTTTGGAAGCACGGCTTATTCCACGCATTTTAGTCAGTTTTGCCAGAACGCTGTCATGCACAAAAGACATTCACTCCTTGCCTTCCTGTTCCTTGGTGTTTCCCTCCAGTGACTGAACTTCTGCGTGCCCATTAGTGTGCAGCATCAGCATCCCATTGTGCTATCTGAATGGCACCCTTGTTAAACAAAAGAAAAAAAGAAAAAAAAAAAGAAAAAAAAAAGAAGAAAAAAAAGAAAAAAAAAAGGACTCAAATCTGTCTAGGGAATCTGTCTCTTTAGGAAACTTTTCTTAGTCTTTATGCCTCAACATGCAATGTGTTGATTTCATTCCTTTCCTTCTCCTGCCGTTTCCATGCCCACTTCCCTCCTTTTCCCTCCCTCCCTCCCCACTCATCCCTACAGGTATAAATAACCAAAAAAACATGTAGCTAACCATGCTGTGTCAGTCCCTGCTGTGCCAATTTCCCATCTGCTGCCTCCTTGCCCCATGCTTCAGGTTGAACACGAGCTCCTGTCGTGCTGAGTTGAATAGGTTGCATGCCTGTGTTGGAAATTACGCACGTGCTCCAGCTCGCTGCTGAACTGGGACCTGGGCTGGGACGTCAATGCTGAGTAGTCAATTGCGCCCTTTAAAATTAGGGACCAGACTCCATTTCACAACTCAAATGCTCCGTGTTAATGAGACTAATAAACGTAGGTTTAAAAGTTGTTGAAATAGCAATGTCAAGAACTGGCTAGCGATAATGTAGAAAGGGGTCTCTGTTTGATCTTCCTGTGACCAAGCTAAAGGCTGCTGGCTGGTATGCGACCAAAATGCATTTTGATTCAATTCCCCATGCTTATCCTGGAGCTTCTCTGGAAATTGAGTATTTGCTGAAATTGAATAAAACAGTCATTACAAATGCTAGTCATTAACAGTGTGAAACTTCATATTCACCTGCCAAGACTTTGGTAGCAACTCAGCAATGTCATTCCCTAAGCACTGACTGTTGGGTTTTAATGACATTGTTCTATTAGAGCTGTTCAAATCAACCATTTGAGATCTGTCTGGCTGCTGTAGTCAAAATAATAATAATAATCTGACCTCGGCACCCTTGACCATCTCTTTGTCTTAGTCCTCTTTGGAAACAATTATTCACAGGTTGTGCATGTTGTATATAGCCTGCCACTATTCCTCCTATAGTTCTTCTGGGATCAGTGTAGCCTTCCTGAGTGTGAATGCTTCTTCATGTTGCACTGACTAGTAGCTTGATTCAGCATCTAAATACTGCCATGGTTATGGATGCTTTGTAAGTGCTTGCATGCCGTGTGGTTCCTACAGCGTTCTACACCCGTGAGCACTGGGTTGTCTTGTGTCTTACCTCTTTCATGCGTTATTACTTTGACTATGTATGTCTTTGGTAACACATGACTGAAAACACCTGAAATCTACCTGCTCACATATCTCTTTGCTTGTAATTCTGTCTCTGAGTTGTCAAATGTAAAGACTTTCAGAAATGTCAGGATTAGTCCAACAGGACTGTGTAGTTCCCATGTTATCAGAATAGTCAAAGGTCCACTTCTCCCCTCTCATTTCTCCTAATGAAAGGCAGATGGATGGCTTTTTAAAAGTCAAAAGACAAGTTCATGCTGGTCTCTTATGGCAGATCTCCCTGAGAAATGATTATCTTCATCTTGGTTGACCATCATCTTGACAGTTAGTGATAGTTTCAAAGTTTAGAAACTGAAATGAAGAGCTGAATGAACTGATACCCAAGCCCAAAAAGATGGTGTTATAACTAAGGGCCAATTCTGACATCAGTATTCCAGGCTCCTGCAACTGGAAATTCAGTTCAAGCAAAGAAACAGCTTACTCCAATATTATCTCTAAACAAGGGTTTAAATGCCACATCAGGTGCAACATAAATAGAGAGAAACTAGGTTTGTAGCAAATATGTAAACGATTCCATTTAAAACTGACTTGAAAATGTTCCCTTTCCCTGTAAAAATGTTGACAAAAGCAATTATATGAGGTCCTTAAAATTGTCCATGGAATATTCTGATTCCATGGATAAATAATAAGTGAATGCATAAATAGTTATTTTTGAAAAGGCTACCATGCTGTGAATAGCAATTTAGTTAGCTCATGCTCACATCTTCTTCCATAAACCATAATCCTATATTAGATTACATGGGTATGGTACATATAATAGTCTTTAGTCTTAGTGGAAAAAGATAGTTCACCAAGTGTTGTCCTACAAAGTATTCGTGGAGGTTTGGTAAGTTTGGAGAAGCCATCTCACAACAGAGAATGATGGCAGCATAGGGAATTAAAACACACTTCCTATGGCAGCATCTCCAGACTGAGATCTTTGGGGCATTCAAGATGTACAGATGAAAAAGAGATTTTCCATTGATACAAATTTATTTCACAAAAAAAAATAAAAAAAGAAAAAAAAAATCTCCTACCCTAAATTTCTGTGAAAACACCCCCTAATCTCATACAAAATAGTGATTAAGACCAAAGAAGGCAGGCACAACACAGGGATGGAAGAATGGGCTTCCTCCAGAGTGGCCTACCCACCCTTCCCCAGATTTCTTCAGCCAAAGGAGTGCTGTGAGAAAGAAGGTGGTCCCAGCTTTGTGGAGGAGCCTAAGTGAGATCCTTGGGATCATTCTGTCGGTCTCCAACTCGTCCTGGAGCAATCTTCCGAGTTACTTGAAAAATTAATCTCTTCCTCCAGTTCCCCATGCCAGTTGTCAGTGAGACCACCAGGATTTTGTGCAGCTTCTGATGTCCAGCATTCACATGTTGCATCCCCTTGTCACCAGAAAGACTATCTATTTTTTCCATCGTTACCATCTTGAATTTAATTCTGGGCAGTGCCCCCAGGGGAAAAAAAAAATGTCTCTCCCATCACTGTCCCTTTAGTTATATCCATCCCCTACTGCAGCAAGAGACCTGCCACTAGCAAATTCCCAAACCACTCATTTATTTCCAGGGCTGTGCTGTGAAGCCTCATTGTTCAAACATAACAAATCCAGCAACTTCATGAGTTGAGCTATTGCGGATTTTTCCCTGTGACTGCAAATGGGAATGGTTTGTACAAATGAAAGCCCAGACCTCTGCTATTGCAAGTGAAAGAGTCTGGGTGAAATATCTACTGAGGAATATATTTTATGTGTTTTCTTAACTGTCCATCCAAGAAAGTGCTGAGTGATAGTCGGGTGCTCTTACGAGGCACTGATAACGGCCTTACATTTATATAGTACCTTCCATCCAGATGGACCCCCAAAGTACTTTATAAACTTTACTAACTGGTTGTTCCAGCTCCATACATCACCTTATATCTATCCATCTGTTTACAGCTATAGCCATAGAGAGAGCATTTCTCTCACCACTAAAGGGTGGCTATTTCGGTAACAGATGTTTAAGAGCTCACATCAATGTGGAGTAACATCTTCATGGCTTAGCTCTGCTTCTTTCCTGTAGCTCTGTTGACTTCAGCAAGAATGAAAGCTGCTAAGGGGGGGCACCAAATGAAGCTGCTAAGGAGCCAGGTCAGAAAAAGAAAGTGATGGTCATGTAGCAAGTGGTGGTGGTGGTTATCTCATTGCCACCCGCTGCTGTGGATGTTAGGAGTCTATGTGGGGAGACTCACAAGTTCATGGAAATCAAGTCAGGGTTACCATGTAGATAAAAACGACATCAGTGTATGGAAACTCCTTGAACTAATGTAATTTCAGCCTGAGAGGATCTGAAGACAGCAGCCTGTGTTTGCCTGGTTTTCATCTTTCCTTTGGTGTCTGCTGATGGGCCTTGTGAGAGATAAGACACTAAGCTAGACTCATTTTCATCCTGACCTACAACGGTTGTTCATGTAGTCTTAAAACTGCCCAATGAGAATAACACCAAGAGTCCCATGCCATCCTGCCTACAGTGGCCATGATGTGACAGATGTCCATGTTGTCATTCTGTCTGTCAGCTTAGCACTCAGACAGCCTTGGTTCCACACTCACCTTTGCCACGGGGATTTGCATTTGGAAATTGAGGACCTAGTCCCCTTACATCCCAGCTGGGTTTTGGATCTCTGAGGATGTTGTCCTACTGCAGTGACCACAGGGAGGACCCAGCAGAAGGGCTTCTTGGTTGGGCAGTGTCATCCCACTGGATGTC
Source organism: Anser anser (assembly GCF_964211835.1). Classification (NCBI taxonomy): domain Eukaryota; kingdom Metazoa; phylum Chordata; class Aves; order Anseriformes; family Anatidae; genus Anser; species Anser anser. Next base: position 80,143,696 of record NC_139723.1, on the reverse strand, counting down.
TGGGGGTGTCAGCTCTGTTGTCTCTCAATGGCATGTCACAAGGCTAATTTGCCCAATTTCTTACCCTTCTTTGCTACCTCTTGTAGTAAAAGTCCCGAGTTGAGGCTACACATCTATCCTTGCGCTGGCACAGAGCAAGGGGATGTTCATTGGGCTGACCAGTTTGCAGGTCAAATAACTGACCTGGGAAGAGGGAAGAAAAAGTGACGGAGGGAGAAAACAAGGTGGCGAGGCACGTGCTGTGAGCCCCAGGGGACAGGCATGCTGATCCTCTCTGCAGATGAAATGGAAAAGGCTTACTTGGCCCTGCCTTGTCTCAGAAAAAAATTAAACAAGAAGTGCGTGTGTCACTTGGAACAGTCATTTGTCAGTTCAGTTCACATTTGTTTTGGGTTTAGATCAAAATTAGACTCTGGTAAGTTCCAGTTTGTATTTCGCTGTAGGAGGCATTTAGATTAGACAGCCCCTGCTCTCCTGAAATACACCCGAGGATCTGAAAGGATAGTGCATGGTCAGACTATGTTCTTGTTTGTTTGTTTTCATCCAGTGGATATGTCCTGAGAGCAATCTATATTTGTGTGAAATTAGGATCTGTCCAGCACCCAGTAAAAAATCTAAACTAAAAGATTAATTTTTAGCCATATTATTTATTATTATCGTGTGATGTTGAGACTATGTTTGGAACAGATGGGAATCCAATTAGCTTAGTTCTGCCTTTGCCCATTGGATGAGACATTAATTTCAGGGCCACTCTCCACCTTGTCTGAGTAGCTACGAGAAAAGAAATATGCCCACGGAACTTCGTGTTTTTGAGATGGTTTGTCACATATATTTTGTTTTCTCATGAAAGGGCACTACTGGCTGCTAAGCAACAGAGTAGCAGTGTTTACGTATACGTGTATATTTAGCGAGAGGCACATATACATACGTATGCAGACACACAGAGTATTTATTCAAGGACAAGAGTCCTCATCAGGCTGGCTTTCAACGGAGAGTAATTCCATTAATTAGGGCTGCAGTTACCGTCCCCCTTCAGCTTCCCCCACCTTACCCCTCCTCTTCTTTCTCTGTTGCAGCTATTACTATTTTTAATTAACGTGCCAAAATGTTCACTCTTGACTATAACAAGAAGAGAGAAAGACAAAAGGGCAGAAGCGAGGAGAGGAGCTCTGGCGAGAAAGACAATTTGTTTGGCTAAACCTTTTAGAAAAAGGCAGGCTTGTCAATGATTTCTCGTCAGGATGGTGTCCCATAACCAGGGGAGAGAGCAGGAATGCTTTTTAATCGGGCTTTTCTCCCAGGCAGGAATAATCATGCCTACAGAGAAGTCTGAGAGCAGCCTTCTCCTTGGAGGCAGTTCTGTTGCACATCTTATTGATACATTTCTTTTTCTCTTTTAATATCTCTTATTCTCTTTTAATACTTTTTTTTTTTTAATTTAATGTGTTATTAAGCCTTAGACTACGAATTACCTCTCAATCTAACTGTATTTTTTGTACTGTATTGATCATAAGGTTACTCCTCCACCAAAAATCTTTACCCCTGGATTTTAAATGTTGCTTACAACATTTGAAGTAATCCCCATACTTTAAATTTGATGTCCAGACCCCAAAGTTAAAAGGTATAATGATTCAGGGTTCAAGATTGCCCCTCCATTCTTCATCCTTAAAGCAGTTTAAAATGATTAATCGATCTAACCCCCAGAATAACTGTGAGGGGTGGGTGGGGTGGGGTGGGGGGAAGATGTTCATTGTAGGGAAATTGAGGTATAAAAAACAATATGGGGGCTGAGATATAAACACAGAAGCAGCACTGGCAAAAGGGTTGATTGAAACTGTGCATGTGTGTATATGAAAGGTGGCTTTTCAGCCAAAATAAGCACTATGAAATGCATGCCTTTGTTGTTGCTGTTTTATTTAAGTTGAAGTTGTCTGGGTGTTGATGAAATACCAGGGGAGGGGAGTTCAGGAAAGAAAAATCAGCTTTCAACTAAACAAATAATGGGTTTGCATTTTCAAATGTTATCATTCTTTATGGAAAATAATCAAAAGGTTTGCCAGAAACTGGGGGAAAAAAATGATTTGCACATTTTAGTTTTTGGTGAATTCTGCTTCTTCTCAGCCTCCTCTCTGTCTCTTCCCAAAATGTGTGCAGGAAATAAAAAGCGTCAGCGACTCGAGTGTTATGAGCTCCATCCTTTTGAGCAGATCAGAGGTTCTAAAGCCTCCAGCTGGCATCTGCCAGCTTTTCGAGGCAAGCTGCAGAGCTCGAGTCCACTGCTCCAGAGGTCCGCGATTCAGACTCGGTGGCTTTGTCAGGACGGTGGTGACTACTTTTGCACACACACAAACTGGCAGTTTTCTGAACCACTCTGCACAGAAATCCTTGACTCCCATTCACATGCGTCAGGCAGTGCCTCTCATTTCAAATGGCATCAGCTTATTTGACTTTCAAATGAGAAAACTAAGTATCGTGAACAGATGAAGAGATAATCAAAACATCTTTGTCCAGGTTTTTGAAAGCTGATTTTGAAAACTGAAACTCCTGAGCAGTGCTGCCAATTCTCACAATATTTTTATCATTAAAAAACAACAACAACAACATTCGGTAATCTGTTTCCTAAAAGTCCTGCCTTTGCAGTCAAGTGAATTGGTGCTGTTTGGCCTTAATAATTATATATAATTTAAGTTTCTATCTACCAGTATTTGTAGGAAAGGTGGAAAAGCATTTATTTTCAATTGGGAAAAAAAAAAATCACAATCCGAACATTTTCTAAGCCAACTCTCAGAGCTTGATGCATTGGCTGACAGCAGTATTGCAGGAGGCACCCTTGCGCTTGGGTAAAATGAAAAATAAATTCAAAAGGGAAAATCCATGAGAGTGAACAATTTCCCTGGATTGGCCTGGTTGATCCTTTGCCACTGCATGAACTTGTCAAGCTCTACCCTGAGCCTTGTACCTGGCTCCCCACCTTTCCAGCTGGACCAGGACTTGACGCTGTTGACAGTAGATAATCCTTTTCCTAATTTATTGGCTAAATATAGTCATGTTTGGTTGGTGTAGTTCCTCATTCCAAAGACTTTACATTAATGACTGGCTAATTGTTAATTCACCCTTTGTAATTATTCGTAGCTATAAGTTGCATTTTCTCTCCCTTTTTGCATATTTGGATTGTTATCTATGCATATTCACTCTTCAGGCTGTGTTGGTGAGCTGTGATTGATCAGCAAAATCATACGGTGTTGTTTCACATTCCTGACTGAATAAGCAGACACAAATCTGGGTGGACATGGAGCATTCAGCTTCCTTTAATATTTGTATACATGCCTTGGGAATTTTGCCTTTTTTGAGTATTGGCCATTGTAAAACACAAGTGTTTGAGTGGTCATCAGAAGTGCACAAAACAGGTGAAGGAAAAATGATGAACAGTTTGCTCCTGTCCTGTGAGCAGGGAATTTACCTCCTCCCATCACTTTTACTGTCTCGCACAGTCAAGCTATGCTCAGTTAAATAGCACCGGTGTTGTCTCCCAAGAACGGCTGCAGTTCAGCAATGCCATTCCAGAATTTCTGGATGAATTCTGTGTCCTGTAATGTACCCCAGGACTCCTGGGGATGTGGCTGGGGTGTTCCCGTTATTCTGGCTGTGTCTAGATTGGCATGTTTTAAGCGGACACCAGGGAACAGAATATCCCCAAGATAATGGCATTGAGTAAGGATGGGTGAATGCTGTGGAGATGATAAGGTCTAGCAGCATTTCATAGGGGATTTCAGGGACTCTCCCAGGCGATTCCAGAACTTCAGGCCTTGTTTGCTTATGTTTTTGGTTTAATTATCTGGAGTGAAAGGACATCTTTGCTTTGTATTTGAACAGGAAATCATCACCTGCCCTCCCTAACCTCAGCCAACAGCATTATCCCCTGGGGTCAAGTGAGAAAGGCCAGTGTTCTTGTTGCTGTAGGTGACAGGTTCAAACCCTCGTAATCATCCATGACAGCACTCGTTATACTTCTTTTTTTTTTACGAGACTTTTTCAACCTCCGCTTTCGGTTCCTTTATACGGCAGGTCTTTGGTTTCTGCTCTCCACCACTTCAGTTCTTACCTCTCTTCCCTCTTGCTTCATCAGTGGTTTTTGATCTGTTTGTCTGCCTTAAACTGTTTTCCCTAGGTACTTGACTCGCAGTCGTGGTCAGACTTTCAAATCTATGCTGTTAAACTGGATTAGAAACAAAGCCAGCAGCACAGCCCACTGCTCTCTCTGGCCTGGGAGCAGGGACATGGGCACAGCAGGCACAGCCATGTCCCCTTCCTTCAGTTCAATGGGCATCTACAGGGCTATCAAACTAACAAGAAGCCACCTTAACTCTGCTGCCTCATCACAAAACCCTCTTCTTTCTTGCGAATCAGCAGTTACTGACCTCTTATCTTACAGGGGACGTAAAGGCAAGGAAAAGCACAGCCCTCAGGAGCCATGCTTGCTGGCAGAGTGCTCTGCAGGCTGGCACGAGGACCGAGCAGGCATGTCGGGGACGAGGGCAGCACACCATGGGCCAGAGGTTGCCAGCCGGTGGCAGCGAGGGGCAGGCAGTGATGGAGGGAGGGCCCATGGTGGTGCAGGGGATGCTTTGCTGGAGGCAGGCGCGACTTGGCTCCCTCATGCTGACGGGTCAGGCTCTGCTCGCGTCAGTCATGGGCTCACTGCAGTGTGAGGGTGAAGGAGGCAGGTGCCCAAAAGAGGGGTCACCCAATGGGCTCTCCCTGAGACCATCTACACTCATCTACACCCATCTACACCGTGTGAGGGTCCTGCGTTGTCCCACACCTGTATTGTTAACATGCAGATGGCCACTTCAGATAGACCCAAGGCAAGCTCTAGGTCTCTCTGCAGGGCAAGTTCAGCTGTGTTAGGTCTCTTTGAGCAAACCCAACCCCTTGCTCCTGTGACTTGGACTGGGAAAAGTTGAGGGCAACCGAGCAGCAGCACCAGAGTTACTGTAAGGTGGGTCACAACACTCTGTAGGCATCAACCCATGCCTGAGCCTCGTTTTTATCATACAGAAATGCAGACAACTTCTGAGTCCTGTCCCAAGCCACCTGGCTCTTGTGAAAAGCTCTTCTGTCTTTTAGTAAAGTAACAGATATCAGCTCCTCCTGGGATGGGGTAATGGGCTGGCCCTCTTGGGGGTGAATGTGATCCAGCCTTCCTGTAGGGTGAGAGGCATGGCCCCATGTATTACATCCGCCACTATGTAGTGGGTGATGAGACTTCGCTGCCTGTGCCACAACTTCGTTGTTTTTCTCAGGAGGTAGTTTGTTGCATTATTGTTGTTCCTGCTGCTGTTGTTTTAATCTTTCACGGGAGATTATATAAAACAGCCTCGCCATGAACCAGAACACGTCTCTGGGGAATATGATGACAGCATCCATATCTTAAAAAGCCATAAAATAGAGACACGCTGTAGAAAGTAGTTGTTCCCAGTAATAAGAGCAGTATGATATCCAGGAAAGAAACCCTATTGTGACAAGCTTGCACACTAGTGCAAATCTGAAGAAAAGTACATTTAAAACCCCAGATGTTGCCATGCTTGTTATTTTAAAGAAATTTCCTCCTTTAAATTACTTCCACAGCCAGAACAAAGCCCCTTAACCCTTGGCATGTTGTAGCCAGTTCCTGATGCTTCCCAGCTGTGAGTCTTAAACTGATTTCTCTTGAAGCCCCCATCACAGAAAGCCTCCCCCAGAGCAGCAGCTCCCCTGCATTTTGCAGGATTTGTATCTTAGCATGCTCCACCTCCTGCAGGTCCTGACTTTGGTGGGTAAGCAGGCTGCTGAGGGGTTTTCTTCCCCCCGGTCTCACTCTGAGATTACTTTCTGAACTATATGTAGTAGATGGATGGCTTTTTTGGGGGTCTTGCAGCAGTTGAGGCAGGAAGGCAGGCTAAGCAGAGCTCTGTGACGGCACAGGCACACGGGGACAAAAGCAATCTCTGACTGCGTTTGCGGAGCGTGCTGCACCGTGGAGCAGGATGCTCATTAGGAATAGCTGTATTTGCACCTGGAGCAAGGAGCGCCGAGCACCATCCAGTGCGTCACGCATACTGCAGCTGTGAGATGGAGCGGGAGAGAGTTTCCTCTCACTGCTCCTCCACTAATCTGCTCTAAGAATTCAGACCACTGAGCTGTAACTACCTTGGGCCATGCTTAGAGAGCTGAAATGTCACTTACATCCCTGCAGCTGCTTAGCAGAAGAACGAGAGACTCCCAGGTGCAACTGAGGGTGCCTCAGCAAGGTGATGCTCAGGGTCCTGTTTAGAGCCAGCAAACAGAAATCACCAGGCACGCTGCAGGTCGGGCTTTCCAATTATGTCCCTGCCTGCCTCAGTTTCCCCACTCTGATCAGTGTGCACATGATGCCAGAAGCCAGTGCCTTCAGTTAGGTTTTATTAATGAACTCCAGGACCATCAAGTTGATAGATCCCGGAGAAGTGTCACTATTACAACCATCCACGGCAAGGGAAAGCACATTCCCAAGCAGGGAGAGTATGGAAGGCCCTAATGAACATTGAGCAGAGTACTTGCTCTGCACTCGCTTTGTCACTGTTGGGCAGCCGTGCCCTGACAGAGCTCCTGTCCAACCAGGGACGTACATCCATTCATCATTAGTCCTAATGCAAGCTGGGGAGTTTTAAAGCCAAGGCTAAATCAGACCATCTTAATTTGCAGGCTTAATGCATTGCATATTATCCATATCCTTCCTATGGGATTTATCTTGATTAAGTGCTAATTTGTAACTGGTGGTATACCCAGTGAAGTGACTGATGAGAAGGGTGCCTGGGCAGAGAGGCCATGTTTTGGCAGAGGTGCAGGCTGGGGATGGGAAGTGCTGTTCCCACCACAGGCACGCAGGCAGACAGCACATTTTATGCACATCCCCATCAGCCTAACAGGCATGCCGTCCGGAAGGGTTTAGCTTGGGTTATTCTTCAGCTATGGTGGAAGCCAGAGGTCTGCTGTGAGAGAGGGGAGCAGATTTGTAAAGGTTTTTGGCTGTACGTGAAGAGTCTGCCCCTAGGGCTGTTGCACAGCCCTGTCTGCACAGAACAGCCAGCGAAGGCGCAGATGCTGCAGGTAACCAAGTGTACGGCAGCTGCTTTCACTTCCCACCTTGCTCAGCTTCGGTTGCATATTGAACCCCTAGACGTGATTGCAGTTCTGATTTGACCACAGAACAGCTGGGAGGGCTTTTCCAATGACCTAGAAAGCTGTGTTTCAGGCTACGCTCACTCGGCTGACCTTCACTTTGGGATGAGAAACAAACCTGCAACTTCCATGAGGCACACCAAGTCTTGGATCAACCCATATCAGCATGTAGATTTTACAGCGTTTGAGAAGAAATGACCTTTAAGCAGAAATGGGTTCTCAACTTCTACTATCGCAGCATTGGCATTTCACTAAAATAAAAGCCTTTATTTCAGCTGCTGCTTTGGTATCTGGAGCCGTATCTGTTTCCGTAGCCACCTCTCCCCCACAAATCATAAAAGTATGACGAATACATGCATTAAACCGGTCTTACACCCAGAAACGTGCACACCCAGATGTCAGGTCAGGCTACTTCACAGCACCATTTTAAAGGAGAGTAAAATAAAACTTTACACAACTTTCTCTTACAGAGCAATAGTAAACCCAAGGAAGGCATCTGAAAGTCTTATTTTTTATCTTTTGCCATAGAGGGATGTTCTGCATTAGCCACGTTTCTCCTTTTAGTTGTTTTTCCTAATGCTGAAAGCAGTGGACAGTTTCTCAGCTGATGGGTGCTGCTTCCTTTTACTTGGGTAACTAATGACAGCAGTTGAAGAGGAAGGGGGGTGTTGAGTAGAGGGAAGTTAATTAATTTCAGGGTTTTTAATCTCTTTTCTTTTGTACCAAACCATAAAACAAAAATTCTTCGGGAGCCAGAACATGTACCTCCAGTAATCGAAAGAGAGGCAAGGATCTGACTAATAGATATTACGTTCCATTATATGGTCTTGAAGTCAATAAACATTAGGTTACCTTCATGCAGTGAAAAAAGACCAGATTTATTAAAAAATCTTATCTGGAGGGTTTGCATTTCAATAGGATGTGAATTTGCATATTTTAACAATAACCTCCCATCATTCTGTCTGATCTGTGCTCAGTTGGCCATACAGATCACTTTATCTTGAATAGATTATCACCGGTTTAATAAACCCTTCATAATATGCAGGTATAACAATGGTACTTCATTGGATAAAGGAGGTATTAAAGTTCTTTTTCTGGAAATAGGGGTGGCCCAGCTAGTGATTAACTTTATACCTCTGTACATCCCTGTGCTGAATACGCGATTGAAGGAGAGTATTCCCATTATTCACATTCAAAATGGACCGGCTCTACACAGCTCCCATTAACCCCTCATCGCCCACGGCAGCTGTGCAAACATGGGAGGCAACAAAGCCGAGGCTGCTGGGGATGTCACCTCCAGCAGTGGCCGCTGCCTCGGACGTCAGGAAAGGTGGCACTTGTCCCCCCGGCTGAGTCCCTCTCCACGCATAAGTGTTGTCAGCTCCGGGCTGTTTCATAGAGGAGGCAGATGGAAGTAGGGTCGATGCACTGCTCAGCAAAGAGCCAAAAAGGTTCCTAGGTGAATATCTTAGTTACCCAGTTTTCTACAAAACCACAGAATTATTATTCTTTGTGTTCTCTCCCAATCTTTGACTGATCCTTTGCTTCCCCTTCCCAGACAGAAGCTCATTTTCCAGTGCCTGCCCTTCATAAGAGAAGAGTCCATCCCACAGTTCCAGTGCCCTATCTTGCTGTCCCAAAACATTTGGTTAGGAGCAGCACGCTCATTTTCACATTGCTTTGCAATTTTTGATGTCTACATTTTTCTTTCTTTTTCTTTAGTAATACCTGCACACTGACTTGAACAAAACTCGTACTCTTCCCCTCTTGGGCACCCAGTACAGAGCAGGCAACCGTGACCATTAGCTGTCCATGCACAAAGCTTACACAACCCCAGGCTACCGTGGCATTAAACCCAAGCTTGTAGGCCTTAATGAGAGGCAGTGTTAGCTCAGGAACAGTTTGTGGTCACACAGTGCTGGGAGCTGGGCTGCCTCACGTCTGACCAGCTGGGAGCCCAGAAATGATGAATTTCGGGGCTGACTGTGCATGCATGCATGAGGAAGAGTATGTCACACACACGTACCCCAAGATACTCTTGCGAGCAACCAGGACTTTTCACAGTCTCCCCCTCCTCTGTTTTCTTTTCCTCTGCTCAAGCTGTGTTCGTGCTTGCTTTTCCAAAGCTCCCATCATGAGCTTTTTGCTTCTCGAGAGCCGACATGCCGGTGTGCTGCCTGACAGTGGGAGCACAGCAAGGCTAGTGAATAATTGAAAGTTATTGACCTATAATAACCTGGCATTATTGACCATAAATGATTTAGTTAAAACACACACACACACACGCACACACCGTCTCACGTGAAGGAGCTGAATCTTGAATTCCCTTTGTCCAGCACTGACTCAGTCGAGCTTGTCACAGGGGGAAGAGGGGCATTCTGCCCTGGCGTGAAGTTATGGGAATCGAAGCCACATTTCTGGTGATGCCCCAGTAAGATTCTTGTGGGGAATGAGAGCTGTACCTGGAGCAGCAAACTAATCATCCCGAGCCTTTACTGAAAGCTGAACTTCATAAAAGTTCACAGCTTTTAAGACTGAGGAGGACAATTTCCATCAAGCAGCCTGACCCCTGCCATAAGGCTGGCTAGAGACTAACAAGTATCAGGACCAATAACCTATTGTCTAGACGGAGCAAAACATTTAGGGAGAAGGAAAAGCATCCTGTTCTGGTGTCAGACTTTCCACTCTCCAAGTATTTGTTGGTTCTGCTGAGTCAGCTCTTCCCCCACACAGTGCAAACACTGATGTTGGCTCCTTTGGAGACACAAAACACTCCTTGCCCTGCCAGAGAGCCTGCCCAGGGCAGGGCTCAGCCTGAGACCCCCAGCCCCCAGCTGGATATGCAGGGCCAGGCATCCCATGTCCACATGAGATCTCACCAGCTTCCCACATCTGAATGGAGGCCTGCAGGAGTGCAGGTGGCTGGGCTGGGCAGCTTGGCTGGGTCAGATAAAGATGTGAGTGAGTAACTTTGAGCCAGAGATCTCTGAACAAATTTGAGCCCAGCCAGCACCACAACTGCCATACACCCTCCTAAGCTGGCTGTGTTTGAGTCAGGACCTGAATTTTGTGGCTGGCCTTTATAATGGAAAATTTCAGCCATTTAACAGATAAAACTTTGCAGCTTGGACCTGTTCCTGATTATCTATCAGTGCTCAGCAAACAGCCATAAAAACCTCTCATTAGCTTTGTGGGTGCTGTTCTCTACAAACGAAATAGCCAGGGTAGCTGTGCCTGGTTTACTGACTTTGTTCTTTGGGGTCAGAGAGACATAGGACACAAAAGAAAGATCACTTTGATTTCATATTTGCCTAAGCTGCAGCTCTTGAGAAATGTTACAAGAACTAAAGTTTTAACTCTCAGTGGTGCCAGCACAGAAGCAGCTATGAATTGGCATTTACAGCACAGAAAAGTTCCAAGATGGAGGGATTTGTTCCCTTGTTCCCCAAAGCTCACAGGTAGGTTTCCTACTGGCTCCAGCAGACAGCGGAAGCCCCCAGAGCTGCTCCCAAAGTCCAAAATCACTGTAGCTGTGCCGTCAGTGGAGTCAAAGGTGCAATCCAGCCTGCGCACTGGAGTAACTAACTTCATTTTAAGTACCTAATGAAGCAGGCTTCCCAGAGTAAACCCTTAATTTCTCTATCTAGGAAATTGGGTCTGCATAATTTAGATGTCTAAATTTAGACAGCCAAGAGCTCCCTCTGGAGGACGCTAAGCAGCCCATTTCTCTACATGGGTAAGGCCGGGTGCTTATTTGAGGAAGGCAATTTCATGAGATGCCTGGGATTTAGGTACAAGCAGAGTCCTTTCTTTAAGTAAGTAGGACTTTTCCCCCTATTTCCTATTTTCAGTGTGGTGTTACAGTTAAACCAGGAGGGTAAGGTGCCAGCTTGGAAGAAGCAGTACAGTTTCTCTCTTAAGTCACGAAGAGCTTCCCTGCCGCTGGAAAAGCACTGGGAGAGGTGGGAGAAGTGCAGTGTCTGATCTGCATTTGCACCCCATCGCTCGCTCGTGAGATCAGCCTCAAATACCTGACTGCAGCAGTACATGACACTGCTGTCCAAGATGGCTTCCAGCTCTGCCCTTCCTTCCCCGCTCTGTAATTGACTATTATACTGGCATTATCTGTGCCTTGATACCTTGGATTTATGGAGCCTCTAACAAATATAAATTCCCCTTTGCACACACCCCATTTAATCAAAACCTTGCTGGTTTAAGCAGTCTGTTTTATTAAATTACCAACCTATGAAGCCATTAACTCAATTAGAAGCAGCAGTTCTGTAGTCTTGAACAACCAAGGGGTAATATTGCAAAGGTATACGTTATGCAGAGTATGGCACGTTATAATAACACTGAGAGCTTATATAGCATTTTAGAACTTCACAATTTTGTAGGAATAATATCTAATTAATCCTCACAATGGGCCCTGAAGGTAAAGATTACTGCCTAACCCCTTTTTCCATGGAGGAAACTTAGTGGGGAAGAAGATGATAGGTAACAGACTTTAAAAAGAGTTCTCGGCTGTGTGTTTTAACACTCTGCATTCACAGCAAGTAGGGTTCAGACTTTCCAAAATGCTCCTTTCCCTCTTGAGAAAGCCAACATCAAATGACCATTTACTCCCTTTCTGGTCCCTGTATTGTAGTGTGCAATGGCTGAGTTTATTTTAAATCATCTCTTCTTTGGGACAGGGAGGAGGACCCCAAAGGGACATAGAAATTGTAGAGGATGAGGTTGCACCCATTGCACTGAAACATCTTTGGTAATGGCCTGTAGTACTGGCAGGGGTTGACATCTTGTGCTTCTGGATGCTTTCAGGAATCAAATGGGCATGGCTTAAAAAGCCAGTACCAACGCCTGGCCCTCATTGCCCATGACAGTCTTACGCCAGGAAATTTTCCTTTTCACCATAAGTTTAGAAACTGTGACGAGTTCTTCTGTGTCACCTCGGTTCTGTGATCTGATAGCAAATACCAAGGGTGGTCACAGGAGCTCATCTAACAAGGCCTGCAGTCCCCTCACTGGAAAACTCTGATCTTTCAAGCAGAGATTACAAGACTAAAGGGGTTCACATGGGAAAAGTCATTGTACAAATTACTTGAGAATTATAGTTAGAAGTATCTTGATAACAAAGAAAACAACAAAGAACATCTTGGAGAGCGGTATTAAACACTAAAACCAGACCTGTTGATCTCAAATGATATAAATGTTATGAAGGTTTTTGTTTTATGTCTAAGTACACTAAATAAAGTACCAGGTCCATCACAGAAAAGCAGCAATGAGCTGCTGGTAGTAAGAGCAGATCCTAAATGTAAGTATTTTTCTAAAGGTACACGTACGTACATTTTTGTCCTATAGAATTTTATCAAAGTATTTGCTTGTTTGTTTTAGTTTCCAACATAAAAAGTGTTTGGGGACAGTTTTACATAGTTTTACTTTGTTTGGAAAAGTAAATAATGCAGGAGGTAGAGAAAATGCATGGGAGCTGGACTTGATTTGAATTTGAAAAAAAGTGACAGATTTAGGATCAGTATCCTCTTTCAGCAAAGCACAAATAGGAAAGAAACAGCCTGAAGCAGTAAAAAGCAAATAATGCTTCTAGTAATTAACATTGCCTTCTGTAAAGATGCATCAATCATAAATTATCTCGAGCAATCATGTATGATATGATAATACAAATAAGAGATTTTATTTCCATGTATTCTTTTTTTTTTTTTTTTTTGAGCTCTGTTTCGAGCATTAAGAATTTTCTTTTCTTCTGGAAAAGAAAAAATCATGTTAAAAAGTTGTGAGGGTCCAGAAGCTGAGGATTTAAGGAAAGCACCATATGTCAGGAGACTGATGGTAAAGCATAAAGCTAAAAACACTGGCAGTGCTTGTATGTGGTGCTAGACTGGGGTTACTTTTAAATACCGAGAGGTTTGCATTATATCATAATTCAGAGGATCAATGAGTAGTTTATTTAAAGTAGATGATATTAAAAACAAAAACAAACAAAACTGTTTATTCTCTGTGCTTGTGGTTCTGACTTCTCTCATTTCATGTTTATACCATGTAGCACCTAATCCACACTGCAGAGGAGAGAAAGTGCAATCTGGCCCAAATTTTCAAATATGCTCAGCACCCAGTGGACCAAACTCTTTTAATTATCTGTCTGTATATTTGAGAACATCCTGTGTTTGAAACACAAGGTTCCTTAAGTAGCATGATTTCTTGCTCTGTTTCCCTCACTGTGTTTTTATCCTCTCAGTGTCACAACGTGAGACTGTTTCTCCACTGTGATTTTGGAAGGATGCTGCTAGAAAGCATCAAGCCTTCCTCTCCTCTGTGTTGGTTCAGACTTGTCAGCATTGCATAGGCTTGCTCCTGACCCCCACAGAAGAATCAGACCCTGGGAGTTCAGACACATACTGTAAAAAGGTTAATGGCTAATACTGCCAGAATGTTTATGGCTGAACTTCTAGGGGCTCTGATCAACGCTATGTCTTTAATCAAATGCCACAGCACAAAGAGGGAGAGGAGGGAGGAAAGCATTGTCTCTTCTCAGTGGGGCCTCTCTGGTTTTCCTCTTCCAACCCTACCCAAGCTGAACACGCAGAAAGTTGGGGGGTTGAGCTGGCAACCAAGTGGAAAGTCGATGGGGGTGAGGAAGGAGGGAGTAAATAACTTGAAGCTATCAGCTGATGCCAGAGGTGGGTTGCTGATTCCGGCCACTAACAGATGTGGACAGGTGAACCTTTACACCAAATCAATCATCATATTTATTCTAATTGTATCGTAATAGTCCCCCAGGAGCTCAGTTCAAATGAGCTTGACATTATTAAAATTTTAATGCCCAGTTTTCATAGCTGAATGAATATTTAAAGGGTATGTCCCAGACTTAAGTTATGATGATGAAGAAATTAATGGAATGTCTTGTTTAATGCTTTGGTACATGTTGATGCAAAAAAAAAAAAATGTGGTTGTTCAGAGAGAAAAAGAAAGAAAGGCAATGTTTGGGCATAATTAGACAGAGAGAGGAGGAAAGCATCAGCAATGCATTAGTATCAGACATCACTCTTGTTAGATAGCTCTCAGCGGAGAGGAAATATTTATCATTTGGGAGGGGGAAAGCAGGGTGCAGTCAGAAACCAGAAGAGAAGCAGCACCACATGAATGACAGATCAGAAACGAATCCCTGGGAGTCTCCGACCACATCCCTGCATGGGGGAATGAGATTGCTAGCCTTTGCTGGCTGGAACAGGGACAGAAAATCACCTTTGTTGCCCAACCAGGGTGTTTGTTTATTGTAAGTACCCAGATCAACTTTGAAGGATGGCATAATTAATCAGCTATACTCATCAGTCTCGTAATTATGTTATAGATAATTGTCAAAACATAGGACCAGATGATACCAGTTATACATCGATGGGGGTGAGGGGAAGCTCCTCTCTAGTGGGAGGGCCTGATTCTGAATGGGCTGAAATGAGCACGGGGAATCACATTGGCTCTGAGGACTGGGAATCTGGAGAGGTCGTAGTTTTGTATTAAGGTTGTTTTTTGTCTTTTTTTTTTTCCGTTAATCTTTCTATGCTTTCCCCAATTTGGGAAATGTTTGGGGAGCTAAGGATTTTTGCTTTCTCTTCTTTTTGAAAGCCATACTGATATTTGCAAGGTTCCTGTTTGTGCCTATTCGCTCATTCACTCACTATTAGGAACAAACAGAGCGCTGACTTGGGTGTTTGAACGGGTTTAAGATCCCCTTGCAATATACATTTCCTAGCTGTGAAAGAGGACTGAGGCATAAGTTAATGCTCTAAACCCTTCCACAGAAGATTTTCTTTAAAGGGGCAGCGTCAAGATTAAGATAATATTATTCTTTCTCTGAGTCTTTCCTTGTTTGCTTTTTTCTATTTTTATTATTTGTTATTTTCCTTCAGGAACTGCAGCCCTGATCCAGCATGCAGCTAAGAGATTTATCTTTAGGCAAGGTTTTCACACATCTGATTCGAGGTGTGATTTCAAATCAGTTTAGACAAACCAGAGGAGAAAGCGGCATGGCTGCTGTTTTTGTTTGTTTGTTTGTTTGTTTGTTTGTTTGTTTGTTTTGGGGGGTTGTGGTTTTTTGGTTGGTTGGTTGGTTTTGTTTATTTATTTTGTTTTGCTTTGCTATTGCTTGAACAGGGCTTATTTCAGGTTGTCTTAAAATAATTAGACTACATTTATTCATTCATAGAACCAAGAGTGCAGCCATACCACCTGTATCATGATAGCAACGTGCCACAAGAAGGAAACCCCCATGCTTCAGAAATGCCACAGCATCCTCCTTGGGATAGGTTTAGGTCTGGTCCTCCTGGGATGTGGGATCGAGGTAATGGACTGCTATCTGCTATCCTGTGGCAAGCTTACCCCATGGAAGAACTTAAATCTTGGGGAAGGGGAAATTGGGATATAAGGAAGAGCACAAACACTCCTGAAAGCAGGACCGGTGTACTGGCTCAGACTGGCGTTAGTCCAGTACCAAGGAAAACCCTGCTTGCAGCATTAACCCTGTGATGCCCTCTTTCAGTTCCAGGGAGACTGTGCTTGAGTTCAGGCCTAGAGGCTACCTGCACATCTACATCAGTGAAAGCACCTTTATTTTATGAATCTGTCGGTGGGTGAAAGCAGATAGTTAAGTTACACTGCTTACTCAGTTGTATGTTAAATGGCACTGCCGTGGAAAGAATTTCTCCATGGGCAAAAGGGCTGGCTGTGGTTCTTATCTTTGTGGCCAGGCATACAAAGCCACGAGCACAGAAGGTCTAATCTGCTTGGATGGATGGTGGCCAAGCTCTTTTTGAACTCAAAGCAGTGAAGTCAATGGGAGCTTGGCCTTGCCTAAAGTCTGCAAAGGCAAGCCAAGCAACCATTAGTGGCAAAGGCAGCATTTGGGTCTTGCTTCAGAAGAAGACATAAAGCTTAGAGAATGAAGAGCACAGCAGGGAAGTGCCAACAGCCAGAGGTCATGGGCTTGGGATAAAGAAAAGACGAGAACAGATGTTCATCTCTAAGTGAGGGGGCAGGGGTTAAGTCTATAATGCCTTGAGTAGTACATCTGTCTCTCTGGCTTGCGCGCCTGTCCCACTGAAATCCACAGCGAAGAGGCCTCTGGCCTCTGTGGTGAGCACCCAACATACAGAAAATCGTGACTTGCCCTGTACGCAGACAACACCCCATCCTTTCCCCTTATCTGTGCTTCCTCAGCAAGGCAGCTCCTGAGCATCCTCCAGGCTATGCCTCTGCCTGAATGAGCACCAGCTGCAGGCAGCGCTGGGGAACCTCGGAGCCAATCCACACAAACAGCATCTGTGAGCCAGCTCATATAAAGGGTCTGAGAGCAGGCTTTAAATGAGGCGGTTCAGGTGCTGATAACTCCACACCTGCAAACACCTGAGCTGAGCACACATTGCAAAGCGCATCTAGGACCCTCAGCACTTATTGATTTTGCTCATTTCAGTTCCACGTGACCACCTATGTGCTGTTATTTGTGAGTCATGCTGGCAAGTTTAAGGCTATCTTGGTTATATGTATATGGGCTACTTTCATATGTGTGGATGATGATGCTGCTCTGCCCTGAAAGAGCTGGGATCACAATATCTAGGCTAAAAGAGGAAGTGGTGGCTCTGCTAAATGCATGCAGAGTTGTCTAATAGAAAATGCCAGGGATAGAGAAGAACCATTTTAGATAAAAGGTCGTTTGGGCACATTTTAAAATTGGATGTAAATTATCTTGAAATAAACTTAAGTGGGAAATTAGAAGAAGAGAGGTGACAATATGGGAAAGCTTATTCCTGTTGGCATTAGAGAAGATGGGAGGTAAGGACAGCAAAATACTTGGTTTTATATCAGAATGGGATGCATTTATGAACAGAATTTCATATTGTGATTGCTTGCGGTAGCAGCAGTGAAGTAGATTTAATGAGCGGTGTCCCTTCTATACTTATACCTCTGCTGTCAGGATCCTCAGACCAACAGGCCCTTATATATAGCTTAGCATCACCACTGGGCCAACCCTGGGACACTTTGCATGCCTGGGTATGCTCACTACTCACTGAATGCCCAGGGATTTCTCACATATGCAAGCGGCCTTGGACTACAGACACCAAGCTAAAAGTGTCTCCCAGTTCCTACATGTCATTGTGCATGTGGCTGTGACTAGAAGTCAACATCTACCAGGCCCTCTTCTTTGCAAGGAAAGGTCAAGTGCACAAGCACCTGGCAAGAGCCACGAGTACAAACGTGTACCTGTCTGGATGATCAGGACAGTGGTACCTTAGGGCACACTGTGTGTGTGGTGACATGGGCTAGCAGGTGAAAGTAGACCTATCTAGTGACATTTTTACTGTGTGACTGCCCAGAGCTCTAAGGAGATCTCCTGCTTGTTTTTCATGTGCAAATTTGCATATGAAACAGTATTTATGAATACTTAAAAGAACAAACAGTGCTGTTTCTCTTGCTTTGGGAAATAAGGCTTTGTTGTTCCAAACACCCTGTGTTTTGTTCCTCTTACTCTCCTCAAGCTTGCTGAGCACTGGGTGTCCCCACAAAGCACTGAGATCACAGAACCACGGAATGGTTTGGGTTTGATCGGACCTTAAAGACCATCTAATTCCAACCCCTTGCACTGGCAGGCACACCTCCCACCAGACCAGGTTGTCCAAAGCCCCATCCAGCCTGGCCTTGAACTCTTCCAGGGATGGAGCATCTACAGCTTCTCTGAGCAACCTGTTCTAGTCCCTCACCACCTTCACAGTAAATAATTTCTTCCTAATATTCTAATCTAAACTTACCCCTTTATAGTTTAAAACCATTACTCCTTGTCCTATCACTCCACTCCTTGATAAAGAGATCCATCAACCTCTCTGTCCCCACTTCATTTAAATACAGAGACACTGTGATGTGGAGCACCACACACTCAGCATCCCCAAGAATAAACTAAAGAATCTGTGGAATTGGCAAGTCTTAATTTTGTTACTAACAGGATCAGCAGTTTCTTCAAACTGCATCCCAAACTGTTTTGCAGGGGAGAAGTTTTGGATTCGAAGCCATAGGCTCTGTACATGAACGTGAACTGAACTTAAGCCCCCTCTAGGTTCATCTATATACACAAGACAAGGGGAAAGATGAATCGATAGTTAGATGGATGGTTCATAATGTGTTTTATATGATATATAGAAAATTCTCGGAGTGTGGGGATGGCCAGTAGCAATCATTCTCGGGGGTAGGCACCAGAGCATTGACTGATTTGTAAAGGTCAGACCCTTCAAGATATTTTTTTCATACCTCATACATTCCCATTTCAGATCTTCTCATCTATTTGTGTACATGTCTATGACACACATCTAGTCAGGCCAGGAAGAGGGTGGTAGGGAGGAATTAAGAGCCTGCTAGCCAGATAAGGTTTGGGATAGAGTCATTTCAGATGCAATTCATTACTAGTGAGTGCTTCCCACAAGTCAGGTCAATGTGATTTTTTTCACCAAACTTTCTAAAGCATTTCCTCTCCCTGCTTTTTCATTAATCCAACACTGTATCAATTTGTGCTGCCCACACAAAAGTATGCTTAATGTGTAATCACATGGCAATTCATGCAACCACAGCACTTACCTCTGGTCCCACGGGAGTAGGTTTTTGCTCTATGCTTTATAGCTGCAGTATACAAATACAGAAAGCTGTCTATGTAGCTAACCCATGTTGAAACTGCTTTCCTGATTCTGTAATGTTTATGGAAATTTCCCTGAGCTGAGGACCGGGGCCCCGAGTTTATTTTTTTTTCTTCAGAGAGGAGATTGCTTTGGATTCACTCTCATTGCTATCTAGTTTAGATCACTGTAATTCAATTATGTCACTCAGAATCAGGTACAGAGTGATTTACTTGAACTTTGCAATTACACACACACAATTCAATTGTAGGTGATTTTCTTGGCCTTTCCAACTTTGACACTAATATACTTTGCATTTCCTTAGGGCCTTCAATCACAGTAGATTTTGCTCAATGCTTTAAAAGTTATGACCCACTCTTAAAACACATTCATGCCAATACCTTTACTCACATAAGTAGCTGTGTTGATCTAAGTGGGATTACTGTTGTGTACATGGCAGGCCACCAGAAGGTCATCAGAGGTGGTAAAAGGAAATTCCTTCTGGTATTTTGGGGGATGGTTTTGAACAGAAATAACTTTCCCTCTGAAGCAATAAGGAATATCCACATTTTCTGGAAATTTCAGGTCAGTTATTAAACTATCCATGTGTCCAGTTAACATCATGAGATCGAGAAATACGTGGCATCTTTAGGAAGCAAGATGTTCAAAGATGGGATTAGGATCTGGGTACACAGGTGCAGTAATGCCCAATACACATTTGCTAAGACCTGCTAGCTCCTATCAACATCCCATCCTCTGCAATCAGGTCACAGCAGTGTTTGATGATTGATTTAGAGGGCTGATGTCTGAACAATACCCAACAAAGCAGAACATGGCTGGGCAAGAAGAGTTTGTTCTTTGCCATTTTGTCTGCCCATGTGGTTCAGGCATAGAAATTACAGAATATTTTTTGTTTGTTTAACACCAACATTTAGAACCATTTTTTCATCAACCTCCTTCATGGTACATTAGGGTGTCTTTGTCTTCATCTTACAGAATAGAAAGCTGAGAAAGAGACGTGCAATGATATGACCAAATTCATCCAGAAGACTGATGCAGAGCTGGAAGCAGGCCTTGTTAGAGGTTAACAGCCCAACTTTCAAGACTGTTCCAGCCTGACTCTTTGGGAACTTCAGTAAACATGGACGACAGAATACCTTTCCTCACAGTTTTTGATACAAAGCCTTAATCATACCCCCCGATCTGTTGTCATGGAATATTCAAATTTCTTAAGCTCTGTAAGGAGGGGAGGAAAGACTATTATTACATAAATGATCAATGTAGTCATCTTCCATGGTCTTATACATTATACAGCCTTTAGAATTTTTTTTTATAGATTATTATTATTATTTTGTCTCCTGAAGTGACTTAATCCTTTAGCACAGACAGCAGATTATCTCCAACAGTGCTCCCTTCTGCCTTGGACATCATCTTCCTAACCATTAGTAGCATTTCAGTGATCTTCAGCATTCCCCTCCTCACTTTTCCTTCCTGTCTCTGGTCTCAATTGAAAGTATTCAAGGCAAGTCTCCACCCTTAGTGTTTTCCCTTATTCTCCGTCTTTTTAACTCTATGTTTGTCCATTCTCAAACAAGGTAGAGCCTTAGTCCTGGCTAAAAACCCCATGTACATTAGTTAGCAATGAAAAAGTGAGACAAGAAATGAAAATATAGTAGGAGCGGTGAGAGTAAGAAAGATGGAGACAGTGAGAAATCATCTTTCTCTGTTTTCTACTCTTCTTTCCCAGGTGATCTTTCTACCTGCTCTAAATTAATATCAAAGCCAAGGGGAGCAGAAAAAGGTTGGTGGGGGAGAAAATGACAACCTTAGGAAAAAAAAATCCTGATACAGAAAAGCGTCTGTCCCCTGTCTAATTCCTGCAGTGGCCTGTAGCTGATGGTGCTGAGAAAAATACAGCAGCAAGCTCTGACATTTCATTTCTGCAGAGAATTGAAAAAGGGCTTGCTGTAATTCATCGCTTCTTGTAACTCAAACCCTTTTTGACAGGAGTACCTGCGCTGTCTTTTAACTGTGGCACCACGGTGGCTGTAATTGGACATGAAAAATGATGTCGCGTTTCTACTCATGGAGAGGATTGGGGTGGGGGTAGGTGGGGCAAGTGGCAAGTTGATGTGGGAGGTTGACATTTGGCATTAGTTGAATGGGTTGGTTTTAGGCAAAAGGAGGGAAAAGCCAAAATGAAGTGTAATGAGTAGAGTGATTTTGTCCAAGGTGTGCAAAGGCAATAGTACAGGTGGTTTTCAGTGGAGATGAAGGCAAAAAGGATGAAAGGAAAATGAGCAGTGTGATGCACCTGGAATTCTGACTCCTCCATCAACCCAACCACCTATGGCACTTGTGGAGAAAAGACCTGCAGCAGCCTGTCCTGCAGTAGGGTGGATTCACACCTGTAATGTTAACCAGTGCCCATAGTTCCCAAACACAGACTGGGAATCAGAGGCACAGAGGTTGCCTGAGGCCACATTGGAAACATAGCACAGATGTGAATAAAACTGATTTTCCACAGCTGCTTGGCACCTCTCATATGGAACCAGAAACCAAATTACATTTTCTGGCTCTTACCTAAATCTCTTTGTGCCTCAGTGGTCCTCAGCACACCTCTGTCTTGGCAGTGATGTTGAGTGAGACCCTTCCAAATACTGTGGTCAACCTGGACTCTGCATCATGCATAGGGATAAACATATTGTCCTGACTTACAATGGTTTTATGACTATTAAGCATTCTGGTACCATAAAGTTGGGAATCTAATAAACACTCCAAATAGGTGTTCACAGTTGATATAGAGAACAAACATTTTTAGTCAGGCCATAAAGGGTAAGAGAGAGGCTAAAGTGGAGATAAATTCATTCTGGGTTAACTGATGATAAAACACTGTGCTTCTTTCACTGTGACAGCCCAGCAGGTATAATCTAGAATGAGGAACCACTATCCTATTTCAAAGGAGAGCACAAAGAGCATCTGTGGGCAGAGAAAAGGAGGACCATTGCAACAAACAGAAGTGTAATTATTCCTAGAGGAGAGCCTTCCAGAGTTCATCCAGTCCATCTGTCAGTTGAATGCTGAATCAGCCTACCTAGTTTTTTCCCTGTGATATCAAATCTCTTTTAAATATTGTAATGATAGGAATCACTAAAAGCTCGCAACCATATCTGTAGTTTCTGTGGTCCCTTATGGCTGCCCATGGCATTAATCAGATTTGCTGATTGGCATTGTTATTAACACCTTTCTGTTTTCCTCAGATCTGAGGTTTCTTCTTCTTGGCCTAGCTAGGGCTCTTACGATTGCTACTACAAGTTCCTAGAGAAAGCTTTGCATAAGAGACATCATTCTTGACTGTATTGGCAGCTATTGGCACATGCATTTCATGACACTGGAGGTATTTGAAGATGTGGGAGAGAAGTTTCATTGGTATCTACCTTGGATTTCCTGAGATACGAGTAAAATGTAACACAAATCCCTTATATACACAGCCAAACCCAGCAGGTACTAGGTGTTTGGATACCAGCCTAAGTTGTGCTCCATGTAGCAGGGTGATTGTAAAGCACATGATGGATCCTTCCCAAAGTCTGGAGAAACTGAGCTTTAGACACTGAGGCACAGTGTTTTTAAGGCTGCATGTGCTGACTCTCTCTCTCAAAAGCAACTGTACCAGTTCTGTGTCTGAGTTCTCACAAAACCGAGAAGAGGCATCTTCGCTAAGTGGGACTGCCCATATGCAGTGTAATGACGTGAGCTCTTCCCTCAGAAAGCATTTGAAAAAAGTAATTTGGGATCACCATCCTTTCCAGTTCAGGGCGAAGACGGCATTACACAACCTCATTTACTCCAACATTTTCCTCCTGTTGTAAGCCCAACTGAGTGCCATAGGACTACTTCTTTCTCCTATCACAGTTTCAGGGCCACCAAGGCATGACAGATATTAAAGATATCCATACCATTATTCCTCAAAACACTATTCAGGGGACTGTGCTTTGGAGTAAAAATTTTGATTTCTTTGCATTAAAACTATGGCAGTTCTCAGCTGAAGAATAAGCAGAGAGCTTGAATCTCTGAAATCCCTTCTCTCCAGGTAGGTGCTTCCCCAGACCGGGGAAGGTACCTCTTTCTGCCATTTTATTTTCCCACTTAGCCTTTTTTTCCTGCTGCCCATGCCAGTTGCTTGCTCCCAGAGTGTCTGTGTGAGGAAAGGGAAAGAAAAAAAAAAAAAAAAGGTTCCATAGATGGAGAGCGGAAACTTAATTATTTTCCTCTCAATGTTTCTCCCTGTAATTGGTGTCTTTCATGTCAAGATGATCTCAATTTGTATTATGGGCTCCGTGCATGCAGCACTTTCTCTTTGGTCTATAAAGAAATTGTCAAGTGTATAAATCATAGTGTACATTAAATTACACTAGCCTTTACTTATTAATTTCCTCAGATTTTTCTTCATCTGTTGGATACCCATTCCCTCCCTCTGTTTTTCCTTTTCACAGAGATTCTCTTCTTCTCCTCCCTCATGCCCCAATCTCCTCTTATTTTGCTAAAGGGCCTGATGGTTTTCTCTGCCTTTTGCAAACTGACCGCATCCAACTCTTCACAAGTAGGAAAAGCTATTTCCAGTTCTTCCAAAGGCTGGATCCAAAGTTTACTTATGTTCAGAGGTGATTTTCATGGCTGTTAGCAAACCTCTTATAAATTCTTAGCTCATGTGACTGTTTTTCCTTCTGATTGCGTGGCATGCAGGTTCTGGCTGTTCTGGCATAAGCAGCAAGGACCTCCTCTCACCACTTAAGTTAGATTAGTCGTGTATCCACATTGGGAACCTGTATGAAGACCATGAGTTCAGCTGTAAGGGTTTAACAGCTCTGGAGTCAGACCTTGGTACATGGATGGTGTCAACACCAACCTGCTGTAAACACAAACCAGTTCCAACGGAGGAAATCAGAGCACAGAGACAGAGAAGGTGTTTTCAGCTTTATTATCCTGTGTATGAGTACTAAGAAGTGGCTTATCTCACCTAACTCTACCCTTCCTCCATAGACTACCTTCGTGATCAGTGGAGAGGAACAGACACTGCAGAGAACTATTTGTCACATTCATCTCAGACACCAGTCTGAGGAGTGGCTTAAAATCACACTTTTTAGACATTTTTACTTATATGACATATATATCACCCTCCTCGCCTATGTTTAACAGATCTTTAAATGTCTATAGCAGCTAGCTACTCACGTGTGGTTACAGGAGAGCTATGGCAGGCTGTCTGTCCTGCTGATGCCAAATACATTGCCTCCGGCCCTGCTAGTATCTTTTGATACACGTGTGAACGACAGATCTTTACAGTTGCAGAAGAAGGGTCTGATACAAGGTTTATCCAGTACCAGATTCTTTGTTGGTTTTAGCACTTAAAATGTCTGGAGTTTTTTAGAGGATACAGGCATACAGGAGAGCAGAAATTGCTCAGTAGTGTCTGGAGCCATTGCTCCTACTTTTTCCAAGAGTGAATCTAACAGTAGTCAGTTTATGGCTAAGTACATTTTACTCTCAAGACAACAATGCAGCAGGATCTGCTAGGCTCTCCATCATCTTAACCTACTTGTCAGCCAGTCTGATAACTTTTTATTACTAAATATGTGTGCAGAGCAATTAGAATAAATCTAAATGATTATGAACTACTTTCAAAAAAAAAAAAAGGGAAATTAGGAAAAAAAAATAAAAAAGAACAAACCTAACAGCTTTGCTGTCCAACTGCAATTAGCTACAAATAAGGGAGGGGCAGAATCACCCCTACTGTTCTCCAAGGTAATGGAAATACTGGAGGAGAAGCATAGAGATGCTAGAAAATGAGTAATAAAATATTTAGTTATTAAATAGTAGTACTAACTAGATACAGGACATGACAACTAAAAAGCTTGCAAGTCATTCATTGTAAAGCCAAAAGATACAAGATTAATTTTTCCAATATTTTCTAGAGAAAAGACAATGATTCAGATCTATACCTGTCTGGGATTGGGAAGAAAGAGGAATAAAATTTATAATCCCTGCATCTGCAAGCCAAACCTTGACCCCAGCACAAAGCTTCAGCAGGGCTGTGGCTCTTGGCCCTAGTGTCTGAGAGCACAGGGGTGGCTATGGTCGATGATTTTTGCAGGAAAGTCATGGAAGGCAACTCTGAGCACCTTTGCACTCTGCCTGAGGGCCAGAACAGCTTTACTGTACCTGCCACAATTATTGTGGGATCCCTGTGGGAGATATCAGCCTCTGTAAAGTATGCATATCCAATTTAACCCCCATCTGCCTCTTATTTATTTATTTATTTATTTATTTATTTATTTATTTATTTATTTATTTATTTATTTATTTTTGAAGTGAGGGAGGCATCCTGTAACACTTACCAGCCAATTTTTGGTCTGACTTTGTTGGGAAGATTCCCATTGCCATCTGAACTGCTTGTGATGCCTGTTTGAACTTGCACTTTCAGTAGCTGCCAAACCTAAGAACAGTTTCAATCCACTCAGTGGTGGTCACACAGGAAAAATATTTTCAGTAGTTCATCCCCATAGTGTTTGTATTGCTTTAAGTGACATGGAGGAAGGGCAGGGAGAGGCTTTCAGAAGAAAAGCTCATCTGGTTCTGGTCTAATCTGCATCCCCATCTGTTAACAGGAGGAGAGTATCCTCACCCTCTGCATTGGACACCCATGTTGTGTTAGGTACCACCAGTTGAGATGGTCATGGTCATCTGCTGCCACTTTCTCCTGGGAGTGAGCAGCTCTGGGTGTAAGGGTATGTAGAAGGAGACACCTCTTTTAAGGGTAGCTGGTCAAGGACCTTTTCCAAGGCAACAAGGGTTAATTAGAAAGGGAGGCAGGATTTCAGCAGGGTTATCGGATCCAGAACTTCTAACTGGGGAGATAACAACAAGAGACAAACCTCCCAGTCACACTAGTCGACAGGCTATCAAACTACAGGTCCACTTTAAGGAAGGGAGGACCTGTTAGCGTTAGGTCAGAAGCTGGACTAGGTGATCTGGGAGGTCTCTTCCAACCTAGATGATTCTGTGGTTCTGTGAAGATTAGCCTTTGCAGCTGATAAGACGTGAACCAGAGGGCCCAGACTGGGAGGATGCAGAAACAGCCGAGCCCTGAGCTTGGGGCCAGCTGCTGGGGGCCAAGTGTCTGCATCTCCCCCAGCTTGGTGCACTCGTGGTGTGCGTGTGCATTCCCCAGCAAGCTTCAAGCCAGACCAGCCAACGAGGAGGCAACCTGTGAGGCGGGCAAGGGGACTAGGGTCCGGGCAGGGGTGCTTGGCTGGCTGTGTCTATGTGTACGTGAGCCTGGTGAGGAAGTGCTGCTGGAGGCAGCCCTTGGCTGGGCAGTCCGTGTGACTGGCCGTGTCAGCGTCCTGTGTGTCCCTGTGTGTCCTTGTGTCCCTGGGGTACGTGCCAAGCTTTGGTACCAGCTGGGCCTGCAATGGGGAAAGCGTCAGCCACGTCTCCCGGCCTGGGCAGAGACCCCAGTCCCAGGCACTGGGCTGGGCCCCAGTGGCCGGGCAGGAGCCTGGCTGGGCCCGAGTGGCCGGAGGAGGCAGCCACACTCTGCATCTCGCCTAGCACTGGCAACAGTGATGGTCCATAGTGCTTTTGTTACAGAGACAGAGCAACAGGGATAAGTCAGAGAACAGAAATCCTATTCACAGC
Source organism: Anser anser (assembly GCF_964211835.1). Taxonomy (NCBI): domain Eukaryota; kingdom Metazoa; phylum Chordata; class Aves; order Anseriformes; family Anatidae; genus Anser; species Anser anser. The sequence goes on along the minus strand of NC_139723.1, from coordinate 80,117,138 downwards.
ACGATGGCAAGGTTTTTACATGCACTTAAGTTCTGATCTGAAAAAGGAAACAGACATCTGAAAAATCAAAACAGGGAGAGGTTTTGACACGCATACTACACCCATCCTCTCAAAAAAACCTTCAACAGCCACCACTTCCATGGCATGTGGACAAGCCAGATCTAAGTCTCGTTCCCCTGGTATGACTCTGATAGACATAAAACTCGCTATCCTACAGAGCCAGTAGTTGAGATGGAATTCACTTTTCCATTTTCTTTTCACCATGACAGTCTCAAGAAACCTTTGCAATTAAAGTTTCACTGAACCGTATGTTCTAATAAAGTACTTCTGTTCTGACACAGCGTTTCCAGAAGGAACTATTAGAAATTTAAAAAGTTAGATTTAAAATTTCATGACCTGTGTGAAATGAGTCAGATCCCTCACCTGGTGTGATTCAGCAGAGCCCCTGTTAGGTAAATGGGGTGACACTGGTTCACCTCAGACCAAGAAGCTGCCCAAGCAACCTGTGCTCTGTGGTCACTTCTTTGCTTACTAATTGCTTTTTTCCCTTCTCACGGAGTCTATTCTGGTGCTAACTGTGGTGCATGGTAAGAAACAAAGCAAGCCTCTGTATAAGAAGGTTTCATTCCATTGCTAAATATCTCTCTTTGCTTTCTTTTACAGATGAACAGACCGATCCAGGTGAAACCAGCGGATAGCGAAAGCCGAGGAGGTAGTTGACTGCATTGCTTTCAGCCACAGTGCTAAGTATAATTGTTGTCTCTGGCTTCTCTCAGGCAATGTGCTGATCAATTAGTAACGTAATCACTGCCAAAGAAATTCCCTCTGCAGCAAAGATTCTCTTTATTAAATCTCCTTTACTTCGTCTCGCTTTCCTCATATTCAATTATTATTTGATTTTAAAAGGCAGGCAGGTGCCAGCGATTGCCTGGGAAACAAATAACTGCCTTGTTAAGAGGTGAAGCATCACGCGCTGACTTAACAAAGTTTAACAGCAGTGACGGCAACATAGGTTTTTCAAACCTATGTTTGGCCGAGCTGCAGAGGTGTTTAATTTCATTAGGATAAAGCAGATACTTTATGTTTTGTCCGACCATGTTGTTTCTGCTTGAACTGAAGCAACTCTGTTTTTGCAAAATAAATCCTGAGGAGTTTTCTGCACCTGTATCAGCTTATGTGGATAAATCTGTTGTTGAAGCTGAAGACTTCTCTCAGTAGCAGGGAGTTATTCAGGATTTGCACACGTGTAGCTGAAATCAGGATCTGGTCTTTTGCTTTTCCATGCTGCATGGTGGGTTTGGAAGGCTTTGCTAAGTGACCACTCAGTGGATCACAAGTGATAAGGTGTTTTCTGCCGCAACTGATTTTGTGATACTTCACCTGTAAGATGGTCAGTTATGCAGGACAGGTTATCATGCTGTTTATTTTCTTGTATCAGTACATTTCTATACATACACATATATATATATGTATATATATAATGACATGGTACTTCTCTATTCCTGTCTCTCTGAGTGACAAAAAAGGAGAGGCTTTTGTCCATATATGCAGAAAAACACTAGTGCTTCTGTCTCATAAACATGGCAATAGATTTTGTCATTTATTAATGATCTGGCTCTGAAATGTATGAAAATTCTTTAATTTCCACCATGGACATAAATTCTTCCTCATTTATGTGACTACTATCTTTGCGTTGGCATTAGTGGAAATCCCCAGCACCAACTACTTAAAAGGAGCAAAACTCCTCTCAGACAAAGGGCCCTGAAATTGTGCACTTTTTCAGTTGAAAGCTTTGGATTCCAGAGGCTTTGACTGCATCAGTGTGGGGCTGAAACTCTCCAGTGACTCAAGTCATTGGAAGACTTTGTACATAGCTCATAGTTAAAGGGCTGGTGTCACAGGGTGGTAAAACCAGCAGGTTGGCAGAGGCTCTGTAAGGAAGGTCTGTGGTGCCATGTAATTGCAGAGCAGGGCAAAAGCTGAATGCTGGAAAAATGCCAGAAATCCCAGGGATAGATATGACACTTTTGGAGTCCCCATAAAGTAAATTCAGGGGAATTCATCCAGCAGTCTGCAGAAAGTGTTTGACAGGCTCTGTGATAGCAAGTTCTGCTAGGAAGGGCTGTAGCACGCTTCTAACCTGCAACAAAGGCATGACACATAACACATTATCATCCAGTGTTTTTTAACAAAACAGGATCAATTTGCCCCCTTTTCCTTCCCCTCTGAAGATCTGGCTCCGTGTCTGGGTAAGCGTCGGTAAGCCATGGGCAGTTGTCAGTGCAGATCTCCTAGGGGAAAAGGGAAAGGCTCAGCTGCCTGGGCAAACGCGGGGACATTATGCACATTCCAGTGGAGCTCGTGCCGACAGCGAGAGTGAAGGGAGGGCCTTTTGTCTATTTAATTAGACATACCAAAAAATAATAATTAGGCTGGCCAATTTGCTTAGTGCGCCTACAGGGTATGTAGCTCCCAATCACTTTTTTTTTTTTTTTTTTTAATGCAAATCACAAATAGAGAACACATGCCTGGCTTTCTGGGGAGGGTTTTCAAACTCTTGCTAAGAGCAGCTGCTTTAAGGAGGGGTGGTTTGAACCTCACAGGGCTTGGGTGGCGGTTTGATTCCGCATTATCCGTCACACCAGTAGTTCCCTCTCCATTGTATTTTAGATAATTATCTCCCCAACACACACAAACCTCATCTTTTCTCACACAGTCCGTTCCCGTATTGCTCCTGTCGGTGGTGATCATAATGCAGGGGCCAAGCGGGTGTGCTCATCATTGGTGTGAAAGACACGTTGTCCTAATTCCCCACTGACAGGCTGCTTGTGGGCTGGTGATGTTTCAGAACGGCATGACTCAAGGGCAACTATGGGAGAAAAGAACAATTGGCACCCAAGGGAGGCATTGCATGAAAACTTATGTTCTTCGTGAGCCCACCGGTTAAAGCAGACACGGCAAACAGAATGCTAAAAAGGAGGCCGTGTATCTTAGGAGCACATCAAAAGACTTCATTAGGGCTGCAAGATAAAGGTCAACTTCAACAACAAAGAAACTTAAGTTGTAGCTTATTATACCCCGTCCGTGTATAGGGATGGGACATGAGGGAAGGGGGGTTGGGGGGGCTGGTAGATGAAGCATCTCTTCTGCACAGCACAGGTCTGCAGTTTGCTCAAAGCACTTGCTCTGAATACGCCCCTGTCTTTTGGCTCATGGGGAATTTTGGTGCCAGGCATTAAAGAGAGGATGTGGTGCTCTTTGAACCTGCAGTTTGCCAGGAGGCTGTTACTGGAAATGGTGAGTGGTGTTCTTGAGGAAGTGAGGTTTTGTTTTATACAAGGGCAAATAAGTGCATTTTGCTGAAACGTGAATCCTTGACCTTCCCAGTCAGTTCTCCCAAAACCTCAAGCTGATAGGAGTCTGGAATTTACTCCAACAACACCAAAAACAAAAAGAGACTCTGCTCTGCCTTTTTCTCCCTTTTTCTGCAGTCTGGGTTTCACTGGTCTTTAATCCCTTCTGTGTCTTGATTCTTCGTTGAACCGAAAGTTGGTTTGTTGGCATTTAGTGTGTGTGAGCATGAATTTAGAGTATCAGGCCATCTAGATTTGGGGAAGAATTCGAAATGTGGCTTGCCACAAATTTCACTGAACCCAACAAAATGGAAATACTGAGTGCCCCTTATTAGTTTTGCTGTTTCTATTATTCTGTTTGTTAATCCCCATATTGGACTAGGAGCAAGACAAAGAATGCAATCCTTTTCAATAAAAACTGGCATTATTTACATTTGCCTAATCTCACAGGAACTAGAAATGAATGTATTTTCAGTACATTTCTCCTGGGAAACAGTCTAAATTAATGGGAAAATTTTGCATCTTGCATTCCTGCCTGTTTGTGCGTGTGCAGATGCTCAACTGCAAAATGTTATATAGGAGTATTCCTTCTATCAAATGCTTCATGAGGCTCCAAATATCTCACAGGAAGGTCAGAGTCCTCTGACATTTTATAAAGACCTTAGCAATGATGGAATTGGTAGAACATGATAAAAGGGTCAGAATTCTCTATTTCATTCTGAAAAATCAGAGTATAACTCTAGCTTTATTGAGTGTATCTTAAAAACTTTCATTGGCCTTTGTGTTACCCAAATTGTAGTTTGACTCTATTGAAACTACTTTGCCATAGGTTAGGTTGTCCCATATGTTTTTAGGGGTGTAAATTATAATTCCACATTACATTCTGGATATATCCAGACAAATCCCAGTTAAACTGATAGAATTTTCGTTTCATCATTTCTGTTGATTATTTTTCTTAGTTCTTTGTCTTGTGCTCAGCTCTAAAAATAGTCTGTAGCTATCAGTGACTTAAAGTTTTGCAAACTTAGGGGAAGATCTCAAGTCTGTTTTGTGGTTTGGGGCAAAAGTTTGGAGCCATTTCTTATTTTATCCGCAATATCACTAGCTCTCACTAGACAACTCCTGCTGCAGCTGGCAGGGTTAACCTATGACAAACGCAGCCCCTAGGTCCCACTACCTTGTTCTGGGAGTAACGTGTTTTAAAAGGAAAGGACTCTCCTGCTACTCTAGTTGCACTGCGTTAGTGATGCTTAGATGCGCCATTGCCTCCACATTCCTCTCAAAGGACAGGGGAAAGTCCATAAAGGAAGGCATGCAAAGGTGCACACAGTGTGCTACCCAGGCTCAGTGTTAACCTCTCTACCCAGAAACACTTCACAGTGGTTTCTGAGTCCTTCTGTATTTTATGAAAGAGATACAGAAGGTTCCTGGACTAAAGAAAATAAAAAAGCCAAAGTCCAAAGTGGTTTAGAGTTGAAAGGCTGCAGTGTCCTGCAGAGAGGGAGCTGAGAGGTTTACAGGAGAGACTGCAGTTCATCACATTGCAGTGTTTTCTGCATGCAAGACTTCACAAATGTACAAAAGCCTTTGTGTCTGTCTGTGCTTGCAAGCAAATTTTTTTTTATTTTTTTTTTGCTGTTTAGGGAACATGATAGCAGCTGCTGGAAGGTTTAGACTGTCATATTTCAACTGACTTGCATCATTTCTCTAGCCATTATTCAGTGTGCAGGCTCTGAAATTATTTGCTTGGTTATGGTTTATTTCAGCTTCAGAGCAAAATGTCCACTCACTTACAATAAGCAGCAAAACTGTGGTTCCTTGCTCATGCACTATGGTCTGTTTCTTTTTATTCCGTTCCGTCAGCTTAGCAATGATGGAGGGGCCGGAATGGCTTCTCCGCAGTTTCTAAGGCCTATTTTCCTTCTGGGGCAAAAGTCTGGATCTATTTCTTATTTCATCTGTGGCATTTCTAACTCTCGCTAGATCTCTGCTGCAGCTGGCAGGGTTTATCTGTGACAAACATAGCCCCAGGACCCACTAACTGTTCAGCATTTAGCTATTTTCCATTTAAATATTCAGAATTCTGCAGCTCGTGCTGATGGCTACAACCTCTCATGAAGCTTCCTGTCCAGGTACTAGCCAGATCCCAGCCTGTGTAGGTGCTGAAAATAGGCAAGACTGGATGTCGTCAGCTCAGTTTGGCTTTACACTGCTATAACAAAGCCACATGGAATGATTTTCTTCTTCTCTGGAAGTGCTTTGCAAGGAATAGGTCTGGCTGCCCAGCAGGAAGGCTTGAAGAATAGAGTTAAGGATAAGTAAGGATATGGCATTCTTGACAGAGCTCAGCATCTCCCCTTGTGCACTGCTGGAGGTTAGGCTGCTCCAACATATGAAAAGTTGTTATGCCTGGGACTATGCACAGATCAGAGTTGTACCTTTGTACATCTTATCTCTTTCTTATCTCTGAGCCATGAGTCTTTTTCCTGGCATGCTGAGCTCCTTGGAAGCTCTTATACCAGCAGTTTCCCAGTTTGTATCATTGCTGGCCTTCCTTAATAACTTCATATCCCAGAAGCTGGAGAGAAAGATGTCTTGTTTCCAAATGGTGATCCATCTAGCCCACTTTTGGATGGCCTTCCCAGCTTTTTCTACTCATCACATTTTCTTTTATGGTCCCCCCATCTACTCAGCATGAGCAGGCAGATAGCACTGGCAAACATTCCAGGTAGATAATGGGGAGGAAAGATCCAAGCTGATTTTCCCTGAACTCATCCCGAGGGCCTTCATTAACTCTGTCAACATCATCATGAGCACAGTAGTGCTCTCACCCTCACCGTTTATAGCTCAGGTAGCATGGTATGGCACAAAGAGGGACTTGTGAAGATCACGCACTGTATGTGCCAGACATTGCTGTGACCATTGGGAGTATTGGGAGGGAGAGATTTTGGTGCCTTAAAGATTATTCACCTCCCTGATCATCTAGTCAAGGGCTGGGGAAGAAGCTAGGCCTAGGACCACAAGGGCCACCTTGGGTATCCCATAGTTCTGAGCATCATTCTGGTGTCTTCTGGCCTGTATTTCCTGGATTCCTTCCAGTGTGAACAGAGATTCTCTGATTCCAGAATCAAGAAACTCACCCAGATCTGGCCATTTTTCTTTCCTCTCAGTCCAGGTGTAGCCATGGTCTTTGAGAGGGTTTTGAGCCCTGAGCTGGGCTTTAGGCCCCACTGTGTGTGACAGAGCCTCTACAGCAATGCCCAAAGTCACTGGGTGCAAAGGGATTTTGTCCACTGGTTTTCACTCCGGTTCAGAACATCTGTTAAAAACAGTGGTGTTTTTCCTTTAACCATTATCAGTCTGATAGGCCTGATCTGAAAACACCATTTTAGTACTCATGGAAGTCTTCTCTTTCTAACCGTGGATTGTCATGAGACTGATTGCATGTGATGAGAAATGAAAAATCTCCAAGTATATTGTGGAAACTCAGGACTGCATGACCCTACTGAGAGCTGATTCCCCATTGTGTTCACAGGGCCCTGTTTTCAAGCAGGCAGAAAGTACCAGCAGCGCTGCATGCAAATGGATCAGTTAATTCAAAGTAGCCCAGGATGACCCCATTTGTGCTCCCTTCTGTCTGGTAAAACTTCATTCTGGGGGAGAGAAAAGGCTCTGGCAGATCCTCATGTGTAGTATTTTATATTCGATGACACTGCTGAAGGCTGATGTGCTCCACTCTGTGCTCACCTGCTGAAAGAATATAAGGGAAATCAAACTTTTGTTCACGTCTGCCCTTTCCATCGTGATTGAAATCGATGGAAGGGTGCCCATCAATAGGAACTGGAAAAGATCCACAGGACATAGTGTTCTAGCACATATCCTAAGGACAACCTTTTAAACCAAGTAGTAATGGGGAAAAAAAAAGGGGAGAAAAAAAAATAACCATATTGCACATTTTTCATAAAGCATCTGTAATCTAATAGTTTACTGACAAGAAGGAGCAGAGCCCAGAGCAGAGCCTGGAGAGAGGCTGGGGAGCTCATTGCCTTGAGGTTTTGATATCAGTTCTTTTCTCTGCTGCTGAGCTACCACACGACTTTTCATCAATTATGTAACTTTGATTCCCTTCTCACCCTTCCTGCATCGCCTGCTTAGGTTATGATTTGCTTTTATATGCTCGTTTCTTGTGGTTAGTGCCTTTGGCATTCCTGTATGCTGGGCTGTCAGAGTCATAGGGTTAAGGCACCAGTGCAAGCCTGTAGTTGTGCCTAAAATGATGCATACAGGACTAAAAATCCAGTATGGTGGATGACTGAGGCCCCTCACACTGCTCAATGATGTTCGGAGTTTTTTCAATAACAGAGCAAAAATGGAAGTAGTGAGTGAGAAAGAGTGGAGGAAATAAAAAATGTAGTCCTATAAAAAAATCCCACTTTTGTAAATACAGCTCAAGCTCCTAGGTGAACTCGGGGACACATTACAATCCTAGTATCTTTTTTTTAATGTAAAGGTTGCTTGTCAATGGGTTTTTATACAGCATTAATAATACATTTATAGATACGCTCCACAATTAATTGCAAAGCATTTATGGCACTGAACAGTTAGAATGCATTATGATAATCACTCCTCATGCATTGACTTTATTGTAAAGGTTTTGCTGATCATTATAATTGGCTTGTTATTACACAGGGATATAATAACACCTCTCTGTATAGTAGTTTATAGCACATCAATAGCAAATGCATTCCCTTTACTGGAAGCAATGTGCGTTTTATTAGAATATAGCTGAATAAGTGCAATCCATGTAGACAAATGAAGTTTCTAATGAACTGTCTCACAAAAGACTTGAAATAACAAGACATTTATTATGTATTTTTCTATTGACGAACTTGTAGTTATGGTTACACGGCCATTTCTTTAAAAAATGGTAGGTATGTTTTGCTGTTCTTTCAGAGAAGCATTTGGGGGAAGGGAAAAGTATAGGCCATTTTTCTACCTGATGTTGAGGAAAGTAAAGGTGACTAATGCTTACGCCTTACAGATTTAATTTGCTTCTTGAGATTTTCCAAGCTTGTTCCTTGCGAGTTTGGTCTGATATTCACAGGAGACCAAAATGTTGTTGCATCAAGCCCAAGCCCAGCTCCCAGAGTGGAACTTTCTTCCTGGGTGATGCACCAACATCGTCCCCTGAGTGGTCAACAGTGTTTTAGGTATGAGGGGATTGGTGTTGTCCCTAGTCCTGTTGGGTTTTGCTTGTTGCTTGTTGCTGTTTTTTGTGTTTTGTTTGTTTGTTTTTTTATGTATTTTACCAAGTGATATTTTAATGAAAATACACAAGCCATCCACAGGCAAGGCCTGTAACAAATCCATCCTCCCTCCTCATGTCAGAATGCCAGTGTTGCTGGTTCCTGTACAAAACTAGAGAAGGAAGAGCCCTTAGAAGAGGTCTGGTGCAAAATATGGTGTAAGGAAGAATGCCAAAGAGAAGAACTAGCATCTATCAGAAAACTCAGTGGTTGCAGGTTACTTAGAATTGGGGTAGAAGAGGCATGTTTTATAAATACTAACAGGAAATACTATGAGGTCTCCAAATTTTCTTTCCTCTCTGCTGTCTTTACTCTGGGTCTTTTGGTTTTTTCTGGCAACACAGAATTGAATGCATCCAACACATACATAAGCAATTCATGTGGTTTTGTTTATTCATGTATCTCTAACTGTAAGCAAGGTCAGTCAAGTACCAAATAACTTTTAAAACCCTGGTCCTAGATAAATAAATTTGTTGTTTCCAGATATAGTGAGTTCAAACAGTTACAGTGCTTCCTGAAATATTTCCAGGGTACAAACCGAGCACAGCATTCATCACATAATGCTGTGTACCTGTTCTTTCATGACTGCCACTTGTTTACTGCATGCTTGCAAAGCCGTTGACTCTTGTGTAATCCAGGGTCTTTCTGGAAAGTGGCTTTTAGTGTGATGTGGAAGCTAGGAAATGCCTGGGCTACAGTCAGTACCCTCAGCTGCTGGCACAGAGAGGTTACAACTGAGCAATTTAAAATAAGACAGGCTCAGCTCCGCAGTCTCGGTGCAGACTGAGCTCGCTCTCTGATGGAAGTTTCACCAAGAGTTTTGCGCCTATGCTGCTCAGATCCCAGATTAGAGTATCACAGCTTGCAAGAAGTCCCGAGACTCAGGAATAGTGGAGGTCAGACAAACTTTCCTCCATGGTATACACAGTTTTTTTCAATTGCTATGTATATTTTGCAGTCAAATTAAATCAATTTTGGGTGGTAGGAAATCCCTATGTAAATAGTTCAGCACTCGGAGTGAACTGTATCTAGTGCCTTTACCCAGAAGTTGAGCTTTGTAGGCACCTTGGACTTAGGGCCAGAAGAAATTTTAAACAGGGTTTCTGCATGACTATTCTTAAAATGTTGTTTCAGGCAGAATTCATCTTACCTGATTTTAGTGACTAAATATATAGGCATATGGTTCAAGTTTGTTATCTAGATTTCTCCTGGGGACAGTGAAGAGGAGAGAAAGGTACCTCCAAAATGTGATTCTCACCATCCTAAGACATATGGGATAAATGCTGCTCTGAAGTTTCCCTTCCCTCTCTCTCCACTGAATTTGGAACGAGTGTATGGCAACTAACTCAGATTTAGGTATCTTGCTTTTAGACATCTGAAGAGAGGTAAGATGAATCACAACTTTCACCTTTGCATGCCACAAATTTCCATCTGTAGCATATGAATGATGATACTTGAGTTTTCTGAAGGCTTAGTTAAATCTATGAATAAAAAGTGCTATATAAAATGTATGGATTACAGAGATGCTGGGTTTTTGTCCCAAAAAAGGAAAGGCATCTTTCTCCATTTATGTGATTATTTTACAATGTCAGGAGGAGAATAGGAGAGGTTGCATCCCAATCAGCCTGAGCAATAGAGGTAATCTGATCAATTTTAATTCCTCTTCAAAGGCAATTTCCATCTTCAGTTTTATATTTGGTTTTGCTACCACTCCCATTCTCAGGGCAGGAAGTGAACTCAAAATAACAACAAAAAATTTCAAATTAAAAGCTGTGCCTAGCACCAGTGTCTTTAAAACAAGAAAATGTGTTTTCATAATTAACAAAAATATTTTTATCTTTAAAACCAGCCCATTTTGGAATCTGTGATGGAAAATAAATATGGCCCCTTGTAATATCATTTGTAGAGAGGTAATTTTCAAGGCAGCACTGCACTGAAACATTTTCCCCCAGGGAGGATAAACAGTTGGCTTCAATTAGTGAGGGACTGTTTCCTTTCTTTTCAATTTTAAGGGCAGTGTTGCAGCATGATCCTGCACAGAGGAAGAGAAAGCTGTACACAGGGCAATAGACTGTAGCTTGGAAGACTGAGGCTTAAATTCTTGCTGCAGATTTCCTGCCTGACCTTGAAGAGGTCACTTTGGGTCAGGCTATTTATTATTCTCACTCCTTTTCTACCTAGTGAAAATAATAATAATAATAATAATAATATCTTTGGCTGTATATATATATATATATATATATATATATAAGAAATTGGTCAAGTAACTTCATGTGATTCCAGTTTTCACCTATAAAATAACATTGGTGTTGCAAGGATAGATGCATTGAAGATTATTAGGTGCTCGGGTTCTCTAATCATTAGTTCCACAGAAGTAGCTTGGTTAGATAAATAGAGATGTTCAAAAGTGTCAAATGTGTTTCACTGCTCATATCTCACATAAAATCAATGGGCCTTGGGTGTATAAATATTCCCTTTGAAAATCTCCCCAAATAATGATGTTCTTCTAAATAGTTTGAGCCAGCTTTGTGGGGCCAACTCCTTTCCCTTTTGTGGAGTCAGGTCAGACTCGGTCCAGTAGGAGATGCTGCCTGCTCATGATGTGAGAACTGCAGCAGGACATATCCCAGCTGAAAGGACAGGGAAGGTTTGTTTCATAATGCATCAGAGACTGCCCCGTGAACAGCACTACGAGAGGGTTAAAAATAAGGGACGAGTAACTCAGGTGTGTTAGGATTGGCCTTAGTAGAGGGACGCTTTGTTGTAGCATCAAACTTAGTATGTAGGATTTCATAGCCAGTGCAATACTTTCTGCCTAGGAGCTGCCATACAAATGGTGTTTAATTACCCCGAATCTTTATTTTATCCATCTCTTGAGTCGCTGATGAATGGCCAGATGCATTGATTATAAACCACAAAATACTGACACTTCCAAGCAGCCATCCAATTAACATGAAATTATGTTGCCACAATATAAGTTACATTGGATGAATTGCTTTCTTGGATAGCTTTTTTCCACGATGACTCTGATTATTATTATTAAGAACAGCTAATGAAGAAGAGGTGTGGGAGAATGGGCCAGAACCTCAGGCAAGGGGGAATGAAGATCGTGTGAGCTTAATGACTTCAGAGATTGGGCTGAACCAAAGCAGTCTCTCCACTCCCTAGATCAGAAATCTAATTATTTACTATCTGTCTTGCGGCAGTGCTTAGGAGACCGGTTATGAACCATGACACCAGGTGCACTGTACAGTGCAGAACAGGCAGAAGACCTCTTTTAAGAGCTTGCCATCTAAATACAAGTGCTGATACAGTGTCTGGATGCAGACCTCTCAAATATCTTCCCAGATGAGAGAAAAACTCTATGCTGGGTTGTATAGCTGGGAGTGAAAGGAGGATGTCAGGCCAGGGGTTGTGGAGATAGGCTCTACCTGGAGAAAGGAAACATTAAGGACAACCTTTAAGCAAAGCTCTTTTTGGGGACACGCCCTCTGACACAAAGCAGGTGACATCCTGAATAATGTGCGCAAGGTCTTAAGTTAATAAACAGCACGGCCTCCTTCCTGAGGAGGACCCTCCTGTAGACTCACACCACATGCATTTGGTCATAGCTAAGGCCAGGCAGCGTCTCTGGTGTACAAGATGGCAAAGGGAAAAGAAACCGAGGTTCAGTGGATGCCCGAGGTGCACACAGCACTGTCAGGGAGCGGGTTGTGCCACCATGTCTCTCACTATTCCCGAGGCAGGACCACAGGGACACTGGAAAAAACAAGGATGCAGAAGGAAACTGGTTTATAGCTGTCCCTGAATACCAGCTGCCTCTTTATCGGGGAACTCTTCAAAGGACCTGGAGCCACCTAGAACAAAACAGGGGTCAAATGCCGTGTGTCACAACAGAAATTCAAATTCTGGTGCAAGTATATTTCCACTGTTTGTAATGAGCTGAATCTATCTCCGTCTCTCCTTGATCTCAGTGTGTGATCCAGCACTCTTCCCTGCTATTACAGGCAATGCAGTTTTTATTAGAGCCTGAAATGTTCCCTGATTTAAGTTTGGACTTTGAGAGGAAAGGCCAAAACACTGGAGCAGTAGCCATTCTTCTGGTGTTTCAGGCTAGATTAAAAGAAAATGAATAGGTTTTAGATCTAGAAGGAATCGTTAGAACTCATTTAACCTCTTGCATAAACTGAGTGTAAAATTTCACCCAGATGTTCTGTGCTGAGACTTCTGACTTGCATTTGACTGAAGAATAAAGAAATTTAGCCAGAGAATGACTCTTCTGAGGCTTCGGCACAACTTTGATATCAAACAGGTTGGAATTGCAGAGATGAACTTTCTGAAAAGCTTTTAATCATTTCGAAAATCAGTTAAATTACTAAGGAAACATTTTTGTGATCAATTATTTGTGACAACTAGAGAAGGCAGGATACGTTTTCTAATCAAAATATTTTGGATGGAAACTTTCTTTGTGACCTAAATATATATGCCCCAGTGCACACAAAGCCACCCAGGGCAATGTTTTCCTGGGGCAACGTTTTCCAGGTTTTTCTAAAGAGATCCTAGAAAAGGCACAGCAGGGCAATAATCCTGAAGCTGAACAGGTGAAAATTTTCATTGTGTCTGTGGGCACAATGAAGTTCATTCAGAGCATTGAGAGGGAAGCTTCCTGGAAAGGGGATATTCACATGCAAAGGAAGCAATTTGCATGGCTCCTTCTGCATGGCCCCAGATGAGCAGTGCTGTCATTTCCCCCACAGCACATTTCCATACCAACACAAATGTTTGTGGGTTTTTTTTGTTTTTTTTTTTCTCCTTGAGTTTCTGGCTTCCTAGTCTCAAAGTGTGCCAAACAGGTGAGACATTTCCATTAAATAACTTCTCTGAAAGTTATGCTGTCCCCAGCTCAATAGGAATATCTCACCCGCCTGAGCCTGTTCCCACAGAAACGGGGCTTTCTGCATGTCGACAGACATTGTGGAGCGACAGAATTTCCATGGGCAAATAATCAGGGAAAAAAAAAAACACTTCATTTTGCAGACATTAGTAACATGCTGACCTTTAACAACATCGCAAGCCTTCACTCTCTCTTTAAAGCATTATATCCATCCTTAGGGGGAAAAACTTATAGCTAAGGATTGAAATCAGCAGTGGATCATAATGCTGGCTGTGCTATTCAATTGCCCTGCTGTATTTAGGATCCATTTATTTCTAGCTTTTTTTTTTTTTTTCTGTCTTGAATCTAAAAAAAGAAGTGACCAGGCTGGCAGTGACATGTGATTAATAGATTGCACCTTTAGAAAAGAGTTAGCAGAAGGAGATTAGCATTGCAGCCTATTATTTATTAATTAAATGCAGACACCCTATTTATACCAATGCTGATGACATTAGTTCATGTCCATGCTTTGGGACTGCATTATCCATCCGGTCTCCTAGCATAGTAATGATTGTTATTAAGCTGGTGGATGTTGCTGGGCTCCTTCTGTCACTTGCTTCTTCTCTGAGCAGAAAAGGACAGCCCCAAAGTTACAGGGAGAAAGCCAGAACGTTTCGTTCAAGTGTCTGCTCTGCCACCAGCAGCCTGGGCTGCTTTGGCCATTCCTCATGGCCTCTCTGTGACAGCACTGCTTGCTTTGGAGCAAGGGAGATGGGTTCTCACCTGCACCCTTGAAAAAAATCATTTCTAGAGACAGAGATGTTGGTGCAGAACGCAGTTCTGCTGGTTTTATACCAGTAAATAGTCCTGCACTAGTCCAAGAAGATCATAAATGAGTACATCTCCCTTGGTTGAGCCCACTGTGATCACTTGAGCCAGCAGAGCTCACAGACTACAAAGGTTTTGCCTTCAGAGTAAATATGGAAATCCAGGGAAAGCCACACACTCATCAGCTGAGGTCCTTGAACAATTACAGTTCGGGTATCCACCATCCAAATGCTCCGTTACCCCTGCAGAAACATGTCATAAATGTGTAGATTTGGTAGGGTTTCTTGACAGGGTGCAGTGTACACTCTCTTTGGTGATTGTGTCTGGCTCTTTTTCCACCCACTGAAAGACAGGTAAAATGCATCAACTAGTCTCCATAACAATGTCTTCTAGATGTAAGCAATTGCTTTCTCTGTGTGCAGGACTTTCTGCAGCCAGGGCAGGCAGCCTGCTCTTGAGCAGGGAGCAGGGTTTTCTCTTCACCCTTTGAAAATTCGTAAGTCTTTAGAGGTCCAGAGAAGAGATGAGAAACCAGTTTGTACTCATGAAACTATTTAGAATTTGGTCTAGAACCTACTCAGACTTCAGTGGACTTTGAACCAAGGCCTCCATGGAAGATTTGCTTGAGAGCAGTCCAAGTAACTGACCCTTAAACATCCTCTTTCCATCAGTTTGGTTTTTGCTTATTTGGATTTTCTTCACTAATCACATTCCCTCTCTGAAAGCCAAACATTGTAACGGCCAACAATTAAAAGTGAGTATTGAAGAGGCTTTCAGCTTTATCTACACCATGATACAATCTGAACACATGCAAAAGACATTCAAAAGATGAATGAAGAGAGTGAATGGGCTGATTTATCCTGGACTGTTTCTGGTGGTGTGAAGTCTGCCTTTCACAGCCTGATGAAGTGCAGAGACAGTTAGTGGATTTGCTACCAGGAAGGGCACACATTTGTTTCCCTTCCTGCAAATGTATTTAGAGCTGAGATGTGAGCGCAGGAAAAAATGCAGCCAAAACCACAACCACTGAAAATGCAAACTCTAGTTTATTTTGGCAAGTTAGTGTTAAAAAGAATAGGTTGAGGGTGGTAGAAACTTGTAGAGAAATTTTGCAGAAGGGTTTCTCCCCATGTCAAAATGCATCTGTTGGTTTTTTTCTTCTTCTTTTAATTTTTCTTTTTTTCTGTCCTCTGGTTCTTGTAGGTTTTGGCAATTAGACATTGATTTCTATGGCCTCAAATACTAAGCCAGTTGTGAACACAGCCATTCCTGACCATAGAAAAGACCAGAGTAGGGTGCAAAATGAAACTGCAGGACGTTTCTGTCCCTGTAACAGTAGTGTAAAGCTCCTCACCTTTACCCACAAAGAGAAGAAGGGCAGAAAGATGGCTTTAAAATGCATGTTGCCTCGCTGGATGACGTATATTTTACTTACCCCTTCTGCAGCTCTGTCAGTAACTCTCAAAACCTGTTTCATACACAAACAACCTCTTTGCCATGCTCAGAGCATGGGTAAGGAAGCTGAGGAGCATGGGTTGGGAGCAGCATTTCCTTGCACAGCTTGGAGCAAAAGTCACATCTTCTCAGTCCTATCCAGTGCTTTACTTCAAACTGGCCTTCTTACTTAATCATTTCTTCCTTTTTCCCTACCTCAGCTTGGCTTGAGTCTTCTCTGGTCTCTTGTAAGTGTGCTGGGAGGTGAATCCCAGTGCACAGGGATAACTCAAAGGGGAGTCTGTCAGGACCTTAGCACCCACCCATGTGCACCTTGTCTGTGGACGGAGAACATCTTGCTGCTGGCATTGCAGGTAAAAAGATGGTGCTATCATACCGGAGAGGGCTTAGCCCTACTCCTGACCTCCCTGCATCCTCTGTGCTGTAAGAATCTGTCATCGCTAGCCTGTCAGTTATATTATCTCCTGCGCGCAGCCGTGCAAACAAGCAGTAAAACATGTACAAATGTCTGGTCACAAAAGGCTCAGCAACAGCTCTGTCCAAATAAAATCCCCCAAACAGACGGCGGGTTGGAATATTGTCCTTTTAAAGTTTCTCTGAAGATTTTTTTTTCTCCTTTTTACATAAAGCTGCTCTACGTACGCTACACAAATGCCAGAAAATCTTAGAACAGTAAATACCCCTGCAGCACAAACAAAATCGTGCTTCAGAGAAATTGTTCAGCTTCTCAAAGCCACAGCCTTGCCCTTTAAAATGAAGGGCATGCCTCAGAAAAGCTCCCATTCCCTTCCAGACCTTTGCCTTCCATGCACTTGCAGCTATACCACCTTCCCCAGTGATGGTGTCCGATCTTCTCGAGCTTGGCCCAGGGAGGCATTAATGTGACATCTCCAAAATCCCAGAAGGTGCTTTGGCATTGAGTTGTCATTGAAGAAACATCTAAGAAAGCAATAGGAGGCAATTTGCTATAAGTTATCCCATCTATTGGCTGGGACCAATAAAACCCCTGCTTCTTCTTTCCAAAGGAAATCAGGCTTGTACAATCAAGCTGTTTGTAAGTGTGTGCCTGGGCCCATCTATCAGTCAATCTGTCAAGGGCTCCTCCTTTGAGCTTTGAACCCACTGGGTAATTTAACCTATCGTTGATGGGGTGGAAGAGGTCCCAAAGCTATTGTGTTCCTATAAATTTCATGAAAATAGGCAGCCAGGCAGAGCAGAAAGTTCTCATTAGTGCTCATAAGCCCATCTTTTATTAGACATCAATGAACTCACGGGGGTAGGGACACTGGAAGAGGGTTTACACATTCGGCTGCCCATGAAGCAACTTGTTTCAGTGTGTGCACTCTGATACCCTGTCAAGAGGCCTCCTGTAGTAACAGCTTCTTGTTTTAACAGGATGTCAGACATCTCTTAGCTCCTTTCTGCTGATTTCAACAGTGCTTTACACAGCAGAAAAGTCAGCCCGCTTGTTGCGCTTCCCTTCCCTTCCCTCCCCAGCCAAAACCACCGGGGAAGGTTCCTACACGTTGTTTAACAGCCAGCACAGCATCAGAGGTGGCTGCTTTGCATGAGGAGCACCTGAAGGCAACAGGAAAGCCAGCACAGGCTTATGAAGTGATTTTGGTACATCAGCAGAAAAAGTACTGTTCAAACATAAGCTAGTGTCTGTTATTCAGTCACATCAGATTGTCTAGACAGACTTCAGGGTTAAGAAGGGTGAGTGAACAAATCTTATTTCCTTTTAAAATGATCCAGCCTGTACCAGTTCTTCTCCCAAACTCTTTTGCATTAGTAGTGTTGTATTTTGTCTGTTTTTCATGTGGAATAAACAAATCTGAGCTGTTACTCGAAGTGTTTCTGTTCATCATGAAGTGCAGGAAAGCACTCTCTGAAGCAGATTTCTGAAGCCCCAAATGTGTGGCAGTTTATCTAGCTGCAAGAGAGGCAGTGTTTCAGCTTTAGTCCTGAAATCCCTGTGCATTTCGAGATGGAAGTCAAATATCTGGGCATTACCCAAGCGTAACTCTGGACAGAGGCGTGCGGATGGAGGTGTTCACAGCATCTGGTCTGATGTGCATGTGTTTCAAAGAAGGGCTCCTAGAAATCAAGGTCATGTCTAAAAGCTACTGCCTTTCACGAGTATCAGAAAATGCTCCCTCCATCTATTTCTCTTGGTCATGATTTTTTTTTTAAATATATACTTAGGTTATTTGTTCTTATTGTACCATTCTGGGTAAAAGAAAAGTCGGTTTAATTCCTACTTTCAAAGAAAATTACACTGATCTGAATACGTGGATTTGCACATTACTAGGTAATATGTGGGTTGTGTGTGTGCACATGCATTGTTCAGGTCCTGTATCTTTTTAGATTTTTCTAAAGCTGGTGGCAATTCTACAGAAAAAACAATGGTTTTATTTTCAATTTGACTTTTTTTTTTTTTTTTAGAATTCATTCTTATATTCTTTTTACTGGAAATAGGAATGTCTTTTCTTCTTTCTCTCTTTCTTCCTTTCTCCTGCCTGCCTGCTTGCCTCTTAGGCAATATCACCATAATTTCTAGAAGCTGTAACAAGCAAGTGAAAGAATAGGACCAGGTTTTTGTCTTTTTAAATGGTGGTGAATAAGCAGTAATCCACAGAAGTTCTTAAAAGTCAGTTTGATTTACTGTGGGGTACATTAGAGCCAGCTTTGGTATACATTATCCTGACAGAGATTGTTTATATGTATGGAGGACCAACGGGATGAAACTGCAAAAAAGCTGTTTTCTACCCATTCTTGATGAATGAAAACAGAAAAGGGGAAGGGAGGAAGTCCACCTGGTGGCAAGGTTCCTGCACAGTGCTCTTGTGTGCCATGGTCCACACTCTTTGGAGCTGGATGTCTGCAAAGTGATGAACCAGACGAGAGCAGGCAGCTTGGCAGCAGGAGTTGTTTCCAGCAAGGCCTTTTGCACAGGCTGAGTTCTATTCGCTGAAGATAAACCACTTGCTGAGACCACTGTCGCTAGGGGTAGTCAGGGCAGTGAAGACCCAAACTCAGTCCAGGCAGCAGCTCCCTTTAAGTCAATAGAAAATCTTGCCCCAGGATTAGGATCCAAAGAGACCTCGAGCTGTGAGCAGGAGATAGGAGAGAAGGGAAGGCCTGAACAAAGCAGCTGCTGCCAAAGACACCCTGAGGGGAGGAGTTTTGTCTGTTAATTTTGTCACTGCTTTTCCAAAAGTTGATCCTATATTATATTACCCCATCCCAAACTTTTCCGATTTGTGTTCACAGGTTCTGTGTTTCAGGTGAGGCAGGGTTGACTTCTGAGGTCACCGAGTGGTGATGCATGTTTTTTCCATAGTTTCTGGAGGAGGGTGAGGAGATCAGACATAGGCTGATTTCAAAAGGAGGCCCTTGGTGCTGTGTTATGGCCTTTGTAGCTGCTGGGAGCACTCTGCACCCAAAAACTCAAATAGGAATCAGGGAAGAAATCTAGTTTTGTGCTCGGTTTAGTGACTACAAGTGAACAGTAGGTGCACAGAAGTTTTTAAAAGTGACTGTGGTTTACCTGCGACACCCAAGAGTAGACCCGTGTATGCACTGCAGAGCCATAAGGTACTACCCCATCCATATACTTCCCCTGTATGTGTACACAGATTGTGTTTCAGCAGGGGAAGTATTGCCTTCTGCGAGGCACAGAAGCCAGCTCCCAGCTTTGAGTGACGGCACACAGGCACTTAGTACTGATGAGACTGTCAAGCGTGAGAGGGTAGAAAAGCTCACCTCAAGTAATTCCTCCCACCCCCACGCCTGCAATTAGATTTTTGGCCCAGATAATCTCATCTTCTTCACTTGAAGCATCAAGCAAAGGGATGACGTGAGGAATATCTGTCTCAGGTCTCTCTAGTGCTTCCTGACTCCACGTGGAGAATCAACTCAGGACAAGGAGAGAGCTCTGCAGAGCTACCTGCAATTACCTCAGTCTTAGGATCATTCCTTTTAGCGTAGCGTCACTGGAGGGAGAACGACCTCAGAGCAATATCCCAGTCAAGCAGGACTGGAATATAACCTTTGCCATCTAGCAGCACAGCCAACACAAGGGAAAATCACCTTTGCTCTCAGCAGATGTTAAAACAGTGATATTACTTGTCTTGTTCTTTGATATTCTGTAAGGATAATGTCCACCAACCCCTGTGAGATGTTCTTTGCTAAAGGGACAGAATCGTAAAGGTATCTGGATCCATACAGGAGATTAAATCTCTACACTGTCCAGTACATGGTAAAGCTCTCTGAAATAACAGGGGGAAAAAAAAGAGGGTGGAGTTGGGGGGAGAGAGCACTGTAGGGTTTCTTTTCACATCTCATGCAAGTCTATGATTCTGTAAGTCCCCCTTTCAATCATATAGTGAGTCTTTGAACACGCTGCAGAACTGCGACATCGGGGGGAATACCCCAGTGACCAGTTTCCCTCAGGTCATCCTTGGCTATACACATTTTGATGATGGATTGAGCACATTGTTTTTCGGTGGGCGTACATATGTCCCAAGACTGATGGACTCCTAGTCTTTGAGATTGTTAGATTTCTGCAGGTCAGACTTCGACTCAGACTGTGCACTGTCTTAGTGTCTAAGAAGCATCACTGAGATGGCTTGATCTCCTTCCCACAGTTATTATTTTTCAGTAGTGGCAGTGGCACTGGAGAAACATTTTGTTCCTTAACACAGGTGGTGGAAGTCCTGGCTGCAGTCCCAAGGCCTCCAAGAGATCTCCTCTGCAGTGACCCATCATGGGCATATTTGCATTGGAAAGTGTGCCCACCTCCAGGTCTCCTGCTTTGTTAAGGGTGAAATTCATCTGGGAATTGGAAGCAACTCTTCCTCCCCCCTGCTTTTGTTGGGTCTGCTCAGGCTCACTTGTAAGGTCTGGGGTGGGCAACATTCCTTGATTAGGTTAAGTTCACTTGCTTCTTACCTTCTGGGGATTTAAGCCAAGAGCTGAATAGAACCAGAAATTTCTGGGGTGTTATATCCTAGTGATGATCTTGGTTTCCTTGTTTTTGAATGTAAAAAGCACAGTTCCCTCTCTTCCCCCAAAGTGAACAATTTCTGTAATTCACTAAAAAAAGATTCTGTCCGTGGGCTGAGAATTTTTCCCACTTGCCAGAAACAGGCTTCAACGTATAATATTCTTTTTTTATTTTTATTCATGAGCGAGGATGGAAAACAAAACTGCGGATCTCACCCGACACCCAGTACAGTTCATGTTAACACCACTGCTGCTATCAGCGAGCTCTGTATCAAACGGGAAAGGTTTGCAAAATGTCTGGGTGCACGCACGCCTGTTGGAGTGGAAGGGATACTCCTGGGCAATTTTGATCCTGTTATTGATAGAATGCAACAAATTCTCCCTACTGAAGTGGAACTCTCTCAACTGTCAGAGGATTTGTTAGTAAAGATGTTGTTGAGAATTAATGTATATGTGTGTGTGTGTGTGTGAGCATGTATCAAGGCGAATAATAATAACCACTTTAGTCAGGTGCTCTTTTCAGTCCTTTTCTTTATGTCAGCTGTTCTGTAGGTTTTAATATTTTTTTCCCTTCAGGGGATACTTAAGTATGAAGCACTGTTAGCTAAAAAGAAAGAAAACAAATGCAAAAACAAATATGACTTGAAAACGACATTCGTTCCCAATGGGTTGTGATGCCAGGAATTTACCTAGCTTTTCTGTGTGTCTTCAGTTATTATTATTTCGTACAATTTAAACAGGGACACTCAGTCCAAGAAAAGAATAATAACAAAGATGATCCTCTGACTCAGCTGTTCAAAGGAATTGTCTTAATCCTTGTTTCCTGCAAGGAGCAAGTAAGGGTCTGAGAGCCACCTAGTTTGGATGATCTGGAATAACACATCAAATCCTTTTTCCTTCAATTCTCCCTTGCTCCTTTCCCTTCTTCCCTCCTCACACACTCAGTTAGTGCAGTCATACAAAAGGGCATTGCAAGTGTGACTCTGTCTGGTTTTGAGCCACACTCAGCCCTGAACCCAGCTTAATCTCACTGAGGGAACATCATCAGGATTGTCCATCCCCTGTGGACTCCCCCAAAGGGGAATTGCTTTTTGTTTTAAACAAAACAGCTACAAGCAAACAGTTTTCCAACAGTGTGAGTTCTGCTTTTATTTCTCGGGTTCACCAGGCATTGCATCCCAGATCTGGATATCTTGTCTGGACACAAAACACACCTTACGGGCAAAATGCAGGCTGCTGGTCAGTATGATTGCTGGCTAGAGGATGAGCCCAGTCCCAAGGGAGCAACCTGGTGGATGCTCTACAAGGGGAACCTCTCAGATTCACCTATCCCCCAAATAAATTTTATTCCTTTATGTACAGGTGGTAATCGGGCTGAGAGAGAGACATTAGTCAATGAAACAGCTTTTTAAAACAATCTTCATTGTGTGTATATATGAATACAGGGATTCATTTCACCCTGGCCAAGGAGAAGAGCGAGCATGTGGGACAGATGAACTAATGTCTTTTCTGTTGCTAATTGCTGTAATTCAGAGAAAGAAAATGGGATGAGACCACTGCAGCAGGAGAGCTGGGAGACCCCCAGACCGGAGGGGTTAACACTTGTCATTCTTAATCATACAGTTAGGATCTCGTGACACGAGAACTGCACGGGGTACGGATACAGACAGCTCACGCAGCTCCGTTTTCCCCACTGGCACCGTCTCTTTATGACTTATTGTGTTAATTAGCTTGCCTGCTCCACTCCGCAGCAGAGCTAAATGTATGGTGATTGTCATCGGAGGAGGAGAGAGGGGAGCTCGTACCCACCTCCAGCACTTTCTACATTTCACAGGAGCGGCCTCCTTTCCAGTCATCCCCAGGGGAGCAGAGTCCTCCCAGCTCACACATAGGAGGGGCTTCCCCATCTTTCTCTTTTTTTGAGGCTCCTCCTGGGGCTCCTTGGGCTCCACAGAGGGCTAGGGACTCACAGCCTGGTCTGGGAGCTCATCCCCACAGAGATAGCCAAGTTTCATCAGGGATGTGCCGTGGGCCTCGAGGGTGGGGATTGTCTCCTGCTTTAGTTTTAATGTCAAGCCAATTTCGTGGAAATTGGTGTTGCCTCATTAAAATCAAAAATTCTTTTTTTTTTTTTTTTTCCTTTCTATTCCTAAAAAAACATCTGAGACTCAACCAAACTGAGTCCTGTCCAAAGGAGAGAGGATGTGTCAGTCTAGTACAGGAGTAAGTGTGGCTCAGGGGAAGGAGCGTCCCAGCCAGAGGATTGAAGGTTGTTATACAAATTAATGTGGTAATTACAGTATCATCTGGAGAAAGCAACTGTGACTGTGTCCCTGTTCTGCTAAGTACTGTACGCACTGTAATAAAAGAGAAGTCCTGGCATGGTTATAATCTCAGCAGAAAATTCAGAAAAAAAAAAAAAAAAAAGGTCCATTATTACTGTGTCATAGCTGAGGAGCCAAGGCCCAGATACGTTTTAAAGGTGCAAAACACACCACCATCCCTGTTGCTGTTTGGACATACTATGTGCAAGAGTTAATTGAAATTCTTGAAGGAAGAAAGGGACATCTGTAAATGCTTTCAATCAAAGCTACAGAAATTTTATAAATGCAAGTTTCTTCAAAATTCTGTTTTTTTTTTCATTTTCAATACTTTCTAGTGATCACTAAAAAGGAAAAGGGAAAGACTGTGCCTTCATTTTTCCTTTGTTGCAGAGAGGTGGAGAGTTTTTTATTGAGTTTAAGGAGAGAGTAAGGCTGGACAGGAAGGATTCTTTCTGGAGACAAACACAAATCATAATGGAAAAATAGCCAGGGATAAGAAAAGGAAAAAAAAAAAAAACATTTTTTGGGTTAATGCACTAGATGTGTTGGTCAGCTCCAAACATGGTCCACAAAAACATCTTCCTAAAAGTAATTGGAAGAAGGTCACATAAATAGAATTTGGCAGAGTGGTCCTGTTTAAACTCCATTTTAATAAAGGTAGTAATATTTGTAAGATAACAAATGAGCAGCTATAAAAAAGTATAAGCAAAGAGACAAAAAGCATACATGTGTGGGGAAGGGGGGGATCAAAAGCAACTTCTGTCCATGCCAAAACAACCCCATTATAAGGGAACAGGACGTTAGACAGAGATTATTAAAAAAATAATCCATTGTTCAGTAATGGCAAACATTTCACACCTCACATAGCAGAAGCAATAAATCCCATTGATTCCTCCAAGGCAATTTACAATTAAACACTGATTTGCAAATAAATAAATAAATAAATAACGGCAGAACTCATTGTGGCACCTTACGCCGCCAAATCAAAGCAATTGGAGTGGAATTGAGAATAATTACCAGATGTGTTGCTTTGTGCTCAAAACGGCATCCATTATTTACAACTACCAATGATGTTCCTTATTTATTCCTCCTGCTGGTCTAATGACTATTGCCATTCAGGGCTCTTTTATTTAATCATCAACATCCAAAAAAAGAAGTATCTTTTTTCCCCTCTTTTTTTTTATCTTTCTTCTTTTGGCAGCAGCAGGGAGGGACAAGTTTCCTAAACCCCAACAATAGCAAATTGCTCTGGAGGAATGCATCATTTTTTTCAGCCTGGCCTGCAGTGTAATTATGAGCATTGCCTTCAATTTATTGGCCTTTTACAGATGTGAATCCAAGTGGATGCTGCTTTAACTCCTGGAGTAATTAATATTTGGTTTCTTCTTGCCTATTTCACGTCTTTACTATGGAGGATATTTTGGGATAGAAATTGACTGGTGGTCATAAGCATTAAGAGAGTTTGAAGCTCCCAGGGGGAACCCAGCACAGTCATAAAGCTGCAGCACATGTAGCCATGCACACACAGAAAGAAAAGTGTTTGCAGGTGAAGAGACTCCAGGGACGCTGATCTTTTTTTTCTTTTTTTTTTTCTTTATTCTTCTGTTTGTTTCAGTTCCATTTGTAGGCATGGTGCTCTTCACACTCATTCTAGGTGAGGACAAAGGGGAAAATTTTCCTTGAAGAATGAAGAATTGAAAAGGTAGATATTAGTGGAAGGAGAATATATAATACGGCCTCTAAGATCGTATGACATGAATGGGCCATTTCCTGGGTGTTCCCATACTGCTCTAGGATGTCTTTAGGTGGGCCTCTCTATTGACCCATTTTGACTCCTCATCTGAAGGAACAGACAAAGCTGTTTTAAATAGTAGCAGCTGCAGGCTGTCCTATGAAATGTGCCTGTTCTGTTGGCATCCCAGCATTTCTAGAGGTAAAACTTTTGGGACACCCTCCATCCCCCCAGTTTACTATTTGCATGTTATTTCTTCATATATGTAGTTTGTCTCTTTTTGACTATTCAGAGTGGATCCTAGTGATTACATAGAGTGTGGCACACTTGATGGCCTTTATACACATTTAGATCAAAACATGTCTTAAGTGGCAGAGCAGCGCAGAGAGAGTGATGGAGCTTTTATCATGGTTATCTCTCTCCAGGGAGCTCACCATGAGAAGCAAGTCCAGGCAGGTCTGACTTGAAACGGGAGAAGGAATGAACACGTGACATGAGGGCACACGATGAAATCCTTTTGTCCTTCATTTCAGGTGGAATAAACCCAACCAAATCCAAATCTGGAAAGAGAATGAAAGGCATTTTGTAGATATTAGGGGTTACAAGGCCTCACAGGAGGGCCACAGAGCAGCACTGATTCACCCCTGCTAGTGTCCAGTTGCTGCATGATGGGCTGTCTTAAGAGCTCAGGGTGCAGACCATAAGATTCATGCCCTTTGCCAGACCACACTGTACGTGTAAAGGTGGCAGAAGCAGGGTGGTGATATCTAGGAAACGTACAGCGAGTTTTGATGTACACCCACATGCCACACACATTCCTGAATGGCTCAACATTTCCTGTCAGGTGGGTACTCTCAGTGAAGACAGGCATCTCTGCTCCTTGTTCTGTGCCTTTAATCTTCCGTTTTGCTCATTCTACTCTTTAATCTTCAGACATCTCATGACAGTAATTGTGGATGTCCCTGGATAGCTCAGTAATAAATGTATCCTGAACAAACATGCCTGTCAGACTCTATTTAGCCTAGAGCATCAAGTTTATGACCTCATGAAAGAGAATCATTCTTAAGTTCTCTAAACAACTCTCAAAGTTAATCTCTACTTGTTATAAGCATTAACTATTTTAGCCTTTTTCCTTCAAGAATTCAGGATAGGGCCCTAAAAATTACCTAGGTGCAAAACTATCTGAGTTTGATTGGGGCTTCGATCCCCAGACAGCACATCTGGATCCAGGTGCATGAATCTGAATGCCTGGACCTCTTCAAATTCTCCTTTTGGGCAGAGCAATAGCAGCAAAACAGTATTGCAGGATATTGTTAATAAAAGTATACTTCTCCCCCCCAAAGATTGCTCCAGTGGCTTGGAGGCCAAGCTCTATTTCTTTATTCAGCTTTGAGCACAGTATATTTGCTCTGAGAGTTTCTTGGAGTAAGGAAGTGGAGTGGGAGAGGGGCTTCTTTCCTTCTTAATTATTTGTGCTTCTGGTCCAGTGACCTAAACTATATTTAGATCCCCATCAAAACCAAAACCTGAAAATTAAATGGACTGGAATAGAAAGGTGGTCTCTGTGTCACTCTCTGGATTCTGTTTCACAAGATGCAATCTTCCTCGATTTCCAAAACCAATTTTCTCCCATCATCCTATGAAAGTAGAGGTCATCCTGTGAAATGTGATATCTCACCAGTTTTTATAAAGGAACGTGCCCTTCCCCACGAAAGAAGGGTTCATTAAATCATGCAGCCGATCAGATTGCTGAAGCCTTGATTGGCCAACAGCCAGAGCAAAGAAATCCATGGGGAAGAGGCACATGGCACCATCCAAATAGGCTGGGCCTGAATTAGGGTATTTTAATCACACTGTTATAGGGAGGAGAGGGGAACCTGAAAGAAGGGTAGTACAGGAGCTTTATTGACTTTTAGGGTCAACAGAAGATGGGAAATAATCAGCCAGCCACATCTGAATTCCACAGTTTAGCGTTTATTCCCAAGCACCACTTTACTGCTAATCAGAGTTCAAAAATAATTCATGACCCACTTTTGCCCTTGCTGTATGCCTTCTCTCCACAGTGTCCTTACAGAAGTTGGCAGACTGCTGTTTGTAGCCAGTACCAAAAGGCAGCTCTTCTGGAGCAGAGCACAGCAACAATGCAAAACATTTGCAGCAGAACAGGAAATCCAGTAAGTTCTGGGAGCAGGTCCATGGGCTGAGGCAAGCATCAGGAAAACTGATGGCTTAGGCTAGAAGATAAGACAAAAAAAAGGCTGTGTGTCCTAGGCAGAACATGAAAAAGTGTGCAGGAACAAGTGCAATTAGGAAGTTATAGCTTATGTTCAAGCTGAACATCAGGCATTTTTAGAGCTGGAGCAAGTGTTGTCTTGAGTTATGGGGTTCATTCATTCCCCAGGCTCCACGCGGAATGAAAATGGATCACATTTAGGCAGTTCCCTCTTTCCCTTTGAGAGGTGATCAAACTCTGCTGACAATCTTGCTTTAAAGGATCACAGGTCTTCGGGTTCTGCAAACGTAGACAGCTCTTTACAAGGCAAACCTTTCATGGGGGCCAGGGAAGCTAAGTTTGCTTGTTGCAAGCACAAACTGCCTCAGATGTGATGGACTCACTGGGAGGGCTGTAACCTGGGCTGCCTCCCTGGGGCATTCTGATGAGGTTTGCACTGCAGACCTTACATAAAGATGGATCTTAATGTAAAGATTAAGATCTTACATTAAGGTGGATTTGGATGGAGAGGTGCTTTGTGTCTCAGTCACTTTAAACTTCTCAAGACAGAAACAGTCTTTCTTGGGAGATTTCTTTACACTGCAGTAATTCGTAGAAA
This sequence comes from Anser anser, assembly GCF_964211835.1. Lineage (NCBI taxonomy): Eukaryota > Metazoa > Chordata > Aves > Anseriformes > Anatidae > Anser > Anser anser. The sequence continues at coordinate 80,089,429 of NC_139723.1, read as the reverse complement.
AGCTGAATATCTGTAACCAACCCCAAAAGGGAGCAGCAAAAGCCTCCAGTGGCAGTGGCTCCATGTCAGAGAAACATCTACTGCTGCAGTGCCGCAGTCAAGTGCTCTGCCAGGAGTGTTGTCTGGTGCTGAGAGCTCCAACCCCAATACTGAATCTTGTGGGGAAGCTATTGTATTCACTAGTGATGCCTTGGGGTTCTGTCATTGCTAGAAGGCATTTTCCTTTGATTCCTTGGGCAAAGTGGATGTGCAGCATTTCTGAAAATAAAACCACTCATGATAAGAATTAGAATTCGAGCAGCTGATGTGAAAATATGTATGGTTTTTTCATCTAAGAGCTATAACCAACCAACACATTGGTTTGTATCCATCCTGTTTCACAGGTGGGAAACGGGGACACAAAGGCACTGGGCCTGGCCTGAGAAGTCTGTAGCACCAGCCTCAGTAGGACTGAAAAATAGATGCTATCAAATGTGACCAGCTTTCACAGCTGCTCACAGAAATAGAGGTAGCAGTCAACAGCAAGGGGCTGACCAGGAGGCTGTGGCAGAAGCCAGAGTCTGAATTTCCCAAAGACACAGTGGGGCTCCTTCATAGGGGTGTTTTATGATTTCCCAAATTTTGCCTGATTGCTGGCAAAAGCAAATTCTCCCAAATGATCCAGTTCAACCAAGCAAGCTGAGAACTGTAAATTCAGTGCGTGAATAGCTGACCCTTCCTTCATGGGAGTCAGCACACCTCTGCCCCAGGATGAGGCATTCAAAGGCCATGTGTCCTGCTCACCAGCTGTTGTCTGCACAGTTTTTCAACTCTTTGGAGAATATTGATATTGATTCTGGAAAACAAGAGTTAATCTGGAGAGACAGACAAACACACACAAATAAAGTGCATTTGAATTTAAAGAAAAAAGTTAGCATCATGCCATTGAACTATTGACAAGGCTGTCACAAATATCATCTTGTCTCAGTGTAAATAAACAAGCTTAGTGCTGTTATTTTAGAATAAAAGGCCGGAATAGGTTTTGTATTGACTTTCTAATACCCACTCAAGAGTTGGAAGAAGAAAATTAAAGATAATAAAGTAAAAGTGCAAACCATAAAAGTGGAGACAGGCAGTGCATAGTAAACTGTGAATCCAAGCACTCTCTGTTGCAGGAAGCCAATTGTGTAACTCAGTAAAGGTCAGCAGCAAAGATAAGGAGTTGAGGTTGTCAGTGAATCCCCTTCTATATTTGGAAGGATGACGGCTGCAGGATGATACGATCTTGGTCTGCAGTGATTCAAAGGCTGGTGCTCGTGTCCTACCCTTCCTGCGTGCACTTGAGCTGGGTATCGTTTCTGGGACCTGACACGTTCATTTGAAGTTGGTCTGCTCCTGGGAAGCTTATCCAGTCCACAGGGCTTTGTGTGTCTCCTCCTAACCAGCCACTTCAAGTGGCAATAGTAAGGTAGGCTGGTAATCCCTGTTCAACTCTGGTCATAGACAGAGAGATTTGTGACTCCCTGCAATAGATTCAGGTGTGATCCCAAGCTCTGCATTTGACTTTCCTACAGAAAACTTGCAGTGATGCTATAGAAATTTCTCGGTAACTATTCTGGAGCTGGTCAGTCTGTGTCTTGGCCAATTTTAGCTTTCATTTTGGGTTGTTTCCTAGACTATCCCACCATCCTTTTCACCTTCTTCTTAGAACTCCTTTTCCTGGGAACTTTCCAGTCTTCTCTGGGACTTCCATGGACTTTCTCCTTTCCTTTTGTCATCTTGAGTGGAAAAGGATGGAAACATTAGAAGAGACAGGAAAGGACTGGAAAGGGAAACGTGTTCCCCATGGGCCAGATGTGAAAGGGAAAATGCTTGGTATGAATGGACTGAGGAAGATTTCGAGGACAGAAGAAAAGGTCAGACAGAGACAAAGAGCTAAAGAAAAGTTTCAAGCTTAGGGAAATACTAGTAGTGAAATTAAAGAGGAGTTGTTGGAGGAGAAAAGAGAGTACGCAAGGGACTGACAATCTGATGAGGACTTGGGGCATGGGGTCCCAAGGTGGGACTGAGGAGAGATACAAAGGAGAGATTTGATCTGACCTCTTACAGCAGCAGATGTTGAAGACATTAACTGGAATCAAACAGCACTAATGACTGCAGACTGCTGCTCCAGGGGCATAGAAGGCATCTCTGCCTGAAGAGCCCATGCAACCAAGGGATGAACTCTCTGAACCTCACCAGTATGGCATGAATTTAGATCAAATCAAAGCATCCTCTAGATCAGAAGCATTTCAGACCTCAAGTTCTGCCTTGTTCAGCTCCATGAGTTTTCAATGATGTTGCCTCATAACATCCAGAACACCAAACTCATACAATTAGAGGGTGTAATGGCCCGTGAGTTGTTGGATACACGCAAAGTGTTCATGCAATCATTTAATTTTAATCAGATCAGTTACCGTGTCCAAGCATAAGTTTCTTTGTCAGTCCTTTGTGAATTCTTCTGAGATGGGGAATCAAGTCCAAGGCAGGCAGAGAGGAGTTGTTTGTTTTGGCTTTTATCTTAAGAGAGAAATTTTAAGGGATGGAAAACTCTGAAGTTCCAGACCTGTGTAGGAGCTGCAGCTCCCTAGGTAGAGAAGAGATGGAGCTGCAATTGTGTGGATAAGCTCTCAGCTCTCAGACTGGGAATATGAAGTGAAGGATTGGTACAAGTAATGAGAATACTTCCAACTTCTGCACTTCATCAAACTTTTTGCACCAACTGGAGCTTTGAAGGCAAGGACAAGCCTTTGACGTCTCTGTCTGTCCTCACACATGGTGCAGAATTTCAGGTAGTGACTCTTGCATCTGTCCTACAGCTTTTGGCACAGCCAGAGATATCTAATGGCCTTGAAAAGTCTAAAAACAATGGAGAGGTTGTTATATCCCTATTCTCAATGGTTAATTATCCTCACTGGTTAATTATGCTCACTAACTCCCTTGAGTTAGAAAAAGATGGCTATGCTTGTGGTTTTTTTCCTACTGACTTTAGTTTCTCTGAGCCTCAGTTTTACCTTTGTTAAAATGGGGGTAACAAAGAGCCAGATCATCTCCTGATGTAAATTAACACCACTGAGCACAAAATCTCCTTTCTTACCTGCTTCCGAACAGCCTTTGCACAGTGAATTTAATCGTCTTCCTGGGATTTCCAACTCCCACTTAAATCTATTTGATTTGGGGTTAGACTCCTTTGAAAATTCCTGCATGTGTCTCTCTGTACTCTTCATAGATGGGATGTAAAAGTCCTGAACATGACATTGCCTGTCAAATGATTCAAGCCCACAATCTCTGCAGCATTGTTCTTACAAGCATGTATCATATCAATAAAAAATTATCCTAGTGTAGGAATGAAAAAAATAATAATAATAAATAAATAAAATTGAAGGAGAAAAGGATTAGGAATCATTCACAGCGGGTCATTTTGGTTGGGCTGCAATCAACATGTGAGGCTTGATAAGACAGGTATTTGAGAGGGTATTGATCGCAGATCTTTTTTTTTCTTTTTAATTTCATTTTTGTATTTATTTATACTTAACACTTAACACGCTTCTTGCCTCTTGCTTGCTGGTTACATGCAGCCTCTGGCCTGTGTATTTGCCTCTCCTTGCAACTGGTGTACAATTTCTGCAGGTACTGTACCAACCTCAATCTCCTTGTGGAAGTCCAGGGCTCACGTCTTCTAAGCATCTCTTTCTCCCTCTCTTCAGTTTGTTTTGGCTCCAGCTTAATGGAGTAAATCCTGGTGATCGTGAGTAAGACCAGGGCAATTTCCTCACTGCACTGTTGTTCTGAAATAATTTTGCCATGGGAAACATGCCTTGGCACTGCTTTTTCTCTGTCCATACGTGCAGGTGTGGGCTTAGCATCACCATTCATCTTCTGGTAGCACCTCAGGGTTCCCTCTGTGAGTGACCCGAGGCTCCCAAGTGATGTATTTACACTTAATAAGATGCAGATGCAGATCTTGACCTGCAGATTTTGCTACACCACATAGAAACAAAGGGGAAATAAAGGCACTGGGATGTAAAGTGACTTTTCCAAGGTCATACTATTGTCTGTGTCAGAGCATGCCAAGATCCCAGCTCCCTCAGTCCTCCTCTGGTGAGTTATCCCCCGTACCAGAAAAGCTCTCCAGGGTGATTTAAAAGGGTGTGATTTTAACCAAGCTCAAGGCCCAGTGGTCTAATGAATCTTTTCCCAACAACTGGCACACACATAACTCATCTCGTTCTTCAGGCTTTTGTGACTAATACAAGAGCAGTTCACCCTAACCTGCCTGCATGATTCATCTGTGTTTTGTACAGCCTTTGTTACTCAAACTGTAAGTCTCAAGTGCATGGGGTAAAAACAAAATTAAAGAGTGATATCTGACAGCAGATGGAGATTTAATAATATGAAGAGTAAAGGTTGTTCCAGGATCTCGTTCCAAGTTGTGCCAGTGTTTAGGATGGGCAGACATGGGCCAAAAATAGCAAAAATTTTGAAATGTGAACTCAGATTTGAAGCTTTTTGCTGGGTTTGATCCAGGGTTTCTTTCCAGGGTCAGCCTCTGTTAGGGCTGTATCATACTAGGATAGGAGGCAGATGGTTGGTTCGTCTACACTGTGAGTTAAACTCAGGTTCATCTGAAAATTTGGTTCCTGTTCTTGAGTTTCAAGTGAGCTGGGAATGGTGTGGTCCAGAGAAATGGCTTTTTAAAAAGTCATTTAGAGCTGTACCTCCTTCTCTGCCTGACTTCTGCTTTAGCATACAGCACAACATCCGATCTTTGAATGCATTCGAAGTTTCCCTGTCACCTTCTTCCCTCAATCCAATAAATCTCCACTTTCTGTGTTTATTTAATCAACTTGATAGGATGATTAAAAGTTAAAATATATGACAAGGCTGTTCTGCTTTAATGTTTTGGTTTTTCATTTATAGCCTGCTTCAGAAGGTGTTAGCTTAGTGGAAGGTAATAGCTTCTGCGTGAAATTGAGTGCTTCCTTTTGTTAAGGAGATGCCCATGAATACTGTTTCTTTTTCCATTGTTATTACTAGTAACCAAAGAAGGTCAGTTTGGTTTTGAATCAGCTGTTTCACTCTAGAGGAGAGTCAAACTCTGATCAGGCTCCATGCTAAGAGGAGGTGTGGGAAACCTGAGTTTAAGCACTCAGTGACTTTTTTTTTTTTTTTTTTTTATTAAGTACAAAGCTGTCCTTTCCAAATAGCAGCATTGAGCTCAGCTTTGCTATCTTCCACCAGCTGCCCTTTCCAATAATGACTCCACAACTGGTAGTTATTAGAAGGAATTTTATTTAGGACTTGTGTTTTGATAACATTTAAGACTATTAAAAAAAAAGGAAAATCCCAAATGACAAGTGCTGCTAAGTAGGTGGTTAACCGATTGCAAAGCACAGATCTAGAGCAGCACAAATTTTGGAGAAACTGCACAATGTAAGCCCTTGGGGGACAGGCTCGGGTAAAACGAAATGGGGTTTGCAAATTCATTGAAATTAGGCAAAGCATTTGAGAGCCATCACCACTTAAAGAAATTGATGAGCCCTTGTCTGTATGTGCAAGGCCGTAGCATTAATCATGCACACAAGCAGGAACGGACTGTAGTTTTCAAATACGATTTGCTGAGGGTTTTTGGGTGGTTGGGAAGATATAGCTGTTACTGAAAGTAGCAAAGAACAGGTACATGCACACACCTCTTACAGCTCTTAATACCGCTTAATACACTGCATCCGTCTCATCGCTGTCCCATTTTCAGCTGACACGGACCAGCTCTGAGGCCTCGGTCAGTTCATCTGGCCTCTTCGTGCTGTCCTGAGCACACCATGTCCCTCTCTGTCCTGCCCAAGCCTGAGTTTCCTGATCTGTGAGGAGTACAAGAGATAGGGATAGATCTGTCTTGTAGGGTTGTCACCAGAAAGAGAGGCAAAGAAACATTTTTGCATATTGTGATGAAAGAAAAGTCCCACTGGATTTCATTTACTATTGGATTTGGGGAAAGTCCAGAGCAGTTGCTATTTTCATAGCTTTCAACTTCAGCGTGCATTTCTTTGCTCCTTCCTCTCCCACCATTAGGGCCTGATCTCGCCACCTTTTACCGGCAGGACTAAGTGCTACCCTTGGAAGCAGCGTCATTGATTGCCATGTATAAAACTCACATTACAGAGGGTGCCAGGAGTGAAGAAAGACCTCAAGCTCAGATTTGCAGAGGCTGCAGCAAACACGGCTTGACGAGAGGTGTCTGTTCACATCCCTCAGCCCTGGGCTGCCCCAGAGCTGTGTGCCCAGGACCAGTGTCCTTCAGATCAGCCGTTCAGCGGAGCTCCCTTGTCCTGCCCATCTCTAGTGGCTGCTGTCCAAAAGGAGCTTGAAAAGATCCCAATGTAACTTTCACAGAAGAGATGTCACCTCAGTGTCTGCCAGCGTTTCCATCTCCCTGTAACAGAAGGCCTGCATGTGAGCTGAGTGCGTGATGACTCCAAGGGTTTCTCTCTGCAGGGCCAGCTCATGTCCTTGCTTTCCAGGCTCTGTGGAGGCAGCACTCCCCACAGCCACCACTGCCATCCAGCGCCACCCCACACTCAGCTCACTCCTTTTAACACTGATATATAGAGCCTGTCAGTCCCAGGGGTCAGCTATTAAATCTGGGGCTCTGTACCTACCTTTCTGTAGCAGATCTTTACTACTAGTGAAAGATAGCAGGTCATCCTAGCGACTGTCACCAGTTCCCCTTATTCTTCCCCAGATCATAAGAACCTCTTCCTCCTCCTCCTCCCTCGTTCAAGGGGAAAACTGTCTCTACAACTGCAGCAGTTGGCTGTTCATTCACAGACTAACTGCTCCAGCTCTCTGCCTTATTGCTATTCAGATTCATTTCCCCATCCCATCAGGCACTAATCCAGCAAAAGATGTCATCTGGTTAGTAGAATCATCTGGGAAAAGTTGGGAGACCCCTAACAGCCATCCTTTTCCCATTGCTAGCCCTCTGCTACTCATCCAGATAGTCCCTGAAGCACCGTGGGGGTTATTTTAGTTTCCTTTCCCTTTGTCTGTGTTCTTGTGGGGTTTTTATTGTTTTTGTATTTTTTTTTAATTTTGTTTTCTCCTGGACTCAGCTGCATCTCTGCAAATTCGATCTCCAAAATGGAAGCTTGGCTGAGCTGGAAGCTGTCAGCACCGATGGTTAGTGGCTGGCTGCGGCCACTTGCCAGGGAAGGGGGGTGACAAGTCCCCAGGCATCAAGTCA